>NC_046641.1:25497943-25822229 GCF_900324485.2 Mastacembelus armatus | reverse complement strand
AATCCGATAGGCTGTGGAGTAGGTGACCTTTCCTAATTGGATAATGAAGTTTAAATTTTGTAGAAATGAGGTGTTTATGGGATTGGTTGGTCAAGTGGGTGTGGCTGGCTGTCAGTAGGTGCCTCTAAGAGCCTTAGAGGTAAGTAATACTGGCTGATATCAGGTCTCTTTAGCTCCACAAGTAAGGGCTTGCTCTTTTCACCTGTCCCCAGGACCCAGTTCAATCCCAGCTGCTGATCTCCCATCCATGAGCCACCCACATCTGCCTTGTGTCTGAGTAGGCTAAATATAGAGAAGATTGGCTGATGGAAGATAAATCCTCTGTTTTCTATTAAAAAGAAAGGGAGGAGGAGGGGAAATGCTAAAAAACCAAAAGGGTAAGCTGGATTCTGCGAAACACTCCATGGCAGGGCTGGGGTTAGGTTTAGAGTTGGGTTGGGGTTTAAAAATGCCTCCTGGGCCTTGTGGCACAGGCCTATGGAGGTTCGCAAAATCCAGCTTTAATCCAAATGGGACCTAAAATGAATAAAAATAATTAAAGAACAATTATTATTCCAATCCTGGATGCCTCTATAGCGCATGTGTCTTTAGTCCTGTTTGGATGGGTAGTCTGGGTTCTGGTGCTGTCCCTTCCTGGGATCGAACCCTATCCTGTTGTGTGCCAAGCTATGTCCTGACCTGCTCGCCAAAGCCAGTGTAGTTAAGGGCTATATCTAAAACAATACTAAATAGAAGATGGGAGGTGGTTACAAATTTGTACCTGTAGAGGGCTCTCATTAGCCCAAATGAAGCCAGATCCGCCAATACTAGGAGCTTATTTATGCACTAATCTAATTAAAACACACACATATATAATTAAATAAATAAATAATTATTAGATGTTGTAAGTGCTAACATATCTTAGTGCTCAAATTGCAAGCAAGAAAAAGCATTTCCACACATACAAAACAACATGCCAAATCCAGCAATTCCTACAAGGGGGGTTAGAGATTAGTAATAAAAATTGCTTTTGAGTGTATATTTTTTATTCATTTATTTTATTTATATATATTTTTTAATATTTACAAATGTACAATAGCGCCTGAAATATCCGAAAATAAAAAGTACATGGCTGCATTCCCTTATGTTTGATCCTGGGAGAGGCGGTCAGCTTCCAACCTGGGGAACTAAATTAAAGCCAAAGGTTAGGTTAGCAGGGAACCAGGTTGACTTTGGGTTAAAGTGAAACCCTGGTTGGGTTAAGCGTGGGATGAAATTAAAACCTGAGTAAATAGAGTCAGGGTTAAAATAAAAACCTGAATTAGGGTTAGGCGTGGGGTGGAATTGAAGACCGCCTAAAATAAAAGTAAAGGTTAAAAGAGACCCTGGTTAGGGTTGGTGTGGGGTGAGGTTAAAAACTAAAGTAGAGGTTAGGGTTAGGGAAGATGGAGGTGAACCTTCATTTTGGTTGGGGTTAGCTAAAATCAGATGAAGGTTAGGGTTAGATAAAACCAAGGTTAAGGTTAGAAAAAGGATAAAAGTTAATCCTGCTGGGCTGAAAGTTCAGGTCAGGACAGAAAAAAGCACTGTTCAATTCAGGACAGGTGAGAGTCAGGATTGGAATTTAAACTGAAATAAAATTGCAATACAATTATAAAAAAGATAAAAATAATAAAAATAATGATAAGAACAAACTAATTATTTAAATTGGGCCAAATCATAAAGTTCATGTGGGGCATAACTGACCGGGGTGCTTTAAAATGCTGACCTACGTATTATGTATATTAAGGACAGCTCCGGGCGGAAGGGTCCCAGTTCTGGCTCTTCATTAAGAGTCTCAGTGGAGAATTCAGAATAGGCTTTGCTAGCGGTCATTTGGACCTCCTGAGGCCCATCATCATTTTTATCTCCGTACTGGGTTGTTTAGGATTGACAACTGTCTGGTTGTCATAGCATCTTTTCCCAGCCGACCGGAGCCGCCCGCCACCGTATCTATGGGAGTCAAGGAGAGAGGAGAAATTTCATCTTGAGTGACTACCACTACGTTCGATTGCTTAATAGATTTACCTGTTGTTGCGTTGCTTGGATCCTGTGTTTGGTCTTGATGTATCTTAAATAAAGAGTAAAACTCTGTTCCTGTCTCTGTGTCCCTCCCTATTTTATCTAATACTTTGGATTGTTTAACCATCTTTGTTTCGGGAATTTGAAGCGACCCTTTTCTCCATTCGGTGCGGAGGGTCGCGGTTCTGGATAAGCCAGAAGCCGGTAATGTTGATATTTCTCCGACTTCCATTTCTACAGCAGTCAACCACGGGGCTGTAATTGCAGCCGACGGTGTCACCTGCTCATAGCGCGCCACCTCCTCAGCTATGGAGAAATTAGGGCCGAGTGACAAGGCAATTTTTCCAATTTCTGTACATTTTTTGCTAATGGCCTTCCTCTTTTCTTCGACTATGTGAATTAGACGATTGTGACTGTCCGAGTCCCTAGCTGCCCTTAAATCAGATTGGGTTGGGAATGAGATGAGTGAGGGCTAGAATCGGATGTTAGTCCAACAAGCTTTCCACTGTGGTATTGTATCTACCGTAAGCTGTTTGGCATATCTTTTTCCAGCCCAACCACAGGCAATCTGGAGAGCCAGAGGGTTTTTCTTTACTTTAGGACGTACTGACTGATATTATCTAATGTTCTTGTAAAATTATCATGTTCTGTTGCATCCAGTTAATAGTATTTTCTATGATTTTATTTCTGGTCTGCTCCGTGGGTGCTGCTGGTCTAATAAACTCGGTCATACGTTTGACCTGTCTCGTCATTCCTAAGGAAATGTATGTTTGTGAATAAATTCATCTATTATTCGTTTATGATGTGCTGCCTGTATTATCTTAAAGTATTGTTTACTGGTAGATCTAGTAGCTATGTCGGGTGGGTCAGTCAGTCTCGGAATGCGGGTATATGTCTGTTGCTCTTGCACTAGTGAGATAAAGTAGATCTGGGTGGTTGGCTGGGCGCTGACTGCATTATGTGTGGTCTATGTGATCGTAAAAGTTGTCATTATGTTTATTATTCTAAGGTTATTGCGTCTATTCATGCCCGTTACTTGGCTGGATACACGGCCATCCCTGTAAAGGAAAAGGAGGAAAGAGATGTTTAATTCGATGGTGGGAGGTCTTACCTTAACCAGCAGGGTTTAAAAGTCTCCGGTTTTCGGGGCTTCTAGGATTTGTGGTAGTTTTTAATCCTTTGACGAGGTCCCGTGGATGATGATCCCTGTGTCCGTGGCGATGGTTTCCCAAGCGTCCTGGATTTTTCCAGGAGTTTCTGCAGACAGGGCTCCCAGGTGGTGTTAGGAAAGTTTGGTTTATGACCTTAGGCAGGATCCATTGAAGGGGACCCTCCACCAACATTTAAAACTATCTTTATTCGATATAAAATTAGGTTAAAAACAATATAGGATAAAAAGATTCCAATTAAAATGTGGAGAAATTCCTTAAACTCCTTTGGTTTTAATAAAGAATGCAGGGAGTTCTGGACTGCAATAAGCAAGAAACACCTGACGTTTCGCAAATTTGTTGCTTCCTCAGAGGTGTCCGGGCTGAAGGATGGAGGTGTATATATACTTTTTGTGAGTTGATAGATCAACCCCGCCTACCTATACTCCTACCGCCAATCAGATAGCCTGTGGAGTAGGTGACCTTTCCTATTGGATAAATGAAGTTTAAATTTTGATAGAAGTGAGGTGTTTATATGGGATTGGTTGGTCAAGTGGGTGTGGCTGGCTAGTCAGTAGGTGCCTCTAAGAGCCTTAGAGGTAGTAATACTGGCCTGATATCAGGTCTCTTTAGCTCCCACAAGTAGGGCTTGCTCTTTTCACATGTCCCCAGGACCCCAGTTCAATCCCAGCTGCTGATCTCCCATCCATGAGCCACCCACATCTGCCTTGTGTCTGAGTAGGCTAAATATGAGAAGATTGGCTGATGGAAGATAAATCCTCTGTTTTCTATTAAAAAGAAAGGGAGGAGGAGGGGAAATGCTAAAAAAACCAAAAGGGTAAGCTGGATTCTGCGAAACACTCCATGGCACGGGCTGGGGTTCGGTTTAGAGTTAGGGTTGGGTTTAAAAATGCCTCCCTGGGCCTTGTGGCACAGGCCTATGGAGGTTCGCAAAATCCAGCTTTAATCCAAATGGGACCTAAAATGAATAAAATAATTAAAAGAACAATTATTATTCCAATCCTGGATGCCTCTATAGAGCCATGTGTCTTTAGTCCTGTTTGGTGGGTAGTCTGAGGTTCTGGTGCTGTCCCTTCCTGGGATCGAACCCTATCCTGTTGTGTGCCAAGCTTATGTCCTGACCTGCTCGCCAAAGCCAGTGTAGTTAAGGGCTATATCTAAAACAATACTAAAATTAGAAGATGGGAGGTGGTTACAAATTTGTACCTGTAGAGGGCTCTCATTAGCCAAATGAAGCCAGATCCGCCAATACTAGGAGCATTATTTAATGCACTAATCTAATTAAAAACACACACATATATAATTAAATAAATAAATAAATTATTAGATGTTGTAAAGTTTGGCGGTAGGAGTATAGGTAGGCGGGGTTGATCTATCAACTCACAAAAAGTATATATACACCTCCACTCCTTCAGCCCGGACACCTCTGAGGAAGCAACAAATTTTGCGAAACGTCAGGTGTTTCTTGCTTTATTGCACGGTCCAGAACTCCCTTGCATTCTTTTATTAAAACCAAAAGGAGTTTAAGGAATTTCTCCACATTTTAATTGGAATCTTTTTATCCTATATTGTTTTTAACCTAATTTTATATCGAATAAAGATAGTTTTTAAATGTTGGTGGAGGGTCCTCCTTCAATGGATCCTGCCTAAGGTCATAAACCAAACTTTCCTAACACCACCTGGGAGCCCTGTCTGCAGAAACTTCCTGGAAAAATCCAGGACGCTTTGGGAAACCATCGCCACGGACATCAGGGATCATCATCCACGGGACCTCGTCAAAAGGATTAAAAACTACCACAAATCCTAGAAGCCCCGAAAACCGGAGACTTTTAAACCCTGCTGGTTAAGGTAAGGACTCTCCACCATCGAATTAAACATCTCTTTCCTCCTTTTCCTTTACAGGGATCGGGCCGTGTAATCCAGCCAAGTAACGGGCATGAATAGACGCAATAACCTTAGAATATATAAACATAATGACACTTTACGATCACATAGACCACACATAATGCAGTCAGCGCCCAGCCAACCACCCAGATCTACTTTATCTTCACTAGTGCAAGAGCAACAGACATATACCCGCATTCCGAGACTGACTGACCCACCCGACATAGCTACTAGATCTACCAGTAAACAATACTTTAAGATAATACAGGCAGCACATCATAAACGAATAATAGATGAATTTATTCACAAACATACATTTCCTTTAGGAATGACGAGACAGGTCAAACGTATGACCGAGTTTATTAGACCAGCAGCACCCACGGAGCAGACCAGAAATAAAATCATAGAAAATACTATTAACTGGATGCAACAGAACATGATAATTTTACAAGAACATTATGATAATATCATGTCAGTACGTCCTAAAGTAAAGAAAAACCCTCTGGCTCTCCAGATTGCCTGTGGTTGGGCTGGAAAAAGATATGCCAACAAGCTTACTGTAGATACAATACACACAGTGGAAAGCTTGTTGGACATACATCCGATTTCTAGCCCTCACTCATCTCATTTCCCAACCCAATCTGATTTAAGGGCAGCTAGGGACTCGGATCAGTCACAATCGTCTAATTCACATAGTCGAAGAAAAGAGGAAGGCCCATTAGCAACAAATGTACAGAAATTGGAAAAATTGCCTTGTCACTCGGGCCCTAATTTCTCCATAGCTGAGGAGGTGGCGCGCTATGAGCAGGTGACACCGTCGGCTGCAATTACAGCCCCGGTGTTGACTGCTGTAGAAATGGAAGTCGGAGAAATATCAACATTACCGGCTTCTGGCTTATCCAGAACCGCGACCCTTCCGCACCGAATGGAGAAAAGGGTCCGCTTCAAATTCCCGAAACAAAGTATGGTTAAACAATCCAAAGTATTAGATAAAATAGGGAGGGACACAGAGACAGGAACAGAGTTTTACTCTTTATTTAAGATACATCAAGACCAAACACAGGATCCAAGCAACGCAACAACAGGTAAATCTATTAAGCAATCGAACGTAGTGGTAGTCACTCAAGATGAAATTTCTCCTCTCTCCTTGACTCCCATAGATACGGTGGCGGGCGGCTCCGGTCGGCTGGGAAAAGATGGCTATGACAACCAGACAGTTGTCAATCCTAAACAACCCAGTACGGAGATAAAAATGATGAGTGGCTCTCAGGAGGTCCAAATGACCGCTAGCAAAGCCTATTCTGAATTCTCCACTGAGACTCTTAATGAAGAGCCAGAACTGGGACCCTTCCGCCCGGAGCTGTCCTTTAATATACATAATTACGTCTAGTCAGCATTTTAAAGCACCCCGGTCAGTTATGCCCCACATGAACTTTTTATGATTTGGCCCAATTTAAATAATTTAGTTTGTTCTTATCATCATTTTTATTATTTTTATCTTTTTTTATAATTGTTATTTGCAATTTTATTTCAGTTTAAATTCCAATCCTGACTCTCACCTGTCCTGAATTGAACAGTGCTTTTTTCTGTCCTGACCTGAACTTTCAGCCCAGCAGGATTAACTTTTATCCTTTTTCTTAACCTTAACCTTGGTTTTATCCTAACCCTAACCTTCATCTGATTTTTAGCTAACCCCAACCCAAATGAAGGTTCACCTCCATCTTCCCTAACCCTAACCTCTACTTTAGTTTTTAACCTCACCCCACACCTAACCCTAACCAGGGTCTCTTTTTAACCTTTACTTTTATTTTAGGCGGTCTTCAATTCCACCCCACGCCTAACCCTAATTCAGGTTTTTATTTTAACCCTGACCTCTATTTTACTCAGGTTTTAATTTCATCCCACGCTTAACCCTAACCAGGGTTTCACTTTAACCCAAAGTCAACCTGGTTCCCTGCTAACTCTAACCTTTGGCTTTAATTTAGTTCCCCAGGTTGGAAGCTGACCCGCCTCTCCCAGGATCAAACATAAGGGAATGCAGCCATGTACTTTTTATTTTCGGATATTTCAGGCTGCTATTGTACATTTGTAAATATATTAAAAAATATATATAAATAAAATAAATGAATAAAAAAATATACACTCACAAATGCAATTTTTTATTACTAATCTTCTAACCCCCCTTGTAGGAATTGCTGGATTTGGCATGTTGTTTTGTATTGTGTGGAAATGCTTTTTCTTGCTTGCAATTTGAGCACTAAGATATGTTATAGCACTTACAACATCTAATAATTTATTTATTTATTTAATTATATATGTGTGTGTTTTTAATTAGATTAGTGCATTAAATAATGCTCCTAGTATTGGCGGATCTGGCTTCATTTGGGCTAATGAGAGCCCTCTACAGGTACAAATTTGTAACCACCTCCCATCTTCTAATTTTAGTATTGTTTTAGATATAGCCCTTAACTACACTGGCTTTGGCGAGCAGGTCAGGACATAAGCTTGGCACACAACAGGATAGGGTTCGATCCCAGGAAGGGACAGCACCAGAACCTCAGACTACCCATCCAAACAGGACTAAAGACACATGGCTCTATAGAGGCATCCAGGATTGGAATAATAATTGTTCTTTTAATTATTTTTATTCATTTTAGGTCCCATTTGGATTAAAGCTGGATTTTGCGAACCTCCATAGGCCTGTGCCACAAGGCCCAGGGAGGCATTTTTAAACCCCAACCCTAACTCTAAACCTAACCCCAGCCCGTGCCATGGAGTGTTTCGCAGAATCCAGCTTACCCTTTTTGGTTTTTTTAGCATTTCCCCTCCTCCTCCCTTTCTTTTTAATAGAAAACAGAGGATTTATCTTCCATCAGCCAATCTTCTCTATATTTAGCCTACTCAGACACAAGGCAGATGTGGGTGGCTCATGGATGGGAGATCAGCAGCTGGGATTGAACTGGGGTCCTGGGGACAGGTGAAAAGAGCAAGCCCTTACTTGTGGAGCTAAAGAGACCTGATATCAGGCCAGTATTACTTACCTCTAAGGCTCTTAGAGGCACCTACTGACTAGCCAGCCACACCCACTTGACCAACCAATCCCATATAAACACCTCACTTCTATTCAAAATTTAAACTTCATTTATCCAATTAGGAAAGGTCACCTACTCCACAGGCTATCTGATTGGCGGTAGGAGTATAGGTAGGCGGGGTTGATCTATCAACTCACAAAAAGTATATATACACCTCCACTCCTTCAGCCCGGACACCTCTGAGGAAGCAACAAATTTTGCGAAACGTCAGGTGTTTCTTGCTTTATTGCACGGTCCAGAACTCCCTTGCATTCTTTTATTAAAACCAAAAGGAGTTTAAGGAATTTCTCCACATTTTAATTGGAATCTTTTTATCCTATATTGTTTTTAACCTAATTTTATATCGAATAAAGATAGTTTTTAAATGTTGGTGGAGGGTCCTCCTTCAATGGATCCTGCCTAAGGTCATAAACCAAACTTTCCTAACACCACCTGGGAGCCCTGTCTGCAGAAACTTCCTGGAAAAATCCAGGACGCTTTGGGAAACCATCGCCACGGACATCAGGGATCATCATCCACGGGACCTCGTCAAAAGGATTAAAAACTACCACAAATCCTAGAAGCCCCGAAAACCGGAGACTTTTAAACCCTGCTGGTTAAGGTAAGGACTCTCCACCATCGAATTAAACATCTCTTTCCTCCTTTTCCTTTACAGGGATCGGGCCGTGTAATCCAGCCAAGTAACGGGCATGAATAGACGCAATAACCTTAGAATATATAAACATAATGACACTTTACGATCACATAGACCACACATAATGCAGTCAGCGCCCAGCCAACCACCCAGATCTACTTTATCTTCACTAGTGCAAGAGCAACAGACATATACCCGCATTCCGAGACTGACTGACCCACCCGACATAGCTACTAGATCTACCAGTAAACAATACTTTAAGATAATACAGGCAGCACATCATAAACGAATAATAGATGAATTTATTCACAAACATACATTTCCTTTAGGAATGACGAGACAGGTCAAACGTATGACCGAGTTTATTAGACCAGCAGCACCCACGGAGCAGACCAGAAATAAAATCATAGAAAATACTATTAACTGGATGCAACAGAACATGATAATTTTACAAGAACATTATGATAATATCATGTCAGTACGTCCTAAAGTAAAGAAAAACCCTCTGGCTCTCCAGATTGCCTGTGGTTGGGCTGGAAAAAGATATGCCAACAAGCTTACTGTAGATACAATACACACAGTGGAAAGCTTGTTGGACATACATCCGATTTCTAGCCCTCACTCATCTCATTTCCCAACCCAATCTGATTTAAGGGCAGCTAGGGACTCGGATCAGTCACAATCGTCTAATTCACATAGTCGAAGAAAAGAGGAAGGCCCATTAGCAACAAATGTACAGAAATTGGAAAAATTGCCTTGTCACTCGGGCCCTAATTTCTCCATAGCTGAGGAGGTGGCGCGCTATGAGCAGGTGACACCGTCGGCTGCAATTACAGCCCCGGTGTTGACTGCTGTAGAAATGGAAGTCGGAGAAATATCAACATTACCGGCTTCTGGCTTATCCAGAACCGCGACCCTTCCGCACCGAATGGAGAAAAGGGTCCGCTTCAAATTCCCGAAACAAAGTATGGTTAAACAATCCAAAGTATTAGATAAAATAGGGAGGGACACAGAGACAGGAACAGAGTTTTACTCTTTATTTAAGATACATCAAGACCAAACACAGGATCCAAGCAACGCAACAACAGGTAAATCTATTAAGCAATCGAACGTAGTGGTAGTCACTCAAGATGAAATTTCTCCTCTCTCCTTGACTCCCATAGATACGGTGGCGGGCGGCTCCGGTCGGCTGGGAAAAGATGGCTATGACAACCAGACAGTTGTCAATCCTAAACAACCCAGTACGGAGATAAAAATGATGAGTGGCTCTCAGGAGGTCCAAATGACCGCTAGCAAAGCCTATTCTGAATTCTCCACTGAGACTCTTAATGAAGAGCCAGAACTGGGACCCTTCCGCCCGGAGCTGTCCTTTAATATACATAATTACGTCTAGTCAGCATTTTAAAGCACCCCGGTCAGTTATGCCCCACATGAACTTTTTATGATTTGGCCCAATTTAAATAATTTAGTTTGTTCTTATCATCATTTTTATTATTTTTATCTTTTTTTATAATTGTTATTTGCAATTTTATTTCAGTTTAAATTCCAATCCTGACTCTCACCTGTCCTGAATTGAACAGTGCTTTTTTCTGTCCTGACCTGAACTTTCAGCCCAGCAGGATTAACTTTTATCCTTTTTCTTAACCTTAACCTTGGTTTTATCCTAACCCTAACCTTCATCTGATTTTTAGCTAACCCCAACCCAAATGAAGGTTCACCTCCATCTTCCCTAACCCTAACCTCTACTTTAGTTTTTAACCTCACCCCACACCTAACCCTAACCAGGGTCTCTTTTTAACCTTTACTTTTATTTTAGGCGGTCTTCAATTCCACCCCACGCCTAACCCTAATTCAGGTTTTTATTTTAACCCTGACCTCTATTTTACTCAGGTTTTAATTTCATCCCACGCTTAACCCTAACCAGGGTTTCACTTTAACCCAAAGTCAACCTGGTTCCCTGCTAACTCTAACCTTTGGCTTTAATTTAGTTCCCCAGGTTGGAAGCTGACCCGCCTCTCCCAGGATCAAACATAAGGGAATGCAGCCATGTACTTTTTATTTTCGGATATTTCAGGCTGCTATTGTACATTTGTAAATATATTAAAAAATATATATAAATAAAATAAATGAATAAAAAAATATACACTCACAAATGCAATTTTTTATTACTAATCTTCTAACCCCCCTTGTAGGAATTGCTGGATTTGGCATGTTGTTTTGTATTGTGTGGAAATGCTTTTTCTTGCTTGCAATTTGAGCACTAAGATATGTTATAGCACTTACAACATCTAATAATTTATTTATTTATTTAATTATATATGTGTGTGTTTTTAATTAGATTAGTGCATTAAATAATGCTCCTAGTATTGGCGGATCTGGCTTCATTTGGGCTAATGAGAGCCCTCTACAGGTACAAATTTGTAACCACCTCCCATCTTCTAATTTTAGTATTGTTTTAGATATAGCCCTTAACTACACTGGCTTTGGCGAGCAGGTCAGGACATAAGCTTGGCACACAACAGGATAGGGTTCGATCCCAGGAAGGGACAGCACCAGAACCTCAGACTACCCATCCAAACAGGACTAAAGACACATGGCTCTATAGAGGCATCCAGGATTGGAATAATAATTGTTCTTTTAATTATTTTTATTCATTTTAGGTCCCATTTGGATTAAAGCTGGATTTTGCGAACCTCCATAGGCCTGTGCCACAAGGCCCAGGGAGGCATTTTTAAACCCCAACCCTAACTCTAAACCTAACCCCAGCCCGTGCCATGGAGTGTTTCGCAGAATCCAGCTTACCCTTTTTGGTTTTTTTAGCATTTCCCCTCCTCCTCCCTTTCTTTTTAATAGAAAACAGAGGATTTATCTTCCATCAGCCAATCTTCTCTATATTTAGCCTACTCAGACACAAGGCAGATGTGGGTGGCTCATGGATGGGAGATCAGCAGCTGGGATTGAACTGGGGTCCTGGGGACAGGTGAAAAGAGCAAGCCCTTACTTGTGGAGCTAAAGAGACCTGATATCAGGCCAGTATTACTTACCTCTAAGGCTCTTAGAGGCACCTACTGACTAGCCAGCCACACCCACTTGACCAACCAATCCCATATAAACACCTCACTTCTATTCAAAATTTAAACTTCATTTATCCAATTAGGAAAGGTCACCTACTCCACAGGCTATCTGATTGGCGGTAGGAGTATAGGTAGGCGGGGTTGATCTATCAACTCACAAAAAGTATATATACACCTCCACTCCTTCAGCCCGGACACCTCTGAGGAAGCAACAAATTTTGCGAAACGTCAGGTGTTTCTTGCTTTATTGCACGGTCCAGAACTCCCTTGCATTCTTTTATTAAAACCAAAAGGAGTTTAAGGAATTTCTCCACATTTTAATTGGAATCTTTTTATCCTATATTGTTTTTAACCTAATTTTATATCGAATAAAGATAGTTTTTAAATGTTGGTGGAGGGTCCTCCTTCAATGGATCCTGCCTAAGGTCATAAACCAAACTTTCCTAACACCACCTGGGAGCCCTGTCTGCAGAAACTTCCTGGAAAAATCCAGGACGCTTTGGGAAACCATCGCCACGGACATCAGGGATCATCATCCACGGGACCTCGTCAAAAGGATTAAAAACTACCACAAATCCTAGAAGCCCCGAAAACCGGAGACTTTTAAACCCTGCTGGTTAAGGTAAGGACTCTCCACCATCGAATTAAACATCTCTTTCCTCCTTTTCCTTTACAGGGATCGGGCCGTGTAATCCAGCCAAGTAACGGGCATGAATAGACGCAATAACCTTAGAATATATAAACATAATGACACTTTACGATCACATAGACCACACATAATGCAGTCAGCGCCCAGCCAACCACCCAGATCTACTTTATCTTCACTAGTGCAAGAGCAACAGACATATACCCGCATTCCGAGACTGACTGACCCACCCGACATAGCTACTAGATCTACCAGTAAACAATACTTTAAGATAATACAGGCAGCACATCATAAACGAATAATAGATGAATTTATTCACAAACATACATTTCCTTTAGGAATGACGAGACAGGTCAAACGTATGACCGAGTTTATTAGACCAGCAGCACCCACGGAGCAGACCAGAAATAAAATCATAGAAAATACTATTAACTGGATGCAACAGAACATGATAATTTTACAAGAACATTATGATAATATCATGTCAGTACGTCCTAAAGTAAAGAAAAACCCTCTGGCTCTCCAGATTGCCTGTGGTTGGGCTGGAAAAAGATATGCCAACAAGCTTACTGTAGATACAATACACACAGTGGAAAGCTTGTTGGACATACATCCGATTTCTAGCCCTCACTCATCTCATTTCCCAACCCAATCTGATTTAAGGGCAGCTAGGGACTCGGATCAGTCACAATCGTCTAATTCACATAGTCGAAGAAAAGAGGAAGGCCCATTAGCAACAAATGTACAGAAATTGGAAAAATTGCCTTGTCACTCGGGCCCTAATTTCTCCATAGCTGAGGAGGTGGCGCGCTATGAGCAGGTGACACCGTCGGCTGCAATTACAGCCCCGGTGTTGACTGCTGTAGAAATGGAAGTCGGAGAAATATCAACATTACCGGCTTCTGGCTTATCCAGAACCGCGACCCTTCCGCACCGAATGGAGAAAAGGGTCCGCTTCAAATTCCCGAAACAAAGTATGGTTAAACAATCCAAAGTATTAGATAAAATAGGGAGGGACACAGAGACAGGAACAGAGTTTTACTCTTTATTTAAGATACATCAAGACCAAACACAGGATCCAAGCAACGCAACAACAGGTAAATCTATTAAGCAATCGAACGTAGTGGTAGTCACTCAAGATGAAATTTCTCCTCTCTCCTTGACTCCCATAGATACGGTGGCGGGCGGCTCCGGTCGGCTGGGAAAAGATGGCTATGACAACCAGACAGTTGTCAATCCTAAACAACCCAGTACGGAGATAAAAATGATGAGTGGCTCTCAGGAGGTCCAAATGACCGCTAGCAAAGCCTATTCTGAATTCTCCACTGAGACTCTTAATGAAGAGCCAGAACTGGGACCCTTCCGCCCGGAGCTGTCCTTTAATATACATAATTACGTCTAGTCAGCATTTTAAAGCACCCCGGTCAGTTATGCCCCACATGAACTTTTTATGATTTGGCCCAATTTAAATAATTTAGTTTGTTCTTATCATCATTTTTATTATTTTTATCTTTTTTTATAATTGTTATTTGCAATTTTATTTCAGTTTAAATTCCAATCCTGACTCTCACCTGTCCTGAATTGAACAGTGCTTTTTTCTGTCCTGACCTGAACTTTCAGCCCAGCAGGATTAACTTTTATCCTTTTTCTTAACCTTAACCTTGGTTTTATCCTAACCCTAACCTTCATCTGATTTTTAGCTAACCCCAACCCAAATGAAGGTTCACCTCCATCTTCCCTAACCCTAACCTCTACTTTAGTTTTTAACCTCACCCCACACCTAACCCTAACCAGGGTCTCTTTTTAACCTTTACTTTTATTTTAGGCGGTCTTCAATTCCACCCCACGCCTAACCCTAATTCAGGTTTTTATTTTAACCCTGACCTCTATTTTACTCAGGTTTTAATTTCATCCCACGCTTAACCCTAACCAGGGTTTCACTTTAACCCAAAGTCAACCTGGTTCCCTGCTAACTCTAACCTTTGGCTTTAATTTAGTTCCCCAGGTTGGAAGCTGACCCGCCTCTCCCAGGATCAAACATAAGGGAATGCAGCCATGTACTTTTTATTTTCGGATATTTCAGGCTGCTATTGTACATTTGTAAATATATTAAAAAATATATATAAATAAAATAAATGAATAAAAAAATATACACTCACAAATGCAATTTTTTATTACTAATCTTCTAACCCCCCTTGTAGGAATTGCTGGATTTGGCATGTTGTTTTGTATTGTGTGGAAATGCTTTTTCTTGCTTGCAATTTGAGCACTAAGATATGTTATAGCACTTACAACATCTAATAATTTATTTATTTATTTAATTATATATGTGTGTGTTTTTAATTAGATTAGTGCATTAAATAATGCTCCTAGTATTGGCGGATCTGGCTTCATTTGGGCTAATGAGAGCCCTCTACAGGTACAAATTTGTAACCACCTCCCATCTTCTAATTTTAGTATTGTTTTAGATATAGCCCTTAACTACACTGGCTTTGGCGAGCAGGTCAGGACATAAGCTTGGCACACAACAGGATAGGGTTCGATCCCAGGAAGGGACAGCACCAGAACCTCAGACTACCCATCCAAACAGGACTAAAGACACATGGCTCTATAGAGGCATCCAGGATTGGAATAATAATTGTTCTTTTAATTATTTTTATTCATTTTAGGTCCCATTTGGATTAAAGCTGGATTTTGCGAACCTCCATAGGCCTGTGCCACAAGGCCCAGGGAGGCATTTTTAAACCCCAACCCTAACTCTAAACCTAACCCCAGCCCGTGCCATGGAGTGTTTCGCAGAATCCAGCTTACCCTTTTTGGTTTTTTTAGCATTTCCCCTCCTCCTCCCTTTCTTTTTAATAGAAAACAGAGGATTTATCTTCCATCAGCCAATCTTCTCTATATTTAGCCTACTCAGACACAAGGCAGATGTGGGTGGCTCATGGATGGGAGATCAGCAGCTGGGATTGAACTGGGGTCCTGGGGACAGGTGAAAAGAGCAAGCCCTTACTTGTGGAGCTAAAGAGACCTGATATCAGGCCAGTATTACTTACCTCTAAGGCTCTTAGAGGCACCTACTGACTAGCCAGCCACACCCACTTGACCAACCAATCCCATATAAACACCTCACTTCTATTCAAAATTTAAACTTCATTTATCCAATTAGGAAAGGTCACCTACTCCACAGGCTATCTGATTGGCGGTAGGAGTATAGGTAGGCGGGGTTGATCTATCAACTCACAAAAAGTATATATACACCTCCACTCCTTCAGCCCGGACACCTCTGAGGAAGCAACAAATTTTGCGAAACGTCAGGTGTTTCTTGCTTTATTGCACGGTCCAGAACTCCCTTGCATTCTTTTATTAAAACCAAAAGGAGTTTAAGGAATTTCTCCACATTTTAATTGGAATCTTTTTATCCTATATTGTTTTTAACCTAATTTTATATCGAATAAAGATAGTTTTTAAATGTTGGTGGAGGGTCCTCCTTCAATGGATCCTGCCTAAGGTCATAAACCAAACTTTCCTAACACCACCTGGGAGCCCTGTCTGCAGAAACTTCCTGGAAAAATCCAGGACGCTTTGGGAAACCATCGCCACGGACATCAGGGATCATCATCCACGGGACCTCGTCAAAAGGATTAAAAACTACCACAAATCCTAGAAGCCCCGAAAACCGGAGACTTTTAAACCCTGCTGGTTAAGGTAAGGACTCTCCACCATCGAATTAAACATCTCTTTCCTCCTTTTCCTTTACAGGGATCGGGCCGTGTAATCCAGCCAAGTAACGGGCATGAATAGACGCAATAACCTTAGAATATATAAACATAATGACACTTTACGATCACATAGACCACACATAATGCAGTCAGCGCCCAGCCAACCACCCAGATCTACTTTATCTTCACTAGTGCAAGAGCAACAGACATATACCCGCATTCCGAGACTGACTGACCCACCCGACATAGCTACTAGATCTACCAGTAAACAATACTTTAAGATAATACAGGCAGCACATCATAAACGAATAATAGATGAATTTATTCACAAACATACATTTCCTTTAGGAATGACGAGACAGGTCAAACGTATGACCGAGTTTATTAGACCAGCAGCACCCACGGAGCAGACCAGAAATAAAATCATAGAAAATACTATTAACTGGATGCAACAGAACATGATAATTTTACAAGAACATTATGATAATATCATGTCAGTACGTCCTAAAGTAAAGAAAAACCCTCTGGCTCTCCAGATTGCCTGTGGTTGGGCTGGAAAAAGATATGCCAACAAGCTTACTGTAGATACAATACACACAGTGGAAAGCTTGTTGGACATACATCCGATTTCTAGCCCTCACTCATCTCATTTCCCAACCCAATCTGATTTAAGGGCAGCTAGGGACTCGGATCAGTCACAATCGTCTAATTCACATAGTCGAAGAAAAGAGGAAGGCCCATTAGCAACAAATGTACAGAAATTGGAAAAATTGCCTTGTCACTCGGGCCCTAATTTCTCCATAGCTGAGGAGGTGGCGCGCTATGAGCAGGTGACACCGTCGGCTGCAATTACAGCCCCGGTGTTGACTGCTGTAGAAATGGAAGTCGGAGAAATATCAACATTACCGGCTTCTGGCTTATCCAGAACCGCGACCCTTCCGCACCGAATGGAGAAAAGGGTCCGCTTCAAATTCCCGAAACAAAGTATGGTTAAACAATCCAAAGTATTAGATAAAATAGGGAGGGACACAGAGACAGGAACAGAGTTTTACTCTTTATTTAAGATACATCAAGACCAAACACAGGATCCAAGCAACGCAACAACAGGTAAATCTATTAAGCAATCGAACGTAGTGGTAGTCACTCAAGATGAAATTTCTCCTCTCTCCTTGACTCCCATAGATACGGTGGCGGGCGGCTCCGGTCGGCTGGGAAAAGATGGCTATGACAACCAGACAGTTGTCAATCCTAAACAACCCAGTACGGAGATAAAAATGATGAGTGGCTCTCAGGAGGTCCAAATGACCGCTAGCAAAGCCTATTCTGAATTCTCCACTGAGACTCTTAATGAAGAGCCAGAACTGGGACCCTTCCGCCCGGAGCTGTCCTTTAATATACATAATTACGTCTAGTCAGCATTTTAAAGCACCCCGGTCAGTTATGCCCCACATGAACTTTTTATGATTTGGCCCAATTTAAATAATTTAGTTTGTTCTTATCATCATTTTTATTATTTTTATCTTTTTTTATAATTGTTATTTGCAATTTTATTTCAGTTTAAATTCCAATCCTGACTCTCACCTGTCCTGAATTGAACAGTGCTTTTTTCTGTCCTGACCTGAACTTTCAGCCCAGCAGGATTAACTTTTATCCTTTTTCTTAACCTTAACCTTGGTTTTATCCTAACCCTAACCTTCATCTGATTTTTAGCTAACCCCAACCCAAATGAAGGTTCACCTCCATCTTCCCTAACCCTAACCTCTACTTTAGTTTTTAACCTCACCCCACACCTAACCCTAACCAGGGTCTCTTTTAACCTTTACTTTTATTTTAGGCGGTCTTCAATTCCACCCCACGCCTAACCCTAATTCAGGTTTTTATTTTAACCCTGACCTCTATTTTACTCAGGTTTTAATTTCATCCCACGCTTAACCCTAACCAGGGTTTCACTTTAACCCAAAGTCAACCTGGTTCCCTGCTAACTCTAACCTTTGGCTTTAATTTAGTTCCCCAGGTTGGAAGCTGACCCGCCTCTCCCAGGATCAAACATAAGGGAATGCAGCCATGTACTTTTTATTTTCGGATATTTCAGGCTGCTATTGTACATTTGTAAATATATTAAAAAATATATATAAATAAAATAAATGAATAAAAAAATATACACTCACAAATGCAATTTTTTATTACTAATCTTCTAACCCCCCTTGTAGGAATTGCTGGATTTGGCATGTTGTTTTGTATTGTGTGGAAATGCTTTTTCTTGCTTGCAATTTGAGCACTAAGATATGTTATAGCACTTACAACATCTAATAATTTATTTATTTATTTAATTATATATGTGTGTGTTTTTAATTAGATTAGTGCATTAAATAATGCTCCTAGTATTGGCGGATCTGGCTTCATTTGGGCTAATGAGAGCCCTCTACAGGTACAAATTTGTAACCACCTCCCATCTTCTAATTTTAGTATTGTTTTAGATATAGCCCTTAACTACACTGGCTTTGGCGAGCAGGTCAGGACATAAGCTTGGCACACAACAGGATAGGGTTCGATCCCAGGAAGGGACAGCACCAGAACCTCAGACTACCCATCCAAACAGGACTAAAGACACATGGCTCTATAGAGGCATCCAGGATTGGAATAATAATTGTTCTTTTAATTATTTTTATTCATTTTAGGTCCCATTTGGATTAAAGCTGGATTTTGCGAACCTCCATAGGCCTGTGCCACAAGGCCCAGGGAGGCATTTTTAAACCCCAACCCTAACCCTAAACCTAACCCTAACCCTAACCCTAACCCTAACCCTAACCCTAACCCTAACCCTAACCCTAACCCTAACCCTAACCCTAACTCTAACCCTAACCCTAACCCTAACCCTAACCCTAACCCTCTAACCCTAACCCTAACCCTAACCCTAAACCCTAACCCTAACCCGTCCTAACCTTAACCTGGTTATTTACCCCTTCCCCTAATCCTAATCTGACTGTTTTTTCCTTGTCCTAACCCTAACCTGAACATTCTTTTTCCCGGCCCTAACCCTAACCTGATTGTTTCTCCCCAGCCCTAACCCTAACCTGATGTTTTCTCCCCAGCCCAAACCCTAATCTGATTGTCTTCCTCTGCCCTTATCCTAACCAGTCCAGTTTATATAAGCCCTAACTCTAACTGAATTATTCCATTTCTGTCCTAACCCTAACCTTGGTCCTTTCTAAAAAAAATTAATCTTTTCTCCATTTTTTTCCACTTTATTCTTTTACCCAGTACCTGATTCATTCACCAAATTTTGGCCTGAAAATCCTGGTTTCCCATCCCCCCTCCCTCCCTTTTCCTTTTCCCTTTTTCCTCTTCCTTCCCAAAACCCCCCCCCCCTCAGAAAAAGAACAACACAAGTGCGATGGAGAGTCACAGATTTGACCTTCAGACCTTTGGTTTTAGGTGGGTACCCGGATCTCCCATGGCCAAACATGCAGGAATGTAACCACGCTCTTTTAACCTTTGAAGGATTTAATATGTTCTTAATTTTCCTTTGTTGTATATATGTAAATAAATAATTCATTGTTTGTTATTCTATTTCTTATATATTCTTGATGCATGCTGGATTTACATATTCTAATATTTTTAAATATAACTTTTATATGTTATTTATATTTGTGTGTCATTGTGTGATCTTTTTATGCACTTAAGACAGGAGAACTGGGCAGTGTCCAGCCCAGCTCCCCGGTCATATCTCATAGCACTTATTTAGTATTATTTATTTACATACAGCACTTAAAATGAATTGTACATGTTTAAATAAATAATGGTGTACCCTGGGAGGGATTGTTTTATATTCTTTTTATACTATTAGAGCGTGTTTGCAGTCTGGTCTTATGTTTTTCCAAACATGGTGCAAATCAGTAGTCGAGTGGGAAACCCTAGGCCTTGGAAGTGGGAGCTCTGGGTTCAATTCCATTTTGAATCCACCTAAATCCACCCTTACTTTTGAGTTGGTTTTACTTGGTAGATATTTTCTTCTCACATGCATTCCATATAATACTCAGACACCATATTAGGCCATATCAGGCATGGTGTGCAGGCAAGGACATGTGCCAGGCACCTGGGAGGACCAGGTTCGATCCCCGCTAGGACTGGACAAGGTACAAGGACATATCTTGGGATACATGTGGAACCTAGATTCCCACTGTTTTAAATTCATATTTTTCCTAACATTCCATTTTTACACAAACACAGCCTACTTATTTCTTAGATCTTTTTCAATGATTGATATGTAAAAATAAATAATAAACAACAACATGTAGCTAGGTTTAGTGACCCTCTATAGGCCTGTGCCATTAGACCAAATAAGGTACTAAAAAAAACCCCAACCCCAACCCCAAACCTAACCCTAACCCTAACCCTAACACCCTAACCCTAACCCTAACCTTCCTTTTTTACAAAGCATATAATTAGGGCTGGCTTCAGGCAACCCTGAACCATCCCTTAGTTATGCTGCTATAGGCCTAGACTGCCCGAGGACCATCGGTGCACTGAGCTCCCCTACCCTAACCCCCCCTTCCCTTCCCTTCCCCTCCCCTCCCCTCTCTTCCTCTCCTCCCACCTCATGTATATTCCACCATTGAATGTCACTAACCTTGTGCTCTCACCCTCTCTGTTCTCTCTGTACCTTCTGCAGGTGTCCCCGGTCCTGGGGCTGTATATCGCTGATGTGCAGTTACTGGTCCCACCAACCTGCAGTGTCTATTTGTTGTTTATTGTTGCTGTTCTTTTCTCTCTGCTCTGTCCACTCACTCCAACCGGTCGAGGCAGATGGCTGCCCAAACAGCCCGGTTCTGCTGGAGGTTTTTTCTTCTGTTAAAGGGAGTTTTTCCTCTCCACCTTCGCCAAGTGCTTGCTCTTAAGGCAATTGTTGGGTTTTTCGTTTTAGTTTTTTTAAAGTGCCTTGAGATAATTTGTATTGTGATTTGGTGCTATACAAATAAATTGAATTGAGTACAAAGCTGGTAATGGATGTTAGATAAGCACCAGGCTGGTAATGGATGTTTGTATCTGAGAAACTGTTATGCCAAAAACTGATTGTTGCTGCTGAGTACAAGGCTGGTAATGGACGTTTGTACCTCCTTGACCATTGTTACATAGGCTGCTTGTTGCTGCTGAGTACAAGGCTGGTAATAGATGTTTGTACCTGAGAGTCCACGGTTCCATAGGCTGATTATCACTTCTGAATATAACATTGGTAATGGATGTTTGCACCTAGGTCACCATTAGTCTAAAAATTGTTGCTGCTGAGTACAGGGCTGGTAACAGATGTTTGTACCTGAGTGACCATGATTCCACTGGCTGCTTGTTGCTGCTGAATACAACACCAATAATTTATGTTTGTAACTGAGTCATAATTACTCCAAATACTGATTGTTGCTGCTGAGTACAAGGCTGATAATGGATGTTTGTACCTGAGTGACCATTACTCCATAGGCTGCTTGTTGCTGCTATGTACAAGGTCGGTAGTGGAAGTTTGTACCTGAGTGTCCATTGTTCCATAGGCTGCTTGTTGCTGCTGTGTATAAGGGCAGTAATGGATGTTTGCACCTGAGTGACCACTACTCCAAAAACCTATCATTGCTGCTGAGTACAAGGCTGGTAAGGAATGTTTGTACCTGCGTGACCAAAGACTGCCTTTTCCTGCTGTGTACAGGGTTGATAATGGATGTTTTTACTTAGCTGACTATTAGTCCATAGACTGCTTGCTGCTGCTTTGTACAAGGCTGGAAATGGATGTTTATAGCTGAGTGAAATTGGGTCCATAGGCTGCTTGTTGCTGCTGAGTACAAAGCTGGTAATGGATGTTTGTATCTCAATGACCATGGGTCCAAAGGCTGATTGTTGCTGCTGTGTACAAGGCTGGGAATGGATGTTTGTACCTGAATGTCCATGGTTCCATAGGCTGCTTGTTGTTGCTGTGTACAAAGCTGGTAATGGATGTTTGTATCTCAATGACCATGGGTCCAAAGGCTGCTTGTTGCTGCTGAGTACAAAGCTGGTAATGGATGCTTGTATCTCAATGACCATGGGTCCAAAGGCTGATTGTTGCTGCTGTGTACAAGGCTGGGAATGGATGTTTGTACCTGAATGTCCATGGTTCCATAGGCTGCTTGTTGTTGCTGTGTACAAGGCTGGTACAAAGCTGGTAATGGATGTTTGTATCTCAATGACCATGGGTCCAAAGGCTGATTGTTGCTGCTGTGTACAAGGCTGGGAATGGATGTTTGTACCTGAATGTCCATGGTTCCATAGGCTGCTTGTTGTTGCTGTGTACAAGGCTGGTACAAAGCTGGTAATGGATGTTTGTATCTCAATGACCATGGTTCCAAAGACTAATTGTTACTGCTGTGTACAAGGCCAGTAATGGATTTTTCTACCTGAGTGTCCATGGTTCTGTAGAGTGATTGTTGCTGCTGTGTTCAAGGCTGGTAATGGATGTTTCTACCTGAGTGTCCATGGTTCTGTAGAGTGATTGTTGCTGCTGTGTTCAAGGTTGGTAATGGATGTTTCTACCTGGGTGACCATAGTGATCTTGGATGAAGATTGCTGCTCAGTAAGGCTGGCTGTTGATGCTTGTGGCTGGGTGAGCGTGGAGCACAATAGGTACTTCTGCACTTAAAAACAGAACTCCAGGTGACTTGTGGATGAGTGACCCTGAGTCCATAAGCTTCTTGTTGCTGCTATGTACAAGGCTGGTAATGGATGTTTGTACTTGACTGAAGATTAATCCAGAGATTGATTGTTGCTGCTGTGTACAAGGCTGGTAATGGATGCTTGTACCTGAGTGACCATACTGCTCTAGGATCAAGATTGCTGCTGTGATTACTTGTGACTGGGTGAGCGTGGAGCAGTGGACCAGTGGCTGCTGGGTAAGCCTGCCTGTGGAGGCCTGTTGCTGATTGAGCATTTGGCTGTAGGCTGCTTGTTGCTGCTGTGTAAGGTTGGCTGTGGATGCTTGTGGCTGGGTGAGCATGGAGCAGTGGGCTGGTGGCTGCTGGGTGAGCATGGAGCAGTGGGCTGGTGGCTGCTGGGTGAGCCTGGTTGTGGAGGTCTGCTACTGGGTGAGCACAGACCTCTTGGCTGCTTGTTGCTGCTGTGTATGTGTGATAATGGATACTTGGGTCTGCATGAAGATGGAACTCCAAGCAACTTCTGACTTGTGGATGAGTGACCATGGGTCTATCGGCTGCTTGTTGCTGCTGTGTAAAAGGCTGGTAATGGATGCTTGTACCTGAGTGACCATAGTGCTCTAGAATCAAGATTACTGCTGTGGATGCTTGTGGCTGGGTGAGCGTGGAGCAGTGGATTGGTGGTTGCTGGGTAAGCCTGCCTGTGGAGGCCTGCTGCTGGTTGAGCATGGGGTTATAGGCTGATGATTGTGGCGGGAGGTGTGGCTGGTTGTTGCTGATGTATAAGGCTGGCTGTGGATGTTTGTGCCTGGGTGAGCATGTAGCTCCAGGCTGGTTGTGTCTGCTCTGTACTTTTAAGGCTAGACTTAAAACCTTCCTTTTTAACAAAGCATATAGTTAGGGCTGGCTTCAGGTAACCCTGAACCATTCCTTAGTTATGCTGCTATAGGTCTAGACTGCCCAAGAACCATCGGTGCACCAAGCTCCCCTACCCCTCCCCTCTCTGCCTCTCCTCCCCCCTCACATGTATATTCCACCATTGAATGTCACTAACTTTGTGCTCTCTCCCTCTACCACACCTGTACATGTTAATGGCATTCCCCCTTAAATTGCCAGGAAAAAAAAGCATCAAAGAAGAAGTACAAATACACACTGCTTTAAAACAGAAAAGCAAGAGTTCAAAATAATCTACAGCAATAAAAAAAAATTGCAAATCAATTACTACACTGAAGTTATATTTTGCATACATTTACAGGAGTTAAAAAATTCATAGAACTCTAAATTCTTGCACTACATCTATTAATCCAAACTTTTCATTTGAGGTCACCACACTTAAATGCCAAGGAATAAAAAAACAGAAAGAGCACAAAACCAAATTACAGTGGATGTTCTTTCATCCACTTACGTCAATCGGAAATACCTTTGGCTCCCGTGGATCATGTCCTTCGCCAGTAACTTTCTATCTGACACTATGATTACACTGCACAAGAAATACATTTCCATTAAAATAAAAAAATTGAACAGTAAATCAGAATTTTTAATTTCATGGGTCAGTTTATTTAGGTGTGGTGAAACAAAATTTAGGTGTGTTTGAGCACACCCCCTGGCAATATTTGCACAGGTTCTCTGTTTAAATTTGCACACTTAATGTATATATTGTATTTTGTATATAATTTATATATTTTATCTTTTTAAATAATTTCTAACCCTAACCTTAACTCAACTATAGTAATACATTTTATTTATACTGCACTTTACATTGATACCAAAATCTCAAAGAGCTACAACTTGATTAAAATCACACATACAGCAAAACAATACAGCATTCAAACTAAAATGCTTTTTGAAATAAAAACGTTTTAAGATGCTTTTTGAAAGACTCCATGGTCTGACACATTTCCATCCTTCTGCTTCACTGCTAGTACCCATTCCATTTTCATCATACAACACGTGGTTTGGGACAAAAACATCAACATAATTTTGAAGAATATTTATTGGGGGGAAAATATTCTATAGTTTTCCACTCACTGGTTTGTGCTATAAGCAACATGACGTTGCTGATGTCCAGGCTGCACCTGGTGCTACTACACAGGCTAAAAGCTATTATATTTAAAAAAACAAAAATACAGCTTTTCTACCAGCACTACTCGGCTCGACCAGACTGTTTATCTTTGGTTTTCCGTTATGGGACAGTACCTGGGAGCAGGTACGTCACCAGACTGCGGGTCACCGATTGGACAGGGAGTGACGTCACTGAACGAGTCCTGAGCGCCACGCCCGAGTCAAACCCGCCATTTTAAAAACTAGCGTTTGTTTTCCATTTAGCGTCGTTAGCAAATGGCTAACGCTACTCCAAAAACACCGCCGCCCTAAAGGAAGCACCGCCCCGCCCCGCTATGACGGTCCAGTACTCAATTGAACTGAAAAATTATCTAACAGGAGTCGAGCTGAGAAGGGCTAAAACTGTGTAATGGTAAAGCGGCATAAAATAAATAATATGACACTGATGATGTGCCAAATGAATTTGGTAACACAGGCTAAAAGGTGACTCAATAAAGGTTGAACTTTAAAAATTCACAAAAGTTAGGAAACCAAACGAACATTATTACTATTTAATCACAATTAATTTAACAATTATAGCTCCTCGTCTTACCTTACTACAGCTGGAAACAGGCGCCGTCAGTGCTTTGAAGTGTCGCTTCGGACTTGATTGATGCTAACCCGGACACATTAGCCTGTCCCGCTTCAGACACGATACTGATGCTTGTAAAAATGTCCAACAACACGGAAACTTCAACAAACACGACACTAACCTTCTTACAAATGTCCAAACACATCATCTTCTCGGCAAACAGCAAACTTCTTTTCTGAACGTCAGCGTCTCTGCTCCAGCGTCTCCGTCACTCAAAGTGTCACAGCGCTGCGGGTAAATGGCTAAATGAACAGCTAGCAAGCTACACATTGTCACACTGCACTGAACAATTAGTTTTTTCTGATCCCTGCATATATGAATACAACCAGAGTAACCGCTAGATGGAATTAACCCCAAAGTTTCTCCATCAGCTACACAGTCTACAGTATTTTGTGGACAGCTACATCCTGGAGTTCATTGTCAATGTCTTGAATAATAATTCGGCTCTACAATGAATGAACATACCAGTGATCATCAGCAGTGGGTTGCCATTTATTGGTTCACCCTCAGAGACATGTTTGGATGTAAAAGCAACACACACCTGTCGTTGTCCACGTGGTGTCCGTGCCGGTGCCTCCATCAGGATGAAACAGAATGCAGGGGTAGCAAAACAAAGCGTTAGCTACTTCACAGCCCGCTAGCCATGTTTTCCGCTCATACCAGCTCCGCGAAAACCCGATTATACATTTCCCCCCTTTATAGATACTTGTTTGGGGTTTAAATTTGGTCGGGTGGTCCTTATTCTTTAGTTGCCAATTTATCCTGATAACTACAACGAGTGAATGATATTTCTCTTAACGATTTGATCGTGTTGCTCTGAGATGAGGTAATGTTAGCTATGTTGACCGTGAATCCCGCTAGCTTGCTACTCCCGCGAATTGTAACACCGGGTTACGTATGACGAAAGCACGTTAGTGCAAGCCCTTCTAGGATTTGGGATGGAGATGGGTATTTCATTTGGGCTACACAGAAGGTTCCTAGCAATATTGTGCAAATGAACACTACAGAAATGAAAACTAGAGCCTTTATAAACATGCTGCCAAAAAAGTATGGTCCAATAACAGGGGGTACATATATTATTAATATTATACTGTACTTAAATTGTCTGCAAAGAACATGTCCACCAACAAATCAAAATCCAAATCATAAGTTTATTTACTACTTGTTTGGGTGTTATTTCAATAAGGCACATTCAGAAAATCTTAAAACATCCAAATGTCAAAAAAATGGTGACATGAATAAAATTACTTCTAAGCGGTGTTGATATCTTTTCTGTTCTTGTCAGCCACTCAGACAAAGATCCTGCTTCACTGCCAATTGCTGAATAGATCTGTGTATAACCAGCCAAAGACAGCAGACTCATTGGACAAGAGCGCTGAAAATAAGCATTCAGTTAATGGTGAAAAATATGGCAGAAACACAACAAAAGGTAAACATCATCAAGGTCAGCTGAAACTCAAGCAGTAAGCTTTCTCAAACAAACATATTTTATGATAAATAAACCATGTAAAGTGGGCATGTGAAGATTATACAGTTTGTATTATTACTCAAGTATGGTATATTGCAGTTGTCTTAAATATTATTATAATATTAACTCCCTCAAAGCAGTGGAGATGATTGTGGACTTCAGGAAGGACCCAGCCCCCCTCCACCCCATCACCCTCTACAATTTAACACTCTTAAAATGCACTATATTTCATGCACTCTTCATTTTTCTGTATATACCATAGTATTTATTTTATTTTTATTCTTTATTTTTTCTAGTTTATTATAAAACTATGTACATACTCCTGCATATATGCTTGCTTCAGACACCAAGACAAATTCCTAGTACTGTAAAGTGTTCTTTGCTGTACCTGGCAATAAAACCGATTCTGATTCTGATTACCCTAACTCTTGCAATGCCCAATGCTACCACAGGAGGGCATATATCCACTGTCAGCACAGCATGACTTGCAACCACATCTGACCTGTAGCCATCCATCCATATTTGGCTTCTTTATGACACACACAGCCACTATTTTCATTTCAAAAGAAAACAGATTCACTCTTGTGAGATACTAGTCAAAATGCAGGTCTGAAATAGATGGAATTTATATAAGCTTACACATTTTTTAAACTCTTCTTTTTCATCTGATATACTTCATCTCATTCATTTGATTTCCTCTCATAGATATATTTTTTAATTCATTTTTTCTTCAGTATATATTGTTCTTTTGCTTGCTTTTCAATTCACACAGTGCCTCCTATTCACATGCAACTCCACTTGCCTGTCCTCTGAGCTGTCTGCTGATTTTCAAACTTCCTTCTGACCAGTCACAGCCAGTATGCAAATGAGAGTCATCGCGACTTTCACCCTCTATACCTAACCCTAACCCTAACCCTAACCTTTACCCTCCTTTGCCATGCCCTAACCCTAACCTTCCCCCCTTTCCTAACCCTAATCCAACACATCAGTTTTCCTGGTAACCCAAAAAGGGAGGTGATTTCTCACAGAAAGACATCTGGGCCCTTATCAAATAGTCAAGGTTAGAGCAAACTGTTCTCACTGAGAGCAACAATTATATTTCCACAATACACAATAGGCCCTATTCAGAAGTATTTCAGTTATGCTAAAGGACGGTGGATTAGGTCACAGGAGGGTAAACATTTTAATTTCTCTTACGCAAACAAAATTTCATTGACAGGAGTACTTTAATTGACACAGTATTCACTTCTCTTGGAACTAAACATGCAGGTGCTACTCTTTCTGTGAAATCTTTTAAAATAAAAACTCAACACAGGCCTGGGTAACGTTTTAATCTGGCTATGAATTTGTTCAGCAGTGAACAACACAGCTAAGAGTTTCACAATAATGGCAGTTTGGTGACCTACTTTAGACTGTACAGTTATCAAAGTGTGGGTGGTTCTTCTGTGGAAAACTTCCTCAAAATGTGCGTGGTGTTTCTGTGGAAAGTAATCTGTTGTAAGATATGGGCGGCATTTTTGTGGAAAGTAATCATTGTATACTGTAAGACATTTTAAAATACAGCTGCTAATCAGCTTCAGAGCTTATCAGTAACATGCAGATCTTACCTGTGTAAATTTTACACTGCAAAAGCCATACAGAATAAACCGAAACCAGTTTTCTGAGTCTTGATAAGGCTGCGATAAGCGTGCATAGTTATTTATTTCAGAATAATATAATAAACACAGAAGGGAAAAGGAGAGAGAGAGAGAGAGACACAAGGCACAGGGGAGGGGCTGGCACTGACACTGGCACTGCATTTACCCGGACTTGGCACATGAAGACACTGAATTGTGCCCCCCTGTGGTTGCATTATACTTAGTGTGTAACTCTACTTTATAAAAATTGAAAATTTACAATTTTAGATGTACAGTGTTTCCAAAAGTGATCAGTGTCTCTCATGGTTCTAATGCTCTGCCTGCCTGTGTGTGTGTGTGTGTGTGTGTGTGTGTGTCTGGCACAGGCTTTGTGGGTGTTTCCATTTGCAGAGTCAGCAGAATTGAAAATCTGGCAGTGTATAAATAACGCCATTACCAATTCATCAAACTGAACCTGCAGTTGGAATTCAAGAAGACGATCTTGCACCTCAACTGAGCTACAAAACTTCACAATGGTAAGAACACATTTCTGTTTCTTTAGACCTTTTGCACATTTCATCTCTGGGCAAAGTTGCATTTAGGCTCTTTTTTGTTTTCTGTTGAAATCTTATTTTCCAGCCAAATGTTCAGTCAATTTTACATGCTTTCTTTTATTTCTCAAAAGTCAAATACAAGTATTATTTGAATAAAAGAATATGACTTGGGTCTTAAGTCATAAGTCAAGATGAGTGGACTTGTTTAGTTTAGAAGACTTTTCATCTCTCTTCAAATGGCTTCTTCATTTCTGAGCTAGTAGTGGGCAGTAATCTAACATGTCAAACTCTTTTTGACACATAACTGTTAATGATTTAATACATCTGACATTTCATCTCATTTAGCTGATCAGTCAGTGTTACTGTCAACATGTTATGGCTTTTATATGAGTACAGAGATTTTTCAGATATGTTAAAAGCTATATTGTTGTTTTTTGTCTGATATTTCACAGGAAGCTTATGAGATGAACTCTGATTTCATGACTGTGGCTAGCCTGGGTCGACCTTTCACCTTAGGGATGCTCTATGATGCCCATGAGGATCAGCTGATCCCAGGTACCTGTTGACTTTATAGTTTTCAAAACCTTTGGATCAGGCAGTGATGATAGGAAAGGTGTTTTTCTGAAGTTCTCATGATCTGCATTGGAAGAGTGACTAAAATGAACTTAATCTGAAGAGTGCACCACACTACATAAAATCCCAAAAGTCTACAGTGAGGAAATGAAAAATTCTGAGCTTAATTTTTTGATAATTTGATTTAGTTTTGTTTTGTTTTGTTTTTTTTTTGCAAAATGATTTTTTTTTCTTTAAAGCATTTCATTTTATTTTCAATACATCTATAATCAGATATTTCTGAAACTCAAGTAAATGATCAAATTCTTCTTTGTTTAAAAGAAAATTTCAACTTTGACAACTTTGTTTAGAAGAAACAACCTAAAGTCTTAAGATCAGTCATTAATGACATCACAACCTTTGCTGAAACAAGCAAGTTTTATATTATTGCATATTGATTTTATCAATACAGAGTTCTAGCTGTTACTAAACCAGTTTGTGGATAAGCATTATTGAATTTAACTGTTTTTTAAAATACAATGAAATTAAACTTGAGAACAAGAGTCAATTTTGAATTACTGAGTTAGCACCCAGAAAATCATAAATGTTGTATAGCGAGCAACTCAAAAGTGTATCTCTATTCAAGATGTTATTAAAAGTATTTTGCAGCCCACCCTCTTCATATTCTTGAAGGACAATTTAAATATTAATCAGTGTTGTGTCTGGTTTGACATGACTGAATCCCTTAAGCACTGTGCAGTCTTACATGCAGTCATTTAGAACTAATCAAAATCATTTCTCTCCTAAAACCACAAATGAGTTTTGTTTTGGAATCTGAGCATGATGTGAGGTATGGTATTGTCAAGTATGAACCCGCAACTTTCAGGTTACAAGTTCGACTCTCTATCCATTAGGCCCATGATGTTAGATGTATTCTGATTTCTCGATAACAAAGGCAACGGCACCATTTTTACAGTGCACAATCTTTAGACACTTCACATATTACAGGACAAGGACAAACACGCTTGGTCTTATTCAAAACAATTATTGCCTTATTTGGCCCTCAAAGACTTCTCCTATTAGCCTGTCTTAAAGTGATGTCTTTGGCTGCATTTATATTTTTTTCATGTGTTTTCATGCAGCTTCTGAAATCAAAATTCAGACAAAGGATTTTCCAAGATCAGATCAAATTCATGTCCATATTTGACAATAAAATGTGACTGGTGTATTTAGATTGCGCTTCAGATTTGATGATCTATGCAATATGAAAAACAAACAAGAAGACATTCTGAGATTTCAAAAAACCAAGAATGCTTTTCCGTTAATATTAGAAAGAATGTCTTTCTTGTAACTATATTCAAATACTGCATAATCATGGTAGAGACTACGTGGTAGTAGAGGTGTTTTAGTTGACAGAGGGATTTGTGTGCCTGAACATTGTCAATATTAGTGGGACCAAATTGTGAACATTTTCTTCAATTCTGAATGGCTTCATAATTTCAAAATCCAAAAGCAAAACTTCAGTCACATTTGTGATGGGCTACAGTCTCACCTTCCTCATCACTGCATTCTCTTCTGCACTATCTCTGGTGGTGATTCATAATGGTCTTGTTCATAATGGCGAGACGTCGGGTTAACCCAGGACAGGTTGCCAGTCTGTTATAGGGCTTGAGAGGAGGATTGACATATACACAGACAGGTTCATTCATACTCTCATTTATTTCATAAGGTCAATTTAGATTTCTCAACTCACCTATCATGCATGATTTTGGTGATGGGAGGAGGCAGGAGTGCCTGAAGAGAAGATTCTAGCTAACACAGAAGGGGCAAGGGCAGGATATGAACCCAGGTCCTCCTTGCTGTGAGGCAACTGTGCTAACCACTAAACCACCGTGCCATTGTTCATTTATTTGGCCTAAAGAAAACCCCTGAAAAACAAACTGTTTACTCTGAAGTCCTCAATGTTATGTACAAAGTTTAAGTGATCCCAGTGACTTTGAGGACAACAGGTTTCCATATCATTCTCAAGCCACTGACAACACAAATATCTTAATACCACCCCCCCAAAACCCACCAGCTCCATAGCTGATCACCAGTCTTGTTAGGAAAACTCATATTCTTTGAATTTTAATAAACAGTGACTGATGCCTTGCCCTTTTAATACTTAATATCTTTCAGACAAAATTATGATTTGTAAACTGTACCATTAATATTTTTCTATATAATATATTAACAATAAGGGGCAGCACAGTGGCTTTGTGGTTAGCACATTTGTCTCACAACAAGAAGGATCCTGGTTTGAAACTTGACTGGGCCTTTTCTGTGTTGAATTAGCATGTTCTTTCTGTGTCTTTGTGGCTTCAGTTCAGGTACTCCATCTTCCTCCCATCACCAAAAACTTGCATGATAGATGATTTGAGAAATCTGAATTGACCACATAGTGAATGAATTTGTCTGTGTATATTTCAGCCCTGTGACAGGCTGGGAACCTGTCCTGAGTGTATGCCCCCTCTTCCTCCTATGACCGCTAGGATAGGTTCCAGCACTGTTGCGGCCCTCAACAGGATGAGTAGATTTATAAAATAGATAATAGTGAATAACAAAACACATTGTCACCTTTAATAGGTGTCTGATGATTTTCTTTGTTTGCAGGTGTCACATTGTGGGATGAAAAAACTCTCAAGGAGAAATCAGTTGTGAGTCCTCATCACACCAGTGATTCTGAAATTACAGCATCAGATACTGTGGAATCTAAGTCTTCTCTGCTAGATGTCCAAGCTTCTCTGAAAGCCAGTTTCCTTGGTGGACTGATTGAAGTTGGAGGATCTGCCAAGTACCTGAACGACAAGAAGCGATTCCACAACCAAAGCAGAGTGACATTTCAGTACAAAGCTACCACCAACTTCAAGCAGTTGAGAATGACTTCTCTTGCAACACTGGACCAGCATCAGAAAGATGTCATTGAAAAAAGCTCAGCAACACATGTTGTCACAGCAATCCTTTATGGAACAAATGCATTCTTTGTGTTTGACAGTGAGAAGTTAGATGCTAGCAGTGTTGTGACTATTGAGGGAAGCATGCAAGCACTCATAAAGAAGATTCCCAAATTTGATGTTGAGGGGAGAGCTGAACTCAAACTGAGTGATGAAGAAAAAGCCCTGACCAAGAGATTCTCCTGCAAATTCTATGGAGACCTCATTCTTGATAGCAATCCTGTGACATTTGAAGAGGCTGTGAAGACATATGCGGACCTTCCACAACTTCTACTAGATAAAGAAGAGAATGCTGCTCCTGTGAAAATCTGGCTGATGTCTTTGAAGGTGCTGGATTCCAAGGCTCCTGACCTCATAAATGAGATCAGTGTTGGACTAGTAAGAAAGGTTCAGGATGCTTTTGAAGACTTGCAACAAATAAAAATGAGATGCAATGACTGTCTTGATGACGAAGTTATTAAAGGATTCCCACAAGTTCATGACCAGTTGAGTACCTTCAAAAAACTGGGCAGTTATTACTCAGCTTTTTTCCAACAGACCCTTGCAAAGAAACTTCCCTCCATCAGGGAGGGTAAAGAAGATGAGAGTGCATTGGCCAAAATCTTTGGACAGAAAAACACATCTCCATTCAGTCATGATAACCTCAGCAAATGGATGGATGATAAAGAGATAGAAACCACAGCCATTGCATCCTGTGTAGACATAATGAATGGTACAAAAATAAAGATTGTCCTAAATCAGAGAGATTTTAAGCGAGAACTTCTTGCTGCAGGTACAGATCATGCTCTGTGCTATGTTTTCACTTCAGTGGAAAGTGATGATCCCAAACTTAAAGAGTTATCTGACTACCTGGATTCCCTCAAAATACAACCAAATTCCATGGATGTAAGTCTTTCAAAACAAGACCAGTGGTACTATTCACCTGAAGAGGTCGCCAAACTGAGAGAAAAGGCCAAAGCTTTCTGCAACCTGGCCAGAGCCATGAAGAACAAAACCAACACTTGTTTCCTTGTAACAGCAATGACCAATGAGAACTACAAAGGAGCAAGCATCTATCACTACAAGAATGGCATCATGGTGACTGATGACATTTACAAGATACACATCGATGTGGAGAAGCTGACAGACAAAAGTGATGTCATGTGGTGTAAGTCAATCTTTGTGCATCATCACATTTCAGTTAAACTATAAAACAGTAGAGGAGTTCAAACCTCCAGCAAAGCTGCACAATCCACCACATTTTTCAACAGATATATAATTTAAGGAGAATTTCACCTGCAACGTTGACTGACACTGGCCTTGATTTGTGGAAAACTTAATTCTTGGGTTTAAATAATTGGGATTATTAGTGGCTTTTATGTGGATTAATGCAGAATTATTCCACATAAAATATCATTACTTAGAATAATTGGTTGTGCTTGTAAAGATTCAGAATTGTCATGGCACAAATATGTATGGTAGTGTTTGGTCACAGTTCACAGTGTGTTAACTGTTTCAAAAGAACAGAAAAGTTCAGATGATAATCTGTTCATACTGATTTTTATTGAATCATATTTTGTTTTATTTTGCATCAAAGACCAAACAACTTTCTTTACACGTGCCATGATTGATAAAGACAAAATGTTTTATAGCTCTGCATAAAGGTAAAAAAGCAAAGCAAAACAAAAAAGAAACTAATAGGTTGTTGCTTGGTGTATGATCTAAAATTCCACCATGGTTTTCAATACTATAAATTATTCTATAAGCAAATTATTAATAAAAACAATACCAGCTTTTGATGCTGTGAAAAAAAATCACTGTATGTTCACAGTACACTTCGGGGATTTTATTGTTGTGAAAAGTAAAAATCATACAAAACAATGTTAAAATATACTATATATGTAGGCTAATTAGGGATTTGTTAAATGTGATGATCACTGTATGAGTGCACACTTTTGTCAAATGTAAATGTGGACAAAAAGTGATGGATTGTGTCTTTCTCCTTCTATCAGACATGTGTGATCTCACCCTGGACATAAACACAGCACACAAAGTCGTCAAAATATCTGAGGGCAACAAAAAAGCAGGGAATACAACACATAAGCACCCTTATCCTGACAGGCCAGAGCGGTTTGACTGGTGGCCACAGGTAGTGTGCAACGAGGGACTGACAGGGCGCTGTTACTGGGAAGTGGAGTGGTCTGCATATGCTGATGTGGCTGTCATGTACAGAGGAATGGAAAGAAAAGGACCAGGTAACAACACTGGTATCGGGTGGAATGCATTGTCATGGAGCTTTCAACAAGGTAAAAAACAAAACATGCACGCTGCTATGCACAACAGGGAATACGCACCCATCTCTGTTCCTTCTTTTCCAAAACTAGGAGTGTATCTGGATTGGTCTGCAGGCACTCTGTCCTACTACAAAGTGTCTTCAAACCAGCTGAGTCACCTGTACACTTTTTACACCAAATTCACTGAGCCTCTTTTTCCATGCTTCTATGTTGGAAAACAAAGTTACATCTTCATCCGTCAGGTTGAATAATAGCAACGACAGAATGTTGGGGGTGTTTTTGTTAGTGTTTAAGAAAGACACAACACATGGACCGTCAGTACATTTACATGCACTCTGAAACAAATAGATTCAGGTAAAAAGACATGTTTTTTAATGTTACAAAATCACAGTCAATGAAATGACAATAATTCAAATAGGCCTCCTCAGACTTTTGTAAATTGTGTAAGTGTAAATCAGTTCAAAACAATTGATTGTTTTGTAATCAGAGCAAACAACCTCTCACCTGGTGGACTTGCTCACACATGCTAATGAAACTTTAGCTTGACTAAGAAACATGTCATTAATTTAAGAAACTACACAATTATGATGTAAATGTACTGAGTTTCTATGTCCAATTCGGGCTCTCGCTCTTAACACATAGAGCTCTTCATTAGATCCATTCATCAACAAATAGGTTGGCCACAAAGATTACTTACTTATGATTGGCTGACAAGTCTCCATTAAAATCATGTTTAAGTATGGCATATTGATATATTCACTTATGTGTTACACAAAAACAAAATTACAAAACAAATAGAATGCTGCTAATTGAGTGTGTAATATAGGTCTTTGTTTATATATATAAAGTGACAAACATGTAATGATCATTATTTCTAAATCAAATTATTTTATGGTATCTGAATATGAATTTTTAGAAAATAATATTAAATTGAGAGAATACTTTTGCTTTTTTATGGCAGAGAAACTACTGTTTTATTGAATTTTCTTCTATTTTGTCTTTAGTGATTTGTTTGTGTTAATGTTTAACTATCATAGGGCATGGCATGTGGGACATGCTGTTTTTAGGTGTTGGTTAAAGTAGAAAAAATCAAAATGCAGCATGAATTTGCTTATTATGAGAACAACAGATTTTCTTTATACTTCAATAACTTCTTAGTCGCAATGCTTTGCATTGCATGATTTGACTATGTAGATTTGAACTAAATTTGCATACAGGTCAAGATACTGATAAAATAAACCAATACATAAATCAGAATTTTATTTGCCAATTGATCTTCATGTAAACAAGCAGTCTATAGTTGTCTATTTGAGACTGAAGGTGGGTTCAATATTGTGTTTGATGGGATGGACTTTTTTTTCAATTATTATTTTTATATACTGTATTCTTGGGAAATTAGGTTTTTTAAGTATCACTATTCAGGCCATCTCTGCTGGTTGTTTTTCTCAGGCCAGTCTCTTTAGAAAAAATGTTTGTACTGGATTATTCTGCAGATTGCAGTTTATTTCAGTTAATTTCATGCCAAAAGAGGAAGCAGTCTAACATTCTTCAAAACATACCCTTTAATTAAAGAAAAATACTTGGGGGGGGGGGGGGTTAATGTAAGGAAACAAACACTTTTCTCAGTTTGTATGGTGGCATCTGATTGTATTTTGGAGATTTTCTGACCTCAAATCCCAAATAAATTTCAAATCTCCCGCTGTGATCCTTGAAGATTCTTTGTCCACTGGAATCACCTTCCTCATTGTGTGTGGGGTCAATACACACACCTCCCCTTCCAAAAAAAAAAACATCAAACATTATTTGTTCATCTTGTCTGCACTCGGTCATGTAGTATGTGCACCAGTATGTCATCAAGATTGCAGGAAGGAATAATGCGTAATTTGAGTGGTTAAGCGATTTTAGGATTTGGAATAGTCTGAGGTTGTTATTGAGGAAACATGAATGTGTGCACACACAAACATCCATCTTGATCTAATTTTGTATCACTCCTTCCTGCTTTGGTAACAAAACGTACCTACTCAGCAATTACATTCACAAAAAACAACACTGATGATGCATTGTACATGTATACATACAGGATTTGACAGAGATAATAGTGATTATTGTTGCACAAATTAAAATAACTGAAACACATTGGCAGTAAAATTACAAAATGTTGTCATTGGACTTATGTGGGATTTTTGTAAATCTTCTTACTGTATATCAGTGATTCTAATCCAGAGTCCATTTTATCACTATATTGTATATATTTTGTTGGACTGGAGATGTGGAGATTGAGTCTGTTTAGTTCTTTGATTAGTGTATTCATAAGTTTCTGTATATGTGTATGAGACTGTAAGTCTTGTTTTCACTTCTTTTCCAGAGGATTACCAAATAATAATCGTGGTTATGTCCTTATAACTTAACCCTGGCCCTTTCTTGACACCATCCGTCCTATGGAATTACCCCTCGACACATTTCTCTTTACAATAGATTTTGACAGTTTATACACCAACATTGACACAGAAGTCGGACTCCAGACAGTCAGGAATATATTTAATAAAAATCCAGATAACCATAGACCGGACACTGAAATCCTACAGTTACTGGAAATGTGTTTGAAACATAACGACTTCACCTTTGATCATCAACAATATTTGCAGGTACAAGGCACAGCGATGGGTCACAGATACGCACCGTCCTATGCCAACCTGTATATGAGCGAGTGCCAGAGAGAGACGCTGAAGAAATGTCCGCTGAAGCCCCTCTTCTACCTTCGCTTCCTGGACGACATCATCGGTCTTTGGGGACATGGCGAAAAACAGCTTCAACCAATTCATCACAATCCTTAACAGTCATCATAAACAAATTCAAATTAAACACAAACTAGACCCACATGAAGTCACTTTTCTCGATACCACAGTGTTTTTCGACCGCCCACAGGACAATGAGCATAAGAAATTACTTACCACGGTCTATTTCAAACAAACAGACATAAATGCTTTGCTCCATAAAAATATCTACCATCCCAAACATACATTCCGTGGTATAGTCAAATCTCAAATCATTAGGTTTCACAGAACATCCTCCCATACAAATAGACTTACACAACTCCATCTCCACTCTCTTCCATAGCCTCCGACAGACGGGCTACTCCAGACGGTTTCTCCGGCACATAAAGCGGACCACTCTGGCATCTCTCTATCCCACCAACAACTCACCTGACGGACACACCAACCACGCCACCGAGCAGCAGCTGCAGGAAGTAAACACCACCGCTGATCCCAACCAATGAATCCCCTTGGTGACAACTTTTTCTTAAACTTACCTTCCCCTACAAGTTGCCTTTAAAGACAACTTTCAGACAATACTGTCACATCACATCCCATTCAGACACTATAAGGTCATTTCAGCTTTGAGGAGGAACAAAAACATCAACGATATACTGGTCAGAGTCACATTTAACAGACAGGTTCAGTGCACACAACAGCACAGCCACTGGGCATTTAAACGCATGCACTTTATCTCCAATCCACATGGGGGAGCCAGTGCTCCAATTACAGACACATTCACTCCTCAAAGTAAGAACCTGGTCAATGGCATCATCTGCCGCTTTACCTCCAGCAGAACCGGACTCAGTTTGGGCCGCCATCTGCCTCGACCGGTTGGGGTGAGTGGGTAGAGGAGAGAGAAAAGAACACTGGTCAGATTGTGGAGAGACCTAGAGAAAAGTTTTTTTACACACCGACTCCACATTAATTGAGTGACCTCCAATTGGCATAATTGGGTGTCATTGCTGTCGACATGAATAACAATCTTACCCTGATTTGGATCAGCCTTAGCCAGCACCTGCAGGTCTCACTCAATGTGGCTCTGGCCCCAGGAAACATCCGACTATGGTCACTGGAGTCTAACTTCATGTTTCTGATTACGGAACTGCCAATTACCAGAGGCAGTTTCTCAAAACTGGTGAGAAAAATGAGCAGGCAGGCCTGAAAACACAAACTGCTTTGAAGCATTTGATACAGTCAGAAGAGCAACACCTGCTGGCTGGCTCTGAAAACTGCATCTGAGCGGATGTCCTGACTAAGCCTCGTTGCTTCATGTTGTAGTGGATCTCACCATCCCATCTTTCTCTGAGGCTTTAATAGAAGTTTTTTTGTCAAAGGTGTGTCATTGTGTTGGTCTGTAGGTAATACAATATTTAAAGGAGTTTGTATAACAGGCAGCCTTGATGAAGCAAATATGTTTTATAGTAAAATTGTATTGGTAGTACTGTCATGCTGGTTGAGGTTGACATGTTTCTGCTGTACGTCAACTCCTGAGAACAAATCAGCCACTAGTTACTAGTTCCACAGCTTCCAGTTCAGTGATTCTTGACTCCAAAGCTGCCAGAAGCTTCCACTTATTCCAGGTCTCACTAGAGGAGGCAGAAGAAAAACTAAACATGAGGGATCGAGCAGGAGAGACAGGAGGAGGCCACGCTAGCAGCTAGGAGTTAACTGTAGGCTAACGAGCGCTAAGTGTGGAGTTTGTACAGCTCAAGAAGAGCTGGACAAACTAGAAAGGTACTTGACTAGTACAGGAATATGACATTTTTTTGTTATTTTCATTCCAAACACAAACAATACTACCAGGCCATACAATTTTAGCTGACCCTCTTTATTTTGTTTTGTACAAAGAAATCATGTGGAGATAATTCAATCCAAAAACACTAGGTGATAAGGCTGGTGGTTACAAAATTTTGTTTCCATTTATATCATACAAGCAGCTTCCTGAATAATAAAACACCTTCTCTTTTCGAAAATCATTCCACTTTCTTCGAATATATCATATACCAAATCTCAATGAACAGCTAAGATATACAGTATAGACCAGCTGCAATACAAAAAACAAGCAAGAAACAAAAATCTAGTCATTATTATAGTGCATTTCTTAGTAAATTGCTATGACATTTATAAAGGGTTCCACTCTGAACTTTTGTACACTCAGAATTAAATTTAAATAGAGTAAAATATTTAAGCATTTCCTAAAAAATATAGGTCTGTAATACAGTCACATCCATTTTAATTTTGTACATACATTAATCCACACTTAATGTTTTCTAAACAAAAACCTGAATATGTTGTGTCACACATATACATAATTGATTTTGTCTGATCTTCAACACAGACTTGCCTGTGGACGCTGGTAGTTATGTAGGTGCCTGAGGTGAAATTGTTTTCAGAGGACTGTTAGAATTAAGGGCTCCTACTTTTGAGTAAATATAGCAGGTGTTTAATGAAACCATGCAAACCTAACTATGAAGACAGCAAACACAACAATCAAACACCAACTTTCACTATAAGAATTCATTCTAGTTTCAGTGTTCATAAATACAGTTTCAGTGTTTCAGTGTTCAGAAGCTCTTTCTTAAACTGACCTGAACAAGCTGAGTAGGACTTGGTGTCTAAAGTCCCTGCTGACAAAATACATCATGTGTTCTGATTCCATGCAGGTGCAAAGAGGGGGTTGCTGATGGTGTTGCAGCATTCACTGTTTGTTGACATTGGAACTAAGCATTGTGTTTAATTTAAATGCCTCTGTTCATTGCATGTGGTACAATAATGTCTCCCCATTACCCTGGTATGCATGTGCATGTTTTCAGCAGCACCTCTGACAGGACATATGTTCCAGGACTGTCATTCTATGTGAAAAGATGGGGAAAATATAATGCAATAGCCCTGCTCCATTTCCTGGAAACTGAAGGTATAACTTGATAAGAGTCTATAATAAAGACATTGTATTGCTATATAATAAACAGTCAGAAAAAACATTGCTATTCTTATTACTTCAGAATAACTATGGTCCTGATTTCATAGTCAGAAAGTGTCTCCCAATGACAAAAATGATTAGCATATTAATGTGTGGCATTTATGTTTTTCCCCCATTTCAACATCTCACTGTGAAATATAAACGTGAACTTCATTGTGATTGCATCTGTGTTTCATAATTCAAGTGCATTTCTGTCAAAAACTTCAGGTATTATCCTAAAAACCACTGGTGGTTTTGATTTATTGAATAAAAACTAATTAAACCCCTAACAGTCTATCCATGTTTAGGTGTTTTATCTAGTTTAGCCTAAAATTAGAATAAGCATGATAAACTTCATCCCAAATTACAAAAAAGTATCTACACATTTCCACATCTGCTTTCTGCTTTTCTGTGTACATATTTACACGCTATTGATTGAATAGGTGGGCTCAATAGGTGGGTATTAAAAAGAAACACTGTGGTGAAAGAACGTTAATCCAAAACTGTAGCTGAATGGATGTAATACTTGGTTACTTACAACATGTCAATCAGACAGATCTGAACATCGACAGTAAATTTTCTTTTTATGGAAATAATTATCACTTTCTTCCTGCTTTTATTTGTTGTGCTAAACTGGGCTAAGGTACCTCTGGCCTGGAGACAGGCTCATTAATCTGATAAACATACAGTATTCTCCTCGGACTGTACGTAATCAAAGATGAGATTTTATCTATAGCACATAAATAATCTTTAATATAGATTTTTCTGTCTTCCTGTATTTATTCTGTAGTCTATTGCATTCTTTATTTTTAACTGCTTTTGGTCTTTCAACTACAGCATTTATTACTGGATTTTAATGTAGGCATCCTATCCTTTACTCTTATTGTATAATGTGGTAAAGTGTAACATTATAAAGGACTTGGTGGCCATTGTTCCAGGCATAAAGTGCTCTGTCTCGGGGATTGTAGTCAAGCATGGACAGGTGACTATACTTATTAGTCAGAGGAATATCAATGTACTCGTAGGTGGAGGAGTTGGTAGAGTAGGCATAGTACACTTTAGTCCCACCTGAGTACCCATTAGTAACGTACAAGGTTCCGCAGATCATGAATGCCTCACCAGCACTACGTTTTGGGTGATTGGTGGTCCAGCTGCGAATGATGTGCAAAGTGTTTGGATTTAACTGGCTGAGGACAATGTTTCCAGCATTCTGGTTGGTGGCATAGACAGCCCAGAGCCCTCCCTCATCCACCATCAGGTCAATGTCTGAATGGCCCCCCCAAGAGTAATGGTACATGTTGTTGTAGCCGGCAAAATCAAGCTGTCGGGACCGACTGATGAGTGAAGTGCTGAAGTCAAACTTGATGATCGTGTGACTCTGGAACTTGTTGAAGTAAATGGATCCATTATAAACCACCTGACCAGTACCAGACCATGGGTGAGGCAGGCGATGAGAGGTGAAGTTATCTGTTGTCATGAAGTCATACATCGACTGATACTCCCTAACAAAGCGGTTGTTATGGTAACCATCCATATACCACACCTACAAGGGAATAAACCAAATTAATCATATGCAAATGATCTATAAATACATGTTTTTTATTATTCGAAGGTAATATAATTCACCCCTACATAGCAAATATCAACATTTGCTATATTTCACTTACCTTGTCATTTTATTATTATTTTATTATTATTATTACTAACTGCAGGTAAATGCATGTTAGAAACTGTAAACGCTTTGAGATATCGTATTAACACTGCCAGTTCTATTTCAGTTCAGAGTAAATACAGACTATTAAAACATCTTTTCCAGTAAATTGGAGGGTGTATTTATGATCATCAATTGCAATATTAACACAATGCTTTGGTGCAACATGAAATAGTTGTTCTTCTGACAGACAGATACCACAACAGTCAACAATCCTAACTTTAAGCACAAAACCACAGGATCATACATTCCCTATAAAGCACCTACATGGTGTCCTAAACTTCTATAAACTTCACAGCAGCAGTTTGAAAAGCAGACTGGATGTCTGCAAGATTAAATAAAAGTGCCATTGTAGTTGTTAATATACTGTGTTGTCTTATTGTTGTCATTTTTCAAACTCACTCTCGTGTCTCCAGCTGGAGCGAGTGGATCAGTCATCCATGAGCCAAACCTGGATCCAGATGTTTTGATGGTTATTGGCTCAGAGATTCCTGTCAGCTTCCCACAGGCTGAAATTTGAACAGCAGCATATGAAGTACCAGGGTGGATTAAATAAGAAAAACACCTGAACAAGCTACTGCCCAAATTTCAAATGGAAGGAGATAGCGCATAGTTTTGCTTATTCAGTGTTGAAAGATTAATTTTTTAAAAAGTCTGTTTTTATGTTTGTTGTTGTGTTTTGTTTTGTTTATTATTGTTTACTCACCCAGCCGCTGCATGCATGCCCTAAGCCGGTCCTCCAGGCTCATCACTCGGCTGTGAAGCTCCTGGTAGTCAGGTCCTCCCAGTTGCTCCTGTAGTGATCCCAGCAGCTCTGTAACATTTGCTGCCTCCTCCTTAAACTGTCGAACCAACAGAGCATCAGCCTTGTAGGTCTCTAGGACTGGTATCAGAGGACGTAACTCATCCATCTTTGCCTTGATTGACTGACAAACAGACACAAAATTAGTATCAATGCAGGTTCAGTCATCCTTTCAACTTTAACTAATAAGCCTGGATCCATTTTCTGTCCCTTATCCATGGCAAGGTCATAGTATAATCAAGCTAGGTGCGGTAACACAGACATCCAGCTGCTCCAGTTCTTTATCTTCCCAGGTCCTCAAGTGGAAGTTGCCCAGGACATATCCTAACTACATATCCAAACTGCCTCAAATGCCTCATTTCAGGGCAAAGGTGAAAATATTTTCAAAGTCCACACAGCTGCTCAGGCCACATGCAGCCATAATACAGAAGAAACACATCTGATCTGCTTTTATTTGCGAGCTCATTCTTTTCAATTGCTACCCTAAACAGCAGTCAGGGTTTTGTCTTTCTGCCCTACTCTCTGTTCACCACAGAAGTAGAGAGCCTCACCTGTATCACTGCTGACAATGTACATAATGAGCTCTTTTTCCATTTTACCATAAATTAACAACCAGGCAACATACTTAAACATCTTCATATGAAGCACCTTTGACCCCCTACCCCTTACCTTGTACTGTCTGGCGATGTTAGTCTCATGTCCATCCTCCACCTGTTTGAATTTGTTTTCCAGACCTTTCAACTGAACTTCCATTTTCTCCACAAACTGTAGATCCCTTTGAGTCCGCTGGTTCAAAACTTCAATAGACTGACTCATGTTCTGCACCTGGAAAACAAGTAATACCACATCATATAATGCGTTATACAACATGTATGACTACTACTGAAACTGGGGTTCCTTAAATCACTTAATTTTCATTCTCTACCTGGAAAACAATCACATTTATGCACATGTAGTACATTAAAACTACTGCTACTACAGCCCCTGTTAGCATATGAATAATTTGTACCTTTTCCAGCAGCTGCCGCAACTGTTTTGTTCGAGCATCTCTGGAACAGCCCGTCTGCTGAGGAGCAACCACTGTACAAACACATCGACCCTCAGAATCCTGAGCCGAGCTGTAAACCTGCCAGCCCTCCTCAAGGTTTGAAGGACCAACCTATTAGATAGGCAATTAAAAGTTAACAATGGAAAACCACATTAAGCTCAAGATAAACCAGTTCTAAGTGGAATTGATGAACAGTGCACAATGCATGCTGGCTCACTTTCTGTCCAAATTGAGCCCAACTTGCTCTGCTGTCATGCAGGCATCAACCAACTCCCTAACCCTGAGATCAAGGCGGCTGGACTTCCTCTCCACCAACTGCAAGACCTCAGGACATAATGGGAAAAACCTGGCTCTCACCTGATCTAAGAACTGATTACATTTTTATATGAATGTCCTTTTGTACATATGACACACTGTCTGTTTTATTATAAAGGGTTTTGCATTTGTTTCTCCTACAGTATATGTGGTGCAAAGGTGTAACCTTGTAGAGGCTAAAAATTTATACCACATTCCATATTAATTCTAAAAAATTAGTTAATTGTTTATAATATGGGTTAGGGTTAAGGTTACCTTTGCATCTAATAAAACACATATAATAGATCTACACTTTATATAATGTCAACAAACGTAATCATCATCCATTAGACAGTTGTGGCCTAATGGATATGTGGCCTTTTGTAACCCGAAAGTTGGGACCGGCAGGAATTCTCGGGGGCGGAGTGAATAGCCAGCGCTCTCTCCACCTTCAATACCACGACAGACCATTAAATATCATGCACCCTAACAAATTACTGATGAGTGAGTTAATGTTTGAAAAACTACTGCTTTGGACCAGTATTTATTTTTTTTAATTTGATTTATCTATGCTTTCATCTTTACAGAAGCTGTTAAAGATATGTTAAAATCTTTGTTATCCCAGTCCAATTCCTTTTCAGTTCTTTTATTTTGTAGCACATCTGGTTCTTTGGTTGTGCTCTACTGAGTGATTTTTACCTGTGTATTTTATCTCCATGTGCAATATTATTGTTGTTGTGTATCCTTTTTAATGGAACTATAAGTGTATAAATGGTGCATATTGTCTCTGGGTTTCTAGTATGGATCCTAATCTGCTGTAATCCATGTGAAAATCCGTTATTAACATTAATTTATATACGATGATAAATCTTATTAAATATTAAATCCAATTAGAAAACCTTACTACAAATATATATGTATTAATGTACCAGGGTGCAGTGTTAATATAATATGGAAAATATAATTATATTCGTTATCTACATTTTCCCTCAATCACTCAAAGATCATTCCCTGGATCCTTCACAATTAAAACAACTAATATCACAAAATGTAAATGTGTCAGATCTCACATGGGGAAATATTAGGGCTCACAAAAACATCTACTACAATATACTGTATATCAATATATATATATCATAGGGGACATTTACTTAACACTAACAAGTGCACAGGTACTACGCTATGTTAGTATTACTAGGTGATGTTACATTCAGGCCACTATGGTCTTCTGTTCTTCTTGTTGGGCTTGAGTTTCCTATTTGTATATTAGTCAAACATGCTATATCATGTCATATTGTATTCATGGTTTTGGATTATGGCAATAATAATGAACACACATTCACATAAAGCCAACGTATTTGCCCATCCCCACGTCAAGAGGATTCAAAGCTTGGAAAAAAATCCATGTAAAACACATTTACAGCAGGATCAAAATTAAATATTTTAATTGATTGACAGCTATATATATATATATATATATATATATATATATAGTGTCATACATAAGTATAACAGAAAGAAACTGAAGACATTAAAATATAAATATAACCAATTTAATCTAAACATTATAACAGAAGACAATACAATATAAGTAGAAACACCATAATGTATCATTTTACCACTGTGAAGTGGGATCCGATGAGCAGCAGCAGGAAAACACTGAGCAGATTTTCTTCAGACTCCATGTGTTTCTCCTCAAACTAGAAAAATCCTCTGGGTTAACTCTTTATTTACCTGCTTGTCTCTGTTTATCTGCCACCCTGTTAACCTTGCTAAAAACCTCCGACATAACCTGGTTATCAATATCTGTCTCTCTCTCTTCTTGTTCTGAGATGCGATGCCAAGAATCAGCCGAGTGGAAACAGGATCCTCCAGCTCAGTGTGTGACATGACGTCACAGCCTGGATGGTGAACGGCTCTGAGCAGCAGGAGGAGGAGGAGCTGTCCTGATACTGTGTGTTTGTGCAGGAAGCCATTTGGCCTGCAGCAGGAAAATGTCGGCTCTGTGAAAATTTGTGTTTTCAGCAAAGGGAACTCATAAAAAATGTGTTTCATTAAAGCTACCACTGGTATTTTATGCATGTTTATGAATTAATCTATCATATCTATATTTAGATTATATAGTTTATTATGACCTGTTATATCAGGGAGTTTTTTCAGTTATTTTATGTTACACATAAAACTAGCTTTACATTAGAAACATCTCTCTTTCTATCTTGCTAAATAAATTCCCACTACTAATATTGTTAGGTTATATTTGTACTTTTTCCTGAGAGAGAGGACAGCAGTGATGAAGTTCAGATGAAATGACGAGATATAATAATTTGATTAGCCAGTCAAATATCTGCTCTTTGTTTGGGTGACATACAAATACATACACACATACATGAAAAGATTTGCTGTAGATTTTTTAACCTCAGGGCCTAAGGGTCTTATTATCATTGAACATCAATTCTGGACTTCCACAGAGTTGCCCATTGACATTATATTAACTGTCAACTGTCTATGTAAATCTAACAATATTTATTAAAAGTATATGTCATCTGGTATGATTGATGTGTAGAAATCACAGCCTCAAAGTTCATATGTTTGCAGGATATCTGTGACAATAAAAGCAATGAGCACATGTCACTGTGTATAATGCATTCAGGTGACATATCAGACAATGCAAAAATTGTCTGATCCATAACTTACCTTTAACAGTTACAGCGGGAAATTGCAGCCCCTTTCAGCAAATGCTCTCCTATTAGCATCGGTTTAGGGTCTTGGCATCAAGCATTTTCCCCACTCGCCTTCTACATCCTCTGATCTTCTTCTTCATTGATTCTGACTCAAACCTAAAAGATGACATTTTTGTAAGCCAGATGGTTCAAAACGATGGAACCCAGGCCACTACAACCATGAGCCATCATTACCCAGAATGCCACAATGTCACAACAACGGTGACTATAGCTGTATAACTAAGATCTATTTAATGAGCTCTACATAAGGTTTATATACTTCAGGGCAACAGTAATCTAGTAAGTCCTACAAATATTAACCCTATTAAGGTACTCTACTTGTACAATAGGATGTGTGCTTACAGATAGTCCGGGAGAAGAACATCAATCAGGGAGAATGAGTAAAAGTCCAGAAGTGGAACTATAGTCTGTGCCAAATATAAAATAATCTAAGGAGGAAATGATTACATGTTACGTTTTCCCATTTAAATTAGCACTACCATTTGTACTTCTCTTCAGCATATGAAGAAAACCTCATCACCTTTACATGACACAGTGGAAAATCTTTGTCAAGAAATGGCTCCACAAACATATTCCTGAGAAAATATTGCAGCTAGAACCCGCCTCCATGCTAGGATCCATGTAGGAGGTGTGTGTGTGTGTGTGTGTGTTACCAAGTCATGGTGTCTAGTTATATCAGCAACATGAAGTCACTGTCTGCCAGTACTATATACACTAATCTCCTGTATAGGGAACAAAAATCCATTATTATACTGTATGTCATGCTCCATCAAGCATATTACTAATTTTGGTATCATTACTATCTCTATCACACTACACTTCTACTTACAAAAAGCCCACATAAACATAATTTCATGTCATCACATGCAGAAAAGTAAGGCAAAGGTATTAAATGTAAAAATATTTCTAATAAGATGGGAATAAATTGTTCTCCTTTCATTGTAAGATGTGGGATGAAGCTGAGAACATTGGCCTAAAATAAAAGTGTGAGGTGAATCTTGCTGCTTCACAGGCGATATTCACACATTTCGAAGTCTGGCTGCTGAAGTGAGAGCATTAGATTATTGTTTTTCATGTTTGTTTGAGTTATATCCTCATCAAAATTAAAGGATGAACAACTATTGAGCCAAAGTGTTGCTTTCATTGCCACTTCTGGTCATAGACCTATATCTACCACTTCTCTACACACATTTTGCTTCTCTGTGCCCGACAGCACAACCCCTGACATGCTAAACATTGTATCACATAAGCTACAGCTTAATCACTTTGTTCAGTCACTCACTTTCTTCATGGATCCTTTGGTGCTCAATCTCTCCCATGACGAATTGATCACTCCAGCATATCACTTCTCCATATAATCTTCTTCACTTTTCTAAAGACAATGAGTTGTCAGCCACTACAGACAGGCCACAAATACTTCTCAACACCTTCATATCTAACCCATTCTCATCCAATAGTTTGATCAGTAATTTCCATACCACAACACTTGTCCCTTTGCTTCCTATAACTTTAGAATGACTTGTCTGTTTACTCCTCTTCACCAACCCACACACAGTCAGTGCATCCACAAAAAGTCAGCCACCTACAAACAACAACACAGAAAACTAGGTCTTGTTCTTCCCTCCTTTGAAACAGAGGCTCAAGTATTCCCCGCACCAAAAGAGTCTCTACTAAACCAGTAGAGACTGCTTCCCCTGCTTAGCACTGCGCTGGCAACCCTAACCACTCTTCAGCATAACCTCATTCCAGCAACTGCTCTATCTGATTGAGTTGCCAGTGTCTCTCTCCTCCATTCACTCCTTCCAGCACAACCTTTCCTCTCCCCATGGGACTGGTATATCATCCACTCTCCTACTACAGCAATCCCCCTCCCTGGCACTGGGACATAAGCTCTTTGCTACCGCACCCCCAATACTTTCCCCCAGTTATAGTTACCAGGATCACTATGCCTCCCACAGCTCCCATGCTCCTGCCACCTTCTGTAGTGACACCTTCTTCAAATGACAGTATTGCTTCATCGTCTGCCCCATTGGCTTCACTTCAGCCATTTAATGTCACCTTTGCTGGACACTACTCTTAACCACCCTTACCCTTGTTCCCCCCTCAAATATCCCAGCCCACAAGTTACTACAACAATGTGCTAAATCTACAGTATATGCAGTAGTTTGTACAGTTTTGGCTGTGTTGTGTTGCAATGCTGCTACCTCAATGTTTGCTCATTTCACGGTGGAGGCTACTCCTACCCCACCTGCCCCCAAAACCCAACCTGACTATGACTGTCCACTCACACCTTATCATGTGAGATAATTACTCAAACACACAATTCATTAAATTCCTCATAAAAGGCCTTTCAGATGGTTTTCATCTGGAATCATTTCTTAATCTATAACTTTCACATTCAAAAAAACCTTCAATCCAGTCTGAATGACCCAAGTTGATTTCTTTCCAGCAAGAAGTATCAGAAGGCTTCATGACCAGTCCCTTCTCACAGTCTCCTTTCCCCAAGGTCTGTATTAGCCCTCTGGGTGTGGCTACTAGGAAATACACAGACTAAATTTGACTCATAATAGACCGATCAGCCCCCTACAGCAGGCACCACCTGAGTCTTAACAGTTGCCTGCCCAGTGATGATTTCTTCCTCCAAAGGGGCATGGCTGGCTAACAGAGGTGGGAAGTATCAAAGTACAAATACTTCATTACTGTACTTAAGTAGATTTTTCAGGTATCTGTACTTTGAGTATTTATTTTTCTGAGGACTTTTTACTTTTCCTCCCTACATTTAAACACAAATGTCTGTACTTTCTACTCATTACATGATCGAAACAGGCTCGTTACTTTTTCAACCTCCACAGACGACGACACGACGTAAAGGACGTAACTAACTAGAGGGAAGTCCAGAGTCTTCAGGTTACGATAGAGAGAAAACTCGCAGTGCAACGTGGAGGAACAAAGGGATCCAGGGAGAGTGGCAGAGTCCGATGACGATGCAGAAAATTCGGAAAAGCAAGACATTCCTCATCCATGGTCGCATTTAAAAGAACTGTTCAAGAATGATTCATGGTGAATGTGTTTTGTTCCCTGTACCAGCTCTGAGCAGCTTGTTAATAAAAGAAGAGTTTCATGTTTTTGTGTCAAACTTTTTTAGTTTTGTGGAGTCATCTAAAGATGTATTGAGTATCATTTCAGACCCTGTAATTTCCCAGTTGAGTCAGTACTTCTACTTTTACCAGTCTTTTTTCACACAAGTATCTGTACTTCTACTTAAGTATAGGCTGCAAGGACTTTTGCCACCTCTGCTGGCTAAAGCAGACATTACTAGTAAATTTAAAATCCTTCCACCTGGCACCTCTTTGCTATCAAATGTTGAGGTGCCTCCTACTTTGCTTCAATGATCAACTTTGACTTGATTATTTGAATTGCTCTCAGAAGCCCTCTGCTGGAGGCCCCAAAACAATTACAAAACTCAATAATGGTCCATCGCCTTGATGACTTCTGCATCATCTCCCTCCAGCCTAAGGCCTATCTTTTCCTCTGCCTTCTGAGAGTGCAATGGACAAAAGAAACAAGGGCTTCTCAAAAGTCCAACATTCCTCCTCATCTGATCCCCTGCTCATCGCTCACTCCAGGCAGCTGTGATTCCCTCTGAAATCTTCACCAAACTGCAGATCCAAACCAACCACCCTTCAGCTTCCCACCATCCGTCTAGCCTAGCTTGTAAAAAATAAAACTCAGTCTGATTGTCATGAAGGTACCTTGATGGTGAAATAGTGTTTTTTGTATTGCTGTGCCAGACAGAGCAGGACTTCAGTTCAGTTGTTATAAACTGAACTTGATTTTAACAGGATTTCAGTCACAACTTGCTTCAAATTCCAAATGTGAACCAGACTGAGAACCATGAAATGATTGAGGGAAAGAAAGAGGCGTACATAGATATGAAGATATGTACAAAACATTCTGTCAAGGTAGAGCAGAAAAAAGCTTAAATTTAAACATACAGGATTGTGTCACCAAACCAGAATGCAAACAAGGAAACACACACCAGATGAAACACAGGAAGTGTTGAAAACTATCAAAATAAGACCTGATCAGGTCAAAGGTTCGAAATCTGTAGGATGAAGGTGTTTCAATGGGAATGAGCCAGAAAAATCAGGAAAAAAACATTTTCCTCATGTGGTTGTCATGGAAACAGCATCTCTGTCTACATGCATCAGTGTTTGTGTGTCAGATGGTCCTCAGCAGGATTCACCATGCACACATACACAGTGTTTTGAATATTTCAGTTGAAGCAGAAGAAACAGGATTTTAAAGCTATAATCACAAACACTGGAAATGTACTAAAGGTCAAAATGATTTCACTTTGATGAAGATTCACACTGACATTGATATTTGTTAATATGGTTTTAATAATTTAGTGTCATTCCTCAGCTGGTTGTAAAATGTTTAGAAAATGAATATTTCTTAAAATAAACTACAACAAAAACATGACTTACAAATCTTACATTATTTGATTTCCAGCTACATATGTATGAATGTGATTGTTAAACCTCCATGTACCAACTCTATCAAACAAGAAGCTTGATTCAATGCTAAAGGTGATTAGAGTCATTGTGGTTTGGTGAATTTCTATACAAATTACTCAAAACGTAAAAGAATTGGTTATTCCACATATGTATTCTCCATATATCAAACCTGGGGGTTTGAATGCAGATCTTTCCAACAGCTGTTTGACATATGATTCAGTTTTTCTGAAGAAAACAGCCTAAGTAAAAAATGTCCTTTTTGCAAATATATATCATATACAGTCAAGCCTGAAATTATTCATACCTCTGGCAAATTCTGACTTAAAATTACTTTTATTCACATGCCACTTTTTGTTCAAATCTAAATAAAAAATGAGCAATAATTTTTTTCCACAATGATGCCTCTTGTACATCGGCTCATTTTCTTCTGGGAGATGCCTGTGTCATTTCTTATCAAGAGAAAACTTGCTGGTTGAATAAAAGTAACTTTAAGTCAGAATTTGCCAGGAGTATGAATAATTTCGGGCTTGACTGTATATTACAGCAACATGCACAAGGCCTGGCACACCACATTGGCTTGATCACTGTTTTAACACAGATGATGCAGATGCTTCATCTAAGAGTATGAATATTTTTGTATGAGGAAACAGTGGTTGACCATATTCCTATTGCTATATTGGAACGAAATAAATTAGCTTTTTATGTTACAAACAGAAAAACCTGTCATGATCCGCAGTTTTGGACTTCCTGTTTATTTTATTTTGAAAAGGATCATGACAGGATCTAGTTTTGTTTCATTTCTGTTCACTTTACTTTGACCCAATTAGTTCATTGTTTTCACCTGTGCCTTGTTTTGTCCCTCACTTCAAATACCTTGGTTCAGTCACTGTGTCTTTGCCAGGTTGTCTGTTGTACCATGTCTGTTGTCCTACCTTGTCTGTCCTGCTGCCTATGCCTTGCTTGCCAGACTTCTTTTGCCACCCTACGCCACTGGTTTTCCTGGTTTTCCTTTTGGATTATGTTGTTCCTGGATTGCTCCTTTTTCACACTCAGTTAAGTTGTTCTGGTTTATTTTTCCGTTACTGCGTTGTCACTGTCTTGCGTGTTTGTCTCGTTCCTTTTGTGTTTTTGGCACCCCTCTGTCCATGTGTCTTTTTTCTATGTTTGATGCCCTTGTGTGCTCCTTCCTTGCCTTCCCTGATTTTCATGTCCATGTTTCCCCCTAGGTCTGTGAGTCCTCCTTGTGTGTGACCCAGACCCTCATGCCTTGTTGCCCTTGAGTCCCTGTCTTGTCTTCATGTTCAGGTTTCATGTCCTAGTGTACTCCTGCCTTGTGTGTTAGTTCTTGTTTAACCTTGTTTTTTGTTCAATAAAGCCCCTTTCCCTTCACTCCTGTGTTTTGTGTGACGTTTGCTCCTGACCACGACCAAGTTCATGACAAAACCCTTGAGCCATATACATGTACCTAGAGATGAAATTGCATGTAATTATGTTACTTGCAAAAATGTGAAGCATTTGTGTGATCTTTGTTGTATATATGACTATGAATTAGGTGTTTGGTATGAAGGCTATAATCCCAATAACACGCATAAAAATAAAAAGCTAATATCAGGCCTGGTTATAATAAACATGTAGCACAGTTTTATGGTTCTTGGATTACAGCAGGCCAACCCAGACAAAGACCTGTGTTCTCATGTTCCATGCTAGATATTAGCACGCTGTTTGTTATATTTGTTAGAATGAGCAATCCATGAGGGCTGATTTCATCACCAGGACATTGCTTGGAAATAAACCTCTGGAAAGAAGGAAGGCCACACAAAGTTTGACTGTAGTGTTGGATGAGTTGCACTGAGCCATCAATAAACTGTCTGAAAATAGTGGAGTAGCTACAATTTCTGCTGAACATTTAAAATATACTGGTATGAGGATAACTCCCCTGTTTGCAACCTGGTTTTATGTTTCCTGTTGTTCTATGTTATCTAGTGCAGTTTATTAAAAACAAAGTGGTTTCCACAGATTATCACTTGGACTTTAAGGTACAGATTTGTGTATTTATTCTTTGAAGAAAACAGTAAATAAATATATAAGGTGCTAGTGTAACCTATAGTAGTCTGCATTGTGTTGAGATGCAAACATAGAGACAATTACAACATATTGAATGCAATGGTGATGATGTATCAAACCAATAACAGGTTAATTTAAGATTTCCTGATTTTAAGCTGTTAGAAAATACTGTTGGTGTTTGAAATAAGATAAAAATATCTAAGTCATATTGTTATGGCTAAAATGAAAATATTTATAGGTTATGCTACATGATGTATGAACAAACTTATGTCAGGTCTGTATAAAGTTTTTTGTATTTTATCGAAGTGTATTTCTGTGAACTTTATGGTAAATCTGTTGATTCTGTTAGGAGGGTTTGTGTGCTGGCAGGGTTCAAAGATGCAGACAAAAATATACTTATAAAATAATAAATATACTGTTTTGTAAAATAAACTAAATAAATGAATATAACTAGAAACATTGAAAAATGGAATAAATGAAGATGAAAACCTTCCAAATAATCAAATTAAAATCAGATTAAATGTGACCAATTAATGAGACAGAGTCTCAGTATAAGATTTGTTGGTTCTATTTGTTGGAAACTTTCAAATTACCCAAGGACACCTTGTACTAGAACAAGAAAAATTAGGGCTGACAGTTGATTAAAATATTTAATCACAATTAATTGCATGATTGTCATGAGTCATGGGCAAACATGGATGCTTCATCCAAATGTATGTTTATTATTAGTGAAATTACCCTCAGCATACAGCATAAAGAACATAGACATTTTTCAAAGGCCATAAGTATGTTTTTCAAAGAACTTGTTTGTCTTTTAAACACATGGAAAAACAAGAACAGAAAAAAACACAAGTTCCCATTATTTCTCTTTCTTTGCACCCAGCCAGTTGCTCAAACAGACAAGCCAACTTAATTCATACCGACAATAAATGCAGACTTTTGTCAACCTTTGACAACTATCAGACATTGTTTTGTAAATGAATTTACCTTTCTCTTTCTGCTATTAACGTGTTAATTTTGACAGCTCTAAGAAAAATGAAATAGAAACTGTCAGGAAATCATTCCCTAAATTATTTCCAGGCCTGGGCTTTAATCTTTTTGGGCCACTTCCTGTTTCTGATATTCTGATATGCTTCCTGTTTAGACACTGATTTTGCCTGCTGCCTGCTGGTGTATTTAGTTGAGTTTCTGTATTCCTGATCTAATCTTTTGGCTCTTTGCTGATTCTTTCTGGGACTGTTGCCTGCATGTGTCTAATCCTCTGTGTCATCACTGCCCTGTATTGTAGGGAAATTATTCAGGAAACCTTGAGAGACCTGTCACTAACTTTGTGCTCTGCCTTTCTGCAGGTATCCCTGGTCCTGGAGCTGCATATTGCTGATGTGCAGTTACTGGCCCCACCAACCTGCAGTGTTTATTTGTTAATGTTGCTGTTCAATCAATTGACAGCACTAAATAAAACTGAATTGAATTGAACTTCAAAAATACAACAGCTTAGTAAAAGTAAAAAAACAGGTTCATTTTACACAATACAATTATTTGTTGCTAATATTGTGTTCTGCCTGAAAATAATGCTCTCTGCAGATTCATATCTCAATAATTTCAAAATAAAACAGCAGATGTGAGGTTGTACGACTGAATGTAAATCATTCTTAACTCAAAATTAACTGCACTCACATTTTCTCTGCAGCTGAAATTTAGAAAATTTAGAACTGTTACAGTTAAATCTGATTCATCTTTTTACATTTTCTTAATGTAATAAACTTCACAATTGAAGTTAAACTGTTCATGTTCTATGTTAAACTTTCTGTGAGTTTGGATTTCTTTATTTCTTGTCTCCATCCTGATCATTGTGACACATATGCTGGCGGCTAGATCTCCTCTTCTGGGTTACCGTGGAAACCACCACTCTGCTCTTGTCCACAGAGGTGTTGAAGCCATGATCATGGTACATCCCACTGTGCAGCATCGCCTCCGAAAACTGACAGGATGTACCTTTAAACTGAGTCTGAAACACATAACTCTACGATCATTCACAGAAAAATGATGGACTGTACCTTTAAACTTCACACACTTTCAGCTTTCATAATATTCATTTTGTCTACAGCTCCATCTTCAACATTTCTAAACTACATTTCTCTTATTTTATTTCTTGATTCAACATCTGAAGAAAAAGATGCTTGTGTTGTTTCCAGTTGATTTTCTGGCAACATAATTGTTTCCCCAACACCCAACACCGTCTTACCTGCATCTCGTGAACAGTTGGTCTCTTGCTGCCATATGTTTGGTTCGATGTTCGATATAATGGGTGACTGATCTTCTGACTGAAACAAACACGACATATGTACTAACTACTGACACAGTAAGAACTGACCTAGCAGCAGCATTAACGAATCACAGCAGTACTTGCAGTATTCAAGTTCAGTATTTGAAACAGAAACTGTACAGCTAGGTTAACTACCAGTATAACTAGTGTCTCTACCAAGTATTATTGTACCTGTAACCATGGAAACAGTCGGGGTTGTTGAATCTGTGAGGCAGGTTTGGATCTGTCCTGTAAATGTCACAGGTTTGAACTCTCTGGTCCTCCATGACTGACTAATCAAAACACAGCAGTTACTGTGGCTACCAACAACATAACAGTTGCCATAGATACATCTGACATCACTGCCCATTGACTCCTCCCACACACACACACACTCGATTGCACATGCACAAACACATACACACACCTTCCTTTGACACACACAATTGATATGTTGCTGTTTTTATGTTTGTTTTTTCAGAATGTGCATAATAAACAAAGAGAATAATAAACAGCCTCTGTTGTGAATTCCAGTAGGTTTTCTGCTTTTTAAAAAATTACAAAAAATAAACAAAAAATATAAACTAAAATAAACTTATATGGGCACATATATATACATATATATATATATATATATATATATATATATGTATATAATCCATTGTGATGGTTGGTTCTCCTCCTCTCTGTTAATGACAAACACATGTGAACATCTTGGACTCAATTTGAGCAGGAAGTGATTTGACTTTGACCTAGAGAGCTGACATCAACAACATAGGAAGTGAAACAATATTTTTCATAATAATAGCATACCCTTACTTTTAACAGATAAAAACTAAACATGTCATTGCATTGCTCAGTTTAGCTTTCTGTAAAGGGTGGTGGCTGACTTCCTGGCATAATAATGAACTGTGGGTTTTATTATTGGTCTGCATTAATAGGTAACAGTACTGCCTTTAGTTGTGTTTGGTTTTATATCTATATATGCTTTTTAATCACTGATGTCCACAGTTTTTATTATTGTTGTTATTTATTATTAAGGAATTTTAAAAACATATCTAATAATAGGTCTGATGCTGATGCTTTATTCTGAACACAAGCTCCATTTGGCTGGAATGTTTTTTTTCATCGTTTTAACTGAGCAGAACAACTATTTTATTTTGACAGTGCAGACAGGAAGTTTTACTGTGTTTGTTGTAATGTGATGAGTGAAACTCAGGTTTGAATTTTTTTCCTTTAGAGGGAAAATTTGAAGAAACACAAAGTGAGCAGGGGGAGAAGCGCTGCAGCCAAATGTTAGTTAGACTGAGAGTTTTGTTACTTATCGGGTTCAGGTTCTGACATGGCAGCAGTGAATCTCAGCAGAAAAAGGTAAGACTGAACCTGAATTAATTTCAACTTTGTGCAGGTTGTGATTTGTTGACACCAAAATTCAAAGGTTAAATTAACAAACTGAATGTTAAAGAAATGAAAGTTCAGTTTTAACCTGTGACTTTAATGTTTTTGATACTAATGAACAGAGAATATGGTTTGGTTTTAAATGTGACCATTGACCCTGACTCTGACCTGGTTACCTCCTCAGGCTGCTCAGATCTAGTGCTGCACAGCTAAATAAATAATTAAAAAACTGTTGTCAGAGGTTTACTCTGAGCTTAAACCGTTAATTTCAGAATGTCAGAAACAGCAAAAAGTAACCTGTGTTTGTCTCGGAGGTTTTTACTGATGATGCAGCACAAAAATAAAAACAATGCTGCTTGTTTTTAACATCATCTCTGAAAATCACAGATTGATTGATTGATCAATACTGAAAAAAATTCGTTGTTTTAAGACATCTTCAGTTTCATGTTTCACAAATTAAATTAGACTTGTGTTTTAAAGCCCAGAGAGATATTTCATTCAAACATGAACTTCTGTGAACTTTTATGGCTTCACCAGCATTTCAGCATTTTCCTGTTGATGTAGGTTTACTCTGCTCCCTCAGAAGATTGTCTATCTTACGGCTTTGGCTGTAGGTGTTCCTGAGAAATGTGAAGAAATTGTGATGGATCAATATCAGACTTCCTTTGTATTAAAATCTTGCTCAGATGACAGAGAATTAGTTCTGTTTTTTATGTTCACAAACCTGCTCATATTATACTTTTCTCTGAAAGAGACAAATACATTTTAAAACAGGCCAAAAACAAACAAAAGCATTCTGAACTAAAATCAATGTGCAGTTCACAGCAGTGTGAATGTGCTGAGTTAATCGGTTAATCCTCCTTGTTAGCATCAATCAGTGTGACAAACCCAAGCCTAATCTGAATTTAATAGAACTTCATTTGTACTGTCTAAAGACACAAATCACATTTTGTACACCTGCTTTCACTGAGACTTCGGTTAATAATTAAAATTTCAGTTTCAATTATTTTATTAATTGATAAAATGTCAAATCTTTCATCATAGTTGTTTTAAGGGAACAATTACAAAACTAATGCTCAACATTTGTAATTGCAGCTACAGGTCTTCCTCTTTTACATTTTGTTAAACACAGATAAGCAGTATAACAGTTTGCCTGTACACATATTTTGTGAAGGTAAAGTTTGTATAGGAAAACAGCAGCGTTGTGTCATCACATCACTGGAAATAATCCTGCATCGTAATCGAATCATACTAATTACTTTGAGGGTGGCACAGTGATGCCGTGTTGTCACAACAAAGTAGGTTGTGGGTCTGAACCCAGGTGGACCTCGGGGCCTTTCTGTGTGGAGTCTGCATGTTGTCCCTGTGTCAGTGTGGGTTTTCTCCTCCCACAGTCCAAACACATGCAGGTCAGGATTAGGGTCTGAACCCAGGTGGACCTCGGGGCCTTTCTGTGTGGAGTCTGCATGTTGTCCCTGTGTGTGTGTGGGTTTTCTCCTCCCACAGTCCAAACACATGCAGGTTAGGATTAGGGTCTGAACCCAGGTGGACCAGGGGCCTTTCTGTGTGGAGTCTGCATGTTGTCCCTGTGTCTGTGTGGGTTTTCTCCTCCCACAGTCCAAACACATGTAGGTCAGGATTAGGGTCTGAACCCAGGTGGACCTCGGGTCCTTTCTGTGTGGAGTCTGCATGTTGTCCCTGTGTGTGTGTGGGTTTTCTCCTCCCACAGTCCAAACACATGCAGGTTAGGATTAGGGTCTGAACCCAGGTGGACCCGGGGCCTTTCTGTGTGGAGTCTGCATGTTGTCCCTGTGTCTGTGTGGGTTTTCTCCTCTCACAGTCCAAACACATGCAGGTCAGGATTAGGGTCTGAACCCAGGTGGACCCGGGGCCTTTCTGTGTGGAGTCTGCATGTTGTCCCTGTGTCTGTGTGGGTTTTCTCTTCCCACAGTCCAAACACATGCAGGTTTGTTGGTTGGTGACTCTAAATTGCCCATAGGTGTAAATGTGAGTGTGTGTCTGTCCACACTCTCTCCGCATCAGCCTTGAGATTGGCTGCTGATCTGTCCAAGGGGGATCTTCTCACAAAGTACCATAAATAGGAATGATGAGGTACAAACCATTGACTCCAAGTTTTCAGAAGATAAGTAACCCAACACAGAGTGCAATGGAAATTTAAAACTCAGAGCAGCTGCTGTCTGACTGTAGTCCTGGGCTCACAGTTGCTTTCAGACTTAATTTTGTTACCATGTGGCCCTAGCTTCTCTTGTTCCTGTCAAATAAATTATGGTGAAAGGTTTTGTTGCATATTCTGCTGATCTAATCAAAATCTTAGGCCCTGTGGTGAAGCTCGACCCCAGCTGCACCAGGGGGCTCAGTGTCAGCCCCCAGCCTGCAAAAGGAGCTGCAGACAGAAGGTAATGAAGAGGAGGGGGAGGGGAGGAAGCTCTGATGAGAACAGAGACCCTGGAGAAGAACTGCAGAAGAAAGCCTTGACCCAGAACCTGAATTCAGAACCCAGATGGTGAGACCAGAGACAAGCCCATTAAGCATAAGTTAGATAGATACTTTATCATAGGGGAAATTCAGATTTAGAAGTTAACACATGATCAATGTTTAGTTGATCAGTTATCACTGACTTCACTTTATTATGTGAGAGTTATGTGCACGTTTGTTCTGCTTGCAGATATAAAGCTGCCCACACACGATTCCTGCGCTGAGCACGGCCACGGTTGTGCGCTCATAAATCTTCAATTAAGACTGAGGTTCTGATGTGTTGTCTGTCTCTGCAGGTTTTCACAGTCTGGAGGCAGAAAGGGGGGCACAGTCTGGGCTGGAATTGAGCCTGCAGTTCAGTCTGGGTTCACGTGTGGTGATCAGCTCCAGTCCAACAGACCAGAGGTTAGATTGGCCCTGATCAGGAAGACCAGAATTCAGACCACAGTCCATACTATGGAGCTCAGAAGGTCTGAAGTGTTTCAGGGTTTAAGTCTCACAGACCAGATTGATCTAGGAACTACTGAAAACCAGTGGGACCAGAGCAGACCAACCCAGGAGAGGCAGACCACAATCAGCCCAGAGTCTGCCTCTGAGGTTTGTCAGAGATACATCCTCATATAGAATCTCTGATCCTGATCCTGCTCCTGAACCCTATATCAATCTGTGTGTTCCAGTCCCAGCTCAAGTCCAGGACCACAACAGGCCCACTAAGGAAGATGGTTCTTGTCTCAGATCAGTCTTCACTGACCAAGACCAGTAGAGGAAGGAAGTCTGAGAAATTCCCAGAAATAGAGTCCACAATCAGGGAGGGGGCACCAACAAGAGCCGGGTCCAAGTCTAAGAGAAGAAGACTTGAGACAAGGACCAGAAGGAAGAGGAAGATCCACCCATCTGAGTTTAGTGGAAGAGGTAGATCAGCAATCAGCTTATCATTACACTGATCAGCTCTTTAATGAACTAATTTAAAACTGGTCATTGATCAGCAGAATTAGTGATCACTGATCACTAGTGCGAGGTCATTGGTTGAACAGAGCTGCCAGACATATTTCTCTCTCTATAGGTCAGCTGTGGCTGTCAATCACTCCAGAGGCAGGGCAACTCATCATTCACAGTAAGTGTACCAGCCAATCAGAGGAGAGCATCTCATGTCACATGACCCCAAAGCTGCACATGAGCAGGTCTTTCTGAGCATCACCGTGCTGTCTGCTTGATTAGTTTATAATAATCTATATTCTCTGTTCTGTGGCAGCTTAGTACAACCCAAATTGCCAAAAAGTTGGGACACTGTAAAATTTACATAAAAACAGTGCAATGATTTCCAAATCTCATAAATGCTTTACTCACAATAGAACATAGAACACATTTGTTTAAACTGAGAAAAGTATAAGAACACCAGCCTGTGAAAAGCTAAGTCTACAAATTGTCTAACAATCTCAGACTAATTTTCCTCAATGTAAAATTGTAAAAACTTTAAATATATCTATTGTACATAATATCACCAAAAGATTCAGAGAATCTGAGGAAATGTCTGTTCTCAAGGGACAAGGGGACAAAACACAATACTTGGATGTCCATAATCTTCAGGCCCTCAGATGGCATTGCATTAACAGGCATACGTCTATGATGGACATCACTGCATGAGCTCAGGAATACTTCCAAAAATCACTGTCTGTGAAAACAGTTTGCCATCAGAAAATACAATTTAAAGCTTTATCATGCAAAGAAGACATTTAGATTTTAGACTTTCTTCATCCCCCATGGGGGAAATTCAGATTGTCCAGCAGCTCTTATGTTTACTTTAACAGAAATTTCACTATCAAATATAATAAACAGATAAAGGCACCCAGTCAATAACATATCAACAATTACTATTAAAAAGTCTAATGGCTGTGGGGACAAAGGATCCTCTCAACCTCTCAGTTCTGCTGCGCAGTGAGATGAGCCTCCCACTTCATGAAGATGATATAGAACTGCTGCTGTCTTCTCTGGGCCAAAGCTCATGTAAAATGGTCTGTGTCAAAGTGGAAAACTGTTCTGTGGTCAGACAAATCAAAATTACTACACTGTGGTAATCATGGGCCTGTCCCAACCAAGTTGTTGCCATCAATTTAAAAATGATCTTATTTTTTCCTTAAAATGTTATTTTTCTCAGTTTAAACATTTTTCTATGTTCTTGAGAATAAAATATGGTTTATGACATTTGCAAAACACTGCATTGTGTTTGAAGTAGATTTTACTCACCCTACCAACTTTTTTGGAATTGGGGTTGTATGATCACTAATCAATAAAATTCCTTTTTTTCTTTCATATGAGTGTTGAATCATTAACATTCCCTTACAACAGAAACCTACCTAGTCAATAATCAGATTAGTGGTCAGACAACATGACATTAGTGGACCTGCAGGAGGCAGCAGAGTGTGGAGCCCTAGAGTTGCTCCAAAATGTCTTTGAGGAAATTCACATTTAAAAACTTGACAAGAAATAAAAATATTTATTACTGATGTTTTCACACAGATGTCTTGTTTCATCAGTGTCTACTTTCCTTCTTAGTTTCTACTTGTCTCCTTAACTTCTCCTTCCTTCCACACTTTTACCTTTTCCTCATCAATCTATTTCCTTCCCTCTCTATAGTCCATGAGGCCCAAGGGCTTATGAGAAAATCCCTCACGTCATGTGACTCCTATGTGAAGGTAACAAAATACCTTGATTACAATTCTCCGTTAACATGTCCTTTAGACGATGTTTCTGCCTGAACCTCGTCTTAAAATGAATCTTGACTTAAACAGGAAGTTGTCTGGAACAGATGATAATGGTGATGGTGTGTGTTTTCAGCTGGTGGTGATCTCAAATCTTGACCACAGCATCAGGAGAAAAACTCAAACAGTTCTGAACAACAAGAACCCAAAATACGACCAGAGCTTCAAACTGTGAGACACACACAAACACACACTTAGCCTGTAACCCTGACCCTGACCTAATCCTGGATCTTATCTGAACCCTGAGCGGCCTTTTGAAGGTGTAAGGACCAAAAAACAGTGATGTTCTCAGATTAATAAACAGCAACCATGGAAAACACAATCTTGCTTCCAAAACATCTGAGGACATTACACTGACTCACATTCATGTCCTAAAAACTTAATTTGCACCACGTCTTCCCTCAGTTATTTACGGTATGGGGACTGTTGATGTCCAGGTCCTAACAACATGGGAAACAATAATGCATCATAAAAATACATGTAAAGCTGCAGTAAAATATTTTAGCAAAAGTCAAAAGAAAAATGCTCTTTTAAGCCTGAAAATAAAAACAAATGAAAAAGCAGATCGTGTTTGTTATTCCCACTAAAATCATGATCATACAGGTGTCGCATTTTACCTCTGTATATCTCTCAGGTGCATCAGTGATGACCTCCTTCTAGGCAGGCTGTTGGTTTCAGTGTTCAGACGACCGGCTGGCAGCAGGTCAGTGATGAGATCTTTATAGACACAGACCCCTGCTGTTCTCACAATTGTGTGATTATTTGCCATAGTCGTGAGATTGGACTGATGTATGATGTAAGGTTGCAGTAACTGGTTGGCCCACTCAACAGCACATTATGTTGGTACATCATAATCTTGTGTGTTACCTTCCATTAATCCATATTGGGTTAGAGTTAGTCACATGTCTGAAAAGGGCTTCAGTTTGGTTGTTTTGGTGAGTTCAATATTTTCAAATTAACGTGCTTCATCACATCAGTGTCATTAAGATCACGTTCACCTCGTATCATTGCTAAAACTTAAGGGACCTCTAGTTGCTGGGTGCTAAAATAATCTTAGTCCAAATTACCTCTGCCTCCTGTCTTTAGACAGTATTTTCTTTTCTTAATTTTCAATAAATTTGATTGTATGACACAAATATTGAATGTCTCCTTAGGTGCAGTCAGCTGATCGGTTGTATGAGCTTTGGGATTGGTTCTCTCATCTCATCGTCTAAGGTCAGTTTCAACCAATCAGTAGACAGCGAATTTTGGGCTCTGATTGGCTAGAGAGAAGTTTATTTTCACTTATTTAAACCTGTTTTAGAAATTTAACGTGTTCTTGTTAGGGGAAAGTCTCTGTCAACTAAACCTGTTTGCCCTGCCCCTGTGTTACAGATAACTACTGGTTGGTTCTACCTGCTGGGGGAGGAGTTTGGGCTGCGCAAACACCTGAGGGTGACCTCACAGCGGAGTAAACCAATGAGGAACCCAGAAGGGAAGGACAGAGCAGATAACAAACCAACTCACTGTGGTGGGTTTAACATATTGAACATAAGTCAAGATTTGATGCTGCATGAGTTTATTGATCTTTAAAGCCTTTAAAATGATTAGTTTATGAAACCACTGCTTAAAACAACAATGTGAAGCCTGTTTCAGGAAGTAGGGTAATGCTCAGGTTTAATGTTAACCATAACACTAACCCTGCTGATTTTAACAACCTCTGGCTGAAATTGTCTACTCTCTGCCAAAGTATTCCACCATCTTGTCTGCAGGTTGCAATTTCATAAAGGGTTTCTCAGTTTCCTGCTCTTCTTGTCCTTAAACTGGATTTCTACAGATGTCTGTTAATGGAGTGAAGTTTCAAATGTATTTTAACCGGGATGTGTTCCTGAACTCCAATAAGAACTGAAGCACAGTTTTTTTATGTTAGGTTTGAACACACTTAGGTGTTAACAGGTCATGAGGCAGACATTCCCATGCAACAAAAATCAGATCATGATTTGGACCTGATGCCGGTCTGAGGAAAACATGACCAAACAAAACATTTCACTCATTCAGAGCTGAACTGACTTACATCAATTTTCACGAAAGAGTGAGCAAATGCAAACTGATTTGTTCATTCTTGCTCCAGATTCATATCTGATCTCTGGCATCGTGAGAGCTGTCTGAATGCTCAGATCAGATTTCATCTGGTTTTTGGCATCATCATTTAGAGCCTGGAGCTCACAGTTGGTAAAAATAAACGTGGTGGTTCACACCTAACAGAGCATCCTCACTGCCCAGAGATGAAACTGAAACTGTGAAATGTTTGTGTTTAGCAAAAATGTTTCTGATTAAGTTGATTCGGTTAAAGCAGTGAAGTTTAGAGCAGCAGAAAATTAAAATATCCCAGTACCTGAAATTACTAGGGGAAAGGTGCTTATTTATTTTGCAACCCTGAGGAAAACAGGGCATGGGTCCTTTAAGTTCCCTGTAGCTCTGACGTGCAGCTGCTGACACACATGCTAACACGTTAGTCCTGACACACATACGCAGGGAGAGATGGGCGAACAAGCAGCAGATATAGATTAAAACTGACCCTTCTCCCCCCCCTCTCTCCCTGGGGGTCCATGTGGTTACCATGGTTCTCATCACCATGGTAACCATGTGACCTTCACAATACCTCTGCCCCCCCCAACATCACTGAGGTCTGATGCTCGTTCCGAGAGAGACGATAGAAGAAGAGCAGCTGATAGAAACTGCTGCATCTGCAGCAGTTTGTAGTGTCACAAATGCTAACAGGTGAAGTTTGGTCTGTAGTCTGCAGTACCTGTTTTTATGGTTTTACTTTATCAGGATTTAGGACTTGAACCCACAGCAGAAGATTCATGGTTCTGAGAAGGAGTTTATATTATGTGAAGCCTGATCCTGGTGTTTCTGAGCAGTTCAAATTCAAACTGCTGTTAGGAAACTGATTTATTGAAAAACTTGAAACAAGGACTTTGGTTTGATGCTGGTTTACCAGTGGCAGTTTGGTTCTTTTTTGTTCTGAGTTGTGGATGGATTTCTGTAGAACCTGAGACTTCGGTGTAAATTGGTCGTGGTCATCTCATTGCCACATTGGATCAGGTTTGTCTCTCTCACTGGTCCAGTCTGTGCTGGTCCAGTCTGGTCTGAGAACAGTTAGGATGTTCTGGAAGAATGCAGCCTGGTCTTGGGACGATGACACAGGTAATGATGATGATGGTGGTTATCTCCTCGCAGCAGACCGCAGGAAGACTCCAGAGCATGCTCCAGATGCCAAACTGAACCACATCACCACCACCACCACCACAACCAACTTGTCAAACTGCACCACCTCCACCACTGGACTCAAAGATATGACAAACAGTCTGATACCCAGTCAGCCCTGCAGCCTCAAGCCTCCTAATGCCAACTACAGCAGCTACATCTCCATGGTCTACACCAATGCCAACCAGCTCAGCTCCACCCGAGACAGCAGCAGCAGCAGCACCCAGCAACTGGTGGTGAGTTAGAGTCCACCCAAACGCAAACATGTTTTTAAAAAACAATAGATGACTTGGACCTGATCTTAATGAGGACGTTGTTCTAGTACTGGACTTGTGACTTTATCTTATCTTGACTTCTTAACTGATTGGAGACTGAACTGAAACTTTCTTGATTTTCGACCTACCTTCATGACTCAGATTTTTATTAACAGCACTTGAGATTATTTGCAATTTAGTTTGTTTTGGATGCCCTGGGAGTATTTTTGTCACAAGGTTTTACCAAATTAAACTGAATCAAATTAAACACTGAACTTAGTGTATGTAAATACACTTAGACTCACACTGGACTTGATCATATCTTGAGACTTAATTTGGGACTTATTTTCAGTCGTACGTGTTATAACTTGAGATTTGCTAGACCTGATTTGGGATTTAGCACATGGAAGATCAGAAATGTTGTCAAGCTAACACACTGCGATTAGAGCCGTGATAACCAGACTGTCTGACCACATGTGATGAATTATACAATAAAGCTGATTCTCTCATTTCATACACATTTGAACTGAGCCTGAACCTTAATCTGAGTCTGAGCCTAAACCTGAATCTCATCTTCAGTCTGAGTCTGAAAACTGATCCTCAGACATTACATCAGAGCCAAGCAAAATGTCCTCCCTATCCAAGTCTAAAACTCAGATCAGACTCACAAAGTCCTTGTTATGTTTCCCCACAAAGCTGCAATTTCAGGTATGTTCATCAGTCTTCACCTGATGAACTCGACTTCCTGCTTCATGAGATCCAGGCTGATTCCAGGGATCACTTCAGGTCATTTTCCAAGGCCGGGAAAATACCTTTATACTAACAACCAACCAATCACATGATAGATCAAATGCGGAATATCTGATTATCTGAAGGTATTCATATTCATATCATATCCTTTCTCTGATTTTGCATAAGAAAATTTAGAATTATTGTTTGATGAACCCGCTGCAACAGACAAGTCATATAATGAACTGAAATTTCCCCACACAGTCTTAAACAGATCAGTGTCAGATTTATTCTGGATTTCAGATAAATGTCAGATGCTTTCAGATCATGGGTTAGGGTTAGACCAAGTGAACATGAAGGATTTTTACTTTTGATACAAATAGTTACAGTAAAAACAGAAACAGCAGAAACAGCAAAAGACCCTGAATGGCTGTGTTCACACGGGGGAGGGGGAGTGTGTGTTTGTATTCAGGAAGTGTGTGCATTATCACACGGATACATCCCATGTTTGTGTGTCTGAGTGTGTTTCCTGCTATTCTTCTGTTCACACACACACACTGCTCTCTAACATCCTGTCCAGTGTGAAACCTAAACCAGATAGACCTGGGTCAGACCTGCTCCCTTTTCTGGACATCTGGACCTGAATTGGTTCACGCTTTAAATTTTTAAATGTATATTTTTGTGAAATCTGGACCTGGTTTACATCTGGTTCTGTCTTAGATGTGGATTTGTTTAGGTTTGGATTTGACCTGAATCTGGCTCTGTAATCCTGAGCTGAGCTCCTGGCTTTGGGTTAGATCTGGCTTTCTTTCAGTCTGGATTTGGGGTGCCAGTGCTTGTGAACTTGGATTTGATCTGGTTCTGTTCATTTAACTGTGAACATGGATTCAAATTTACCGCGGTGTTGTGTTTTTTGAAGTCTGGATTTGGTTTTGGCTCTACTAATCTGGTTTTGGATTAAGTCTGGGTTGCGTCGGCCTGGTCCTAGTTTAGGTCATTTGGAGGATCAGATGGACAGGAGGATCTGCAGGATTTAAACCAACAACCTGATCTGTTGTCATGCACACCATCCACCGACTGTGTCGAGTCTGCATTGAACAGAACCTGCCTCAGGTGTGTGTTGATTGATTGATTTAGCTCTGATCTGATCGGTGCAGTCACTACACTTCAAACAAAATCGCAGTCTACAAACATTCAAAACTGTTACATCAGTAAATCAAATCAGTGTCGGCTTAAGACAAAAACAATAAAATCTACAAATCAATAAATGGAATTTTGAACTGAGGAGTCTGTGATGGTCTTCATCAAGTACAGATTTGCGTAACATTTATACAAAATGAGAACTTCTTTACTATGTGAGAACAATCTGTCTTCTTGCTGCTTTAAATCTGCCACTAAAGATTGAAGACTATCAGTAGGTTCTAAGTCAGTCGAGTACAATTCGGTAGAACCCAGTGTTATTAGAGACGATTTGTGTTTGTGTGTGGGTCAGTGTAATCAGTTTTCAGATTTGTTGCAGCAGCTGTATCAGTTTTGCCTGTTGAAAAAACATACACAGTTTTTCAGTAGAGTCTGGTGTCACAGAAAGGTCAGCTGCTGATATTCATCAGATATTGATTAGTACAACACACACACAAACACAGTCTGTTTCATCTGAGGACTCTGCACTGACCTTAGGTCTTCACGCTTATGTCTAATAGTTTGCACTATGAGGACGTCTTTGTCCTCACATGACAAACACACACACACAATGTGGAAACAAAACAACAGGAAACAAGCAGCTCATCTGATTGGCTGTCACTGCTGTCATTTCCCGGCAAAACCTCCAGTTTCCTGTGTGTGTTTCCAGTGCAGCAGGTCGGATAAATGTTTAATATGTTAATGTTAACAGCAGCTGCACATGTGCTGGTCATTCTATCTTTGTGAGGACAGTGACCCTAATTCTAACCTGAGCCCTAAAGCAGATCTGCACCTGACACCTCACAGGGACAAGTTAAATCTAAGGACTTGAACATAAAATGTGTGTGTGTGTGAGGCAGTTTGATCAATAATTCATACAGATTCAAATTAAATAATTTCATTAAAGAAGTGCCTCTGACAGGGGAGAGGGTTACTGTGTTACTGTGAGGACCACTATCATTATACAACTACATTACAACATGTCTGAACTTGTGTCCACTTTACACAAACGTTTTCATCTCATTGACTGAATGCTGTGAGTTGCTTGGAGCAAACCAAGACAACCTTAAGAGGGGACCTTAGTCTAGTTCTAAATGGTCTTTGCTGGTTTGATTGTGGAGATTCTGTTTGCAGTAAATCAGTGTGAACAGGAAACTGATCAGGCCGAGAAAACCTTTAAAACCTTTTCTGGATATCATCCATTATCTACCTCTTTATCTTTGTACATCCTGTGTTTTTGAGTCCAGGTTTCGGGTTCTGAAAACTGGTCCAGTACCAGCACCCAGTGCAGAACAGAACTGATCTTGCAATGAAACACAAACACTGAAAGTCCCAGTCCTGTTGAAAGTACCTCCACACCAGTGTTTATCTCCCCAGGACCAAGGGGGGTCTCAGTGCTCCTGCAGGCATTTTAATTTCAGCCTGTCAGTCTGACCTCAGGGACATTAAACTTCTTTTGTGGAGGGAAAACTCTCAGGATGAGCCGACCTTTCCCCCAACCAGTCACTGTTTACACAGTCATGGAAACAGCCCAGAAACCAGGACTCACACAGACCTCCAGTCTGGACCCGACACAAACATCCTGGCTCAGTCAACAGGCAACTACAGACCAGAAAGCAAGAATCCAAACACAGCGCCGCCTGAAGGCTGTATTCCATTGAACAGAACAACTTTCAGCTGTGCAAAGACATGAAATATGAATCTAATAGAAATGTAGAGCTCAAGATCAAGACCAAGAGGATTTATTGTCATACACACAATATAAACATGAAAATGAAACTCTTGTTTGCGACTCTCCTTCCACACTAGTCAAACTAAAATAGAAATAAAGTAGATAAAATTAAAATAAAATAGAATAGCATATTTACATAATAAAATATAAAACTAAAAACAGTGCAGTGCAGTATGTACATTATAGCAGTGGTTGCAAATGAAAGTGGCCTGTGCATATATAGATTGCACTTATATAGCTTATGAACTGGATACCAAATATAGTAGAGAACAGTGTTTAGCATATTAAAGTCTATGATGGGTGAGTGGGGGGGTGAACTATTTAAGAGCCTGACGGCCTGGGGATAGAAGCTGCTGGTCAGTCTGGTGGTTCTGGATTTCACACTTCTGTATCTCCTGCCTGAGGGCAGAAGTGTGAAGAGGCTGTACTGTGGGTGTGTGGAGTCTCTGATGATGATGTGTGCTCTCCTGGTGGTCCTGGTGTGGTAAATGTCCTTCAGTGACTGGAAGGCTGTCCCTGAGATGTGTTGTGCAGTTTTTATCACACGCTGGAGAGCCTTCCTGTCCTGTGCAGAGCAGTTCCCATACCAGACTGTGATGGAACTGGTGAGCACTAAACTATAAACTAAACTATACTTCTGTAGAAGTTTACTGAGAATCCTACAGGGCATCCCAGACTTTCTCAGTAGAGCAGGTCAGTGTCAATAGAAAACAGTTTGAAATTAAACACATAAATTACTAGTGACACCATAATGACACCATATAAAAGCGCAATTGAACTTTTCAGTGACAACATTATTAAATACAATAATGTCAAAGAATTTAAAGTAAGAGCTTGGACAGTAACAAAACTGTGTTCCTCATATTCTCATCCTTCGTAAATAATGTCACACCTTTAACTAATAACTAATAAACATTTCAAAAAATGTACATATTTCTGACAATTTTACCAGAAACTGAGACATTATGCTTCACAGATACTGATGTTATGGTAGAGTTGTGTGCTGCACTCACCTGTACAGGTGTACTTAGCAGAGTGTGTATCTGTATTTCTCTTTTCTCCAGGTGAACATAATCAGAGGAACAGATGGTTTTGGGTTCACCATCTGCTCTGACTGTCCAGTTAAAATCCAGGCCGTTGACCCAGGTGAGAAACTCACACACCTGAAACTCAGGAAAGCTATAAAGTGAAAGTGACCCATACCCAGAATTTGTGCTCTGCATTTAACCGACCCAAAGTGCACACACAGCAGTGAACACACACCCGGAGCAGTGGGCAGCCAGCAGCTGGGGGGTTTGGTGCCTTGCTCAGGGGTCTCACCTTAGTCGTGGCATTGAAGGTGGAGAGAGAGGTGGCTATTTACCCACCCCACCAACTATTCCTGCTGGTCCTGAGACTCCCACCCACAACTTTCGGGTTACAAGTCCAACTTTCTATCCATTAGACCATGACTGAAAGTTAGTTAGCCAGACGGGTGTTTAAATAATAATCTACATCTCTCAGGGTCTTTCATTATGTGACCTGTGTTTCATGTGAACTGTAGTTTAATTCTGTTATAAACGTTTGTCACCGAGTTGGATGAAGATATTAATTGATGGTCCAAACTGTAAAAACACAGTGACTGGAAATATTTTTTAATATAACCTGGAGTGTAGCTAGAGCAGATCATGTGATGTAACCCCTCTGATTGGCTGACATCACAGACACCTGTGAGAGTATTTTGATGACACTGTACACCTGTGTGTTTGCAGGAGGTCCGGCTGATCAGTCTGGACTCCGTCAGGGGGATTCTGTCCTGCAGCTCAATGGACTTCCTGTAGAAACCTGGAAGTGTGTTGACCTTGCCCATGCCATCAGGTAACCCTGTAACCTTATGATCTGATCGACTTTGTTTTTATTCCTTTAATTTATATAATTGATTTTGGGTGTTTGTCTTTTTTATATTGATGTTGTAATTACGTCTGTGTCTCCTCAGGAGTTGCCAGTCTCAGATTGTGTTGGTGGTGTGGAGAGGTTTACCTGAGCTCAAGTCAGGATGTGATGCTGGGCTCCACCCACCAGCAAATGGCATGGTGAGACTAAACACCAGAACTGTGTGAAATCTGACACCTGCAGCTCCAAGCAGGAACTGACCTGCCCACCTAACATTGGCTGGTCTTTTGCTAGATTTTATGCTCCACTAACATCCTTCCCTCTTCCAGACAACAGGTAGGAAGCTGCTGTCTCATCCCACCCACAGTAAGCAAAGCCACCAACAGGGTCAGGGTTTGAGGGTCCGGTCCAGTTTGGGGACTTTAAGTTCTTTCTGGAGGAACAGGAAGGAGAACCAAGAGGAGGAGGAGGAAGACCAAGTGGCTGAGTACTCCCCCTGCACCACCACACTGAAGGGCACCCATGTAACATCATCAAATGGAGACAATTACATCATTCTATCACCTGTGAACCAAGGAGGACAGGTGAGTACTACTTCCATATCCACCATAATTATTTTACACTTAAACCACTTTACCTGTTATATAATATCTTTTTGGCCACTAAGCCTATTTTTTAGAACTCTGCTCGAAATTTGCATACCCATAATGAAATATCTCTGCAACCACAAGGTCGGTTTGAATACTTTTGGTGCCATATTGAAGGGAACACTTGATTGATTTGTTCAGATGTGTAAATATCAGTATATGTGTTACTAGTAAGGAGTAAATGAAGATGGCACACAGCAAAAATTAAAAAATTTCAGCCACGCCTAAAAAAAAACAATTTTATAATGAATATCTTTTTAGAATGATGCTGCAATAGCCCTGAGGCCTTATGAAACCATAATAAAACATGTTAACATTATCTCTGCAATAGTTTAATCTGATAAACTGAAGCAGAACAAAATTAGAGAGGTTTTCATACAGTAAAATCCAGGCGAGGATGCCAAAAATGGCATTATAGCACAGTTAGACACCATGTGTGCTATTTATATTTTATCATGTTAAAACCTATATATTTTATTTATTTATCACTAATGGAAGTACTTTCAAAAACAATAGTTAAGTGTCTTTCGAATCTACCACCCCAAAATTGAGCTCAGCAGGGGTCTGTCTCCGCAACGGCTTAGCCAATTTGAGTGACTGGTGCCTCGTTTGGTTTCATTTGAGGTGCATATTGTGCGTATTTCATAAAGTACAGTACCAGTAGATCCGGAATTGTGGTGAGTGGGTTGACACAGTAGCGGTGTATGGGCTTTAATATTTAATAATTCATTTAGTTGTCATTTTTGTTGTGTTTGGGGCATGTAAATAAGGTTTATATAGTCTTGTAGCACTGGCTCTGCTGTTTGATTTGATGTGGAACATCGCTATATTCCTTCAGTGTTACTGTATTGTTTCACGCTCTGTTTATTAATTGGTCCACAAAGTCCCCAAATTTCAGGATTTTCGGGGTATTTACACTTAAACCACTTTACCTGATAAAGAACCTGTAAACGAAAACCGACAAACCAGAATTATAAAAACTTAACATGATCCACAGAAACCACAGGACAAATAACCTTTAACTCCGCTGTTGGTGCTTAAGATGAATCCCAGAACACCTGAACATGACTTACAACCTTTACTTTAACATTGAGCATGACCTTGGACTTAATCTGGAACCTTTAAACAGAATAAAATAGAATAGTTGGAGTTGAACATGAACTAAAACCTTGATCTAAGTCCTACTGTTAATAGTTTCACTGATAACCTTCCTCCTGACTGAGAACATAAATTAAAACATTTAACCCAAAACTAGCATGCAACATAGAACCTCTTATGAACTCACTGACATGGAGCTAGAATCTGTCCCCTGAACTACAATGTTCCTGATGAGATTATGACCCTAACCCTGAACAAGAACATAAACACAGCCATAAACCATCTCTGAGAACACTGGACCTGATGCTAGCCCTGCAGGTAACCTCTCACCTGGCCTGGAACCCTTTTATCTGAACTTTAGCATTACTGGTGATGCTACTTCTGACAAAAAGTAGAACCTTTTACCTCAGAATAAACATGTAACATTTGTTTGGTGTTTCAGCTCCTGCAGCCGGTTTATCATGACAGGAACGGGACAATCGGTATGACCTCCATTCTGTATATACTGTGGATCACTCAGACTGAATATTGATTAGTCAGGCTGGATATTGATTACAACTGATATAACTTGTGTACCTAGGGCGTCTCTACCAGACTCACCCCAGAAGAGGTCAGAACCTCCACCTTGACCCTCAACCCGAATTGTCACAGCAGCCATTCACCAGCTGCAGCCCCACCTTGCCCCCGCCCCCCCTGTCCACCTCCTGCTCATCAGCACCACCCAGTAACTATGGCAACTACCAGAACTGCACCATAGTGCAATCACACCTGCCCTGCCCTGCGTACGGAACCTATGTCTCCCTGGCACCCAAGACCCTCATCTTTCCCATCTTTGTCCAGGTCAGAACCCAGAACCTTTACCCTGATCCAGGTCCCAGAGATAAATCCATAATGTTAGAACCAACAGACCTCCATTCTCCCTGTTAAGATCTGAATCTAAACATTAGAACCAGAAAATTCCTGTTTTAATGCACGTTAATTATCAGAATAAACATGCCATTCTCAAACTTTCATTGTTATTTTTATTGGATAGTGTTTGTTGTTGTTTACATGTTCCTATTGTTTCCAGCCCCTGGATCTATGCAGTCCAGAACGAACCCTGCTGATGTCAGAGGAGATGGTTCTCCACCAGGCCAACCTACTGCCTGCCAAGGTATCAGTACTGCAAATATACTGAAAATACAACTGCTACTACCAGCACTGCTAAGAGTAAGTACTAGTAACAGTACTGCTGAGCTGAGCCCTGACAGATTTCTGTCTCTTGCTTATTGATCAGATTATTATAGATTTTAGTGTCATGAGAGAAAATGTTTAGTGAAGATGCAAAGATAGTCGGCAGAGTGAACCTGATCCTGAAGGACACACTGACCTCGAAGTCCTAAACTAGGATCATGTTCACACTAATGGATCAAACCAATGACACTGCTGAAGCAGTTTCTAGGAACCTGCAGAGGTTTCTTTTCAGGTATTCAGTCAAACCACTATTACATGGACCACCACAGGTCCTCAGGTCAGAGGTCACTCGGGTTGTTACTACAACATTCAGTCAGTTATTTGTTAGTAGACCTGTAACGTTCAACTCTTTTCATTTTCCGAAATTTGTTAGACAATTAGTCCATTATGATTTTAATTCCAGTCACATTTCGATTCTTTATGTCACTTCCTGTTTGAAAACTGTTTCCATTCATCTCTGGATTTATGTTCTCAACCAGGATGGTTGGGATCCACTTTAGTGCAAATCGAAAATGGGAAGCATGGGAATAATCTGAGACGATCACAGTTGCCACAGTCACAAGTATAACATTGTCTAACGTACCTTATTATCATTGGTGTTTTTGGCCCATGCACACATTTCTGTTAAATGCTATGTAATGTAAAACGCTGCAGGATTGTAGACTCAGTGATTCTAACATTTTGGACAGAACTACAGGAAAAAACATATGTTAAAAGCACGTTTTATGTGTTTCAGGTGACTGTGTTGATCTACAGTGACCTACTGCTGTTGACCAGAGAGGATGAAGCCGGACGCTGCAACGTCCTACAGAGTCCCCTGTACCTGAATACACTGCAGCTCAGAGAAGGTACTATTGTTTTTTCTGTTGTTTGAGCTATGTAAATCAGGTGAGAGTCCTTAAACCCACACTCCTGACTTGGTGTACTTCACACCTGGTGTGAATAGGCTGATTAGGTGAGCAATAGAAGTGAGCTCAGGTGAGGGTCCAAAGATGGTGGACTCATGTGACCCCTCTGATCCACCAACTGGCTGCAGATTGTGTCCTCCCTGGAAGACATTTGATGTGTTCCTTAATTTCCTGGGAACAGATGAAAGAGCAGCCTGGTAGATTGAAGACAGGTTATGTCTGAGCCCTCCACCCCTGTTAAGGGAGGATTTTTCCACTTGGACATATATAGCTTCTCTGACCCCTCTCTCAAACCACCTATCTTCTCTGTCCAAATTATGTTCATCACTGTCTTCAAATGACTGTTCTGTCTCCTTTAAATGGAGGTCCTCAGCTGACTGTGGTCCTGAGGAGCTGCTCCTCCTGTGCTGGACCATCCTCCTGTTAAGTGGTTGTTGAGTTTCTCCAATGTAGAGTTCTGAGCTTTCTTCCTTACACTGGACAGACACTTTGCAGCCAGTTGGTGCCAGAAAGACCCTGGATCCACCTGGATTCAGACCCTAATCCTAACCTGCATGTGTTTGGACTGTGGGAGGAGAAAACCCACACAGACACAGGGACAACATGCAGACTCCACACAGAAAGGCCCCGGGTCCACCTGGGTTCAGACCCTAATCCTGACCTGCATGTGTTTGGACTGTGGGAGGAGAAAACCCACACAGACACAGGGACAACATGCAGACTCCACACAGAAAGACCCCAGATCCACCTGGGTTCAGACCCTAATCCTAACCTGCAGGTGTTTGGACTGTGTGGAGCCAAACTGGAAGGAACATATGGGAACCCAGCAGCTTTGGAGGAAACTGCACAAATGATGTTGTTGTTCTCCACATTTCAGTTCAGTCTGTGCATGGTGGCAGTTTAGGAGCTCAGGGTGTTCACACCTGGTCCATGTCTCTGACAGACATGGATGGGAATGAACAGATACACACATAGCAGATCTGATGGAAACAGCAGAACACCCAGTTTTGGGATGTGGACGCAGGCATTCAAAACTGCCAGTAGATGATATTGTCGACCAAACTGTGCTGCATTGAAACCTGACAGCTAATCCAAGAACAGGATATCATGTGTTGTTTTGTTGTTGTTTAGTGCCATCGGCGCCACTCCACATCTACTTCCTGCAGAGTTCTCAGACTTGTTGGCGCTGTGTCTTCAGCCTTGAGTCTTTCAGCATCGAGCAGAAGGTCAGAGTTAGTCTCTGTCTCCACGACAACATCCAACTACAACTGGTTGCTACGAACACCACACACAGCCACCAGGTACAGCAGAGATTCAGTCCAAACTTAAACTGTAAACTTTAAAACACTCCATGCATACCACAAACATGTGTAAAACGATTGTGTTCACTTTACCTGCCTTACATGACCCACCTGTACCAGAGCCCATCCAAGACACATCTAAAATAACCTTGAATGAAACGGCTACAACATTTCGTCCCCCCTGAAACTTTGACTTGCTCAAATGTTGAGGAAGGGAAGGCTTTTCCTGCCTCAGGTTGTAAATCACGTGCACACTTGTACAGCACCTGTATTCTCATGAGAACTGTGTCTGAAGGGACAGGATCTGATCTGGTTTTTTAAGACTTCAAAAAAAGACAAGGTGATTTACTGACATTGTCATGTAGCAGTGATATGATTGGCTGAACCAACACAGGTAAAATGAGTTTTAGCGAAAACATTTGTTGGATATTTTGCTTCATTTCATGTTTAAAACAAATAATCACAGATGGTTACCCCCCCATCTCCCCACTCTATCCCCAGCTGTCAGACCTCCCCTCAGATTTCAGCCTCCTCTCTCTCGGTCAGTCTGACCTCCTCTGTCCTCCCTCTTCTCCATACTCCTGCTCTGACCCCCCCCCCTTTCATCCCTCCTCCCCCTACTCCTCCTTTTGTGACACCTTCAGACCTTCCTCCCCCTCACCATACTCCCCCATCTCACACTTCTCCTCCTCCACTCCCCCTCCCTTCTCCTCTCAGACTCCATACACCTCCTCCTCACCTCCCTCCAGGGCCATCACTGCTTTGCCTCACCTTCACCCCCCTCGCCCACCTTCTACCTCCACCCAGAGGAGTCCAGTCTGGAAGGAGAGAGAGAGAACAGAGGAGGAGGAGAGGAGGAAGAGGAGGCAAGAGGATGATGAGGTGGAAGAGCGCCAGCAGGGGGAGGGGGAGAGTGCCTCAGAAACATCAGAGAATGTGGGAAATGTGGGGGGGCGGGGCCTCCTGCTCTGCCCCCACCACTTCAACATGAAGGAACAGGAAGAGGAAGACAGTGATGAAGAAGAGGAGAGAGGAGGTGCTGAGGAATTCACCTCCACCTATAGACCTGCAGGTTAGTTTGTACCTGAAACAGATTAAATGAATAGTTGTTCTAGTAATTGTTTTTTTATTCATTAATCAATTCATTCTTGTTTCAGTCCTGCGTCGCTCGCTCTCAGAGGGTTCTCTGCTGCAAGAACCTCGATCGCCTCGCTTCCTGTCTGACAGCACCATCCACCGACTCACCAGCCCTGCCATGTCAGGCCTCAAGCCTACCTCATGCCGTGGCCCCCGGGCACCCTCTCTGCAAACCCTGAGGAGACAGCTGACCACAGAGGGGGGATCTTTGCATCACATGCTGTTGCTGCTCAATGGCTCCAAGGTAAAGACCAGAGGAGGTCAGCAAAGTCCAGTAGAGACCAGAGTCCAAGACAGAGTAACAGTAACAAGCAAGATAAGTAGACAGTTTAACATAAGCAAGTAGAGTCTGACAGTCTGTTTTTTCTTCAGGATTCAGAGTCCAGAAACCTCCACCCGAAGAAGACTAAGAGTCTGTATGTAGACACACACATTTGATTTGTTTTTGTTTTCGTATTTCCTGTCTGTCTGACTCATCTTTTGTTCCTCAGAGCCACTGATGTATGGAGTCGGCTGGCATTTCTTCAGAAACGTAAAAACAGTACTGGTTTCCATGGTAACAGTCTGGCAAAAGCACTGAGAAACAACAGGTGAGGACCACACCTGGGGGAGTACTGAGGGGATACATTCTCAAAATGTTTCCCTTAAAGATCATTTTTGGTTTCTACTGGATCCAGCTGGTTCCAACTGATTCCAGCTATTTCAACAGAGTCATAGTAGTCTGAGGAGCAGGTTGTATGTGGTTCTCTTTGGTTCCTGATGGTTCTAGTGTGTGAAGTGCATTTGTTTTGTTTTTCAGACCATCTGCAAAGGAGGTGCTGACCTGGGCACAAAGTCTGGAGGTTTTGCTGACCAATGACTGTAAGATGCTGTACTTCCTGTTTGTCTTCAACCAATAATCAGTTAGAGTGGGAGTCTACAGGATGGCTCTTTCTATAGTCTGGTCTCCATACTCTTTTGTCATTGGTCAGACGGCCTGGCATTGTTTCGCCACTTCCTGAGGTCAGAGTTCAGTGAAGAGAACCTGGACTTCTGGTTGGCTGTGGAGCGATTCAAGAGGACACGTCACCTCAGCAAGATGGCCGCCAGAGCTGAGAAAATCTATGACGAGTTTGTTTCAACCACTGCAGCAAGACAGGTATCTGTCAACCTGTCTGTCCTCTGACTGGTCTAATGCCTGCTCATGTGACACCCCGTTTCTGTCTTCAGGTCAATGTGGACTCATCTGTCAGAGAGATGACAAATCAGAACCTTCATCTTGGAGCTAACCCTGCCTCTTTCCAGCTGGCCCAGGATCAGATTTTTGGCCTTATGGAGACGGACAGTTACCCACGATTCCTCCGGTCCCACCTCTATACCCAACTGGCCAATCAGGGCACCTAGCCTGTCACAGTGTGGGACAATCAGAGTGGCACTAGGCTGATGCCTGTCAGCGATACAGAGAGAGAAGCGAACTCAAGTAGAGGAGAAGCTGATGGTCAGCCAGTCAGAGGCTGGCTATCTTTAAAGTTTGACATTTTCTCTAAACTCTCATTAACTTAAGTATTTTAACATAAAAATCTTAATGTGGAGAAAATGCAAAAAGTGAGTGGGTTTTGTTGCAGAATTTAAACCTAAAGGTGTTTTAATTCACTGTTGTTGAGTTTCAGAATTAACTTCTAGCCCTGCTAAACAGGGGCTTGATAGAAAATCACAGATTTCTTTGGTCTAGACTGAAATACCTAATCAGCGTATTGGCACAAATTGTGGTTGAAACATTTTTGGTTCCCACTCGATGCCCTAGTAACTGCTACTGGCTTTCCTTCTACCACCACCCTCAGGTTCACGTTTGTCATTCACACTGGTTCAGATGTTCATATTCCCCTCAGGATGGACTGCAGCATTTAGCATTTTTTTAGCATTTAGCGCCATAATGAGATCAATTTTTTTCCCAGTACTTTACTTTAGAGGTGGCCAACCCATGGTTCTGGCTTGTTTTCCAGCTATCCGGGTAGGACAGGGATAGCAGGACAGTGGACCCTGAGGAACGTGAGTTGGGAACTGCTGCTTTATTTTTTTTGACCAAATAGCTGCAGAACTATTGGTGTTCCCATCAGCCTCAGATGTGTTTACGCTGATTAACTAATGTTCACATGCTAAACAAAGGTATTGATATATAGCGTATATTAGCACTGTCACTGACAAAGCACGGCTGACAGTACAGACTCAGAAAGATGCTAGCATTGCTAAACGCTAGCATGGCTGGCTATCAGTCCAGTTATGTTTCTGTGTGATCATCATTGTATGTTAGAAACTGTCACCAGATAATTGAGGTTTAAACTGTAAGAGAAAACCTTTTTATTGAATATGTTAAAATTTCACCATTAGATCCAAAGTAAAAAAATTTTCTAATGTCTGAAACTAAATACTTTGGTTTATAGAAAATAACTGATTTTTCAATAACTTGTTTTAATACCAGGTATAACACAAGTTTATATTTTTTTCAAACTGTTAAAAATAATAAAACCTGTAATTGAACCACCTGATGTTCATCTGCTTACCTGTTAGATATACAAAAGACGTGACAGTCTGATACAGTTTCACAATAAATGACTCTGGTGGACCTCCTGGTTCTTCTTTGGTTTCTTCACGGTAGCCACAGTGTCTCCTTGTAACTCACCATCCTACAACAGGAAGACTGAAAACCAGCTTAGCTTGAGCTTGAGCTTACAGGTGAGGCAGACTTTCATTTTTAATTCAGAATAGACATTAAACAGATGGCAGCGCAAACCTAACCTGAACAGGTGTAATAATTAAAAACAGCAGGTGATTGTTGTTTTTGTACATTGTAATGTGCAGTGAGTTGATCTGAAGTGGTTCAGCAGAAGAGGAGCAGATGGTTTTCCAAGGTTTGACTCTGTTGAAACTGTTGCAGCAGCAAGACCTAAAGTTAAAATATCTCCTGTACTTCACATCCAGCCACACTTCAGAAAATTTCATATTTCACCAAAAGCAATATGCTTGTTTATCCACTGGCCACAGAGGATCTTATTTCAGCAGCAGGACTCTAAATGCTGATAAAACCTTTACACACTTTCAGCAATTACATTCAGCATTGTTTTTCTGAACGAAATGTTTTATGAATGTACTTCTAGACAACTCGCCCTTAGACACCAGATGAAGGTGTGCTATTTTCAATGTTTACTCATATTAAAGGCCTTTTTCTTTTAATGATCTAGGACAAATCTTTGTCTAAGCTTATTTAGACACATGGCATGTGAACTTTTGTAACTTAATTTATGTAGTAATCACAGTTGAATTACTAACGTCATCAGTTGAACAGGGTCTGGCGTATTTTTGGTCTGACAGACTCACACATCTAAGCTAAAAAAAAACAAACACTTAACTTAAAAGGTTAATATAGATATAACTTTACAAAACACTGAATGTGATCAGGTCTCAGAGATTCAGGTCTGGATCTGTATATTCTACTGGACTGGGTAGTTGCTTTTTTGGACTAAGACTAAATTGCCCTCAGTCCTAAATGTTGGACTGACACAACCCTTAAGTTTAGGAGTTTTCCAGTTAGTTAGGAACCAGCCTCATAGGAGCCACTTTTATTGACCCAGATTTACAATATATATATCACAAAGCTGTGAACTGTCTTTTTTTTTTGCAATGAGCTTTAACAGTTCATGTTTTTAAATTAGCAGAAAGCAGTGTTTTCTATTTATTCAACATTCAAAGTTCATTGTCTTAGTAAAGTTTTAGGAGTTGTATTCTATGCCAGAACGTTCGTTGTCTGTTCATATCAGTTCAGTATTTTCTTTGCATTTTTGTATTGTATTTTTCTTATCAATAAAACTGTTAACACCAAACTGCACTTGGGTGACAGTTAAACCCTGCATTATAAAAACATAATCCTGTTAGAAAACCAAACTGTAAAAATCAATGAATATTCAACACTAATTTAACTAAGAGACAGAAAAGACCTGGAAGTGTTTTATTCAGACGTAGCTTGGAAATAGGACAAATGTTTTTAAAAGGCACATCAGATGAAGTAGAAGCCAGTGTCAGTGTTTTCTACCCGGCGAGGATGTGTTTGACGAACTCTGTGTAGTTGATGTGTCCATTGGCGTCTTCTTGTCCCACCATCAGTCGGTCCACCTCGTCCTCTGTCATCTTCTCTCCCAGTGTGGCAAGGACGTGGCGGAGCTCGGCCCCCATCACCGTGCCGTTCCCCTCCTTGTCAAAGACCCTCAGACCCTCCACAAAGTCCTCGAAGTTGCCCTGCTCTTTGGAGCGCGCCACGTGCTGCAGCATAGGCAGGAAGCTGTCGAAGTCTAGCAGTTTCACATTCAGCTCCTCAGCCTTCGGCCTCCCCAGCAGCTTTAGCACCTCCTCATTGGTGGGGTTGTGTCCCAGCGCTCGCATTACATCTCCACACTGGGCATAGGTGATCTTCATCTCACCTGTGGGCGTCTCGTCGAACAGCGTGAAGGCATCTCTGAACTCTTCAATCTGATCTGGAGTGAACTCCACCACGATGCTTTTCAGGTCCACCTCCGGAGGTTGGGGCTCTGGTTCTGCAGGTTTTGGGGGAGGAGGAGGCTCCTCCTTCTTCATCTCCACTTTCTTCACCTCTGTCTTCTTGGGTTCCACTTTCTTTGGAGCCATGATGCTGCATAACAGGGGAAGAACGGAGGTGAAGGAATCAGTGTTTATATGAGCCAGCGATGGGGCGAGAGGGGTGAGAGAGAGGGAGCAGACGACCATAGATGGAAGAAAACTGGAATAGAAACAGCCCCAGAGAAGATAAGAAGCTTCCAGAAGGGAACCAGTCTGAACCAGAGCTGGAAGTCAATCTGAGGTCAGTTACTGCTCTGGGTCAAGAACAATTAACTTGGTTATACAACATTTTTAACAGGTAAACCTGCCTGTGAACAGTGCAAGTTTAAGCATGATCAAGAGAGTTTTGGGTGTAGCATGTTAAATATTTACCCATTCTCTGTAACTTTAAGTACAAATCAAATGTATGTTCACATTCATGCGCCCCGGGTCCAAGCTCCATAGAAACTGGGTAAAAATGCTGTTTTCAGTCCCACAAACAAAGAAAATCACTGCATGTCAGACAAAACACCCAAAAGATATGCAATAAACAATTTCTTGCACCAAACATCAGGAAGTGCAGTTTACAAATCACCACTTTTGAAGACTTGTGTTTTCACTGGACAGGAAGGGGATAAAAATTGTGTTAGATGAACATGGTGCAGTAAAAAGTCCAGTTTGTCTCTGAAAGGTAGAACGCGATTAAAGAAAATGAAACTACTCATGTAAAGCCCATGAAATTTGTCTTTGGCTATGGTACCTGAGTCAGTGAACACTACTTGCTTCACGCTAACCATAATAAATTCTGGTGTTCAGATGAGAGAAATCGCCATATGATGTGTCTGAAGAAGATTTTAATTGAATCTGTGTTTATTTTGCAGTTTTACACGGTGAATGTTGAGTGGGAAGATAAAAATTAAATTAGTGAGTCAGATGAGTCTCATGCCGTGTTTCACATCTGTCCTTAAACAGCAGCGACATTACGACTGGTGTATCTGGTATCAGCTTAAGGACCCTGCATCTATTTCAGTTCCTTTATCTCCTGGAAACTGTTTCATTAACATTCCCACTGTGATAACATTTGCCCATGATGCTGTGCATGCACTTCAGCACTTTAATACCCCCCACATTTTTTAGAGGCTTACACCCTTGCATTCTTAAAGACCTGTGTGTTTGTTAACAAGAAATATAAAAGTTGTTTAAACGTTCTGCTTCACTCAAACATTTCACCATTGTGTTACGCTTTCAGAAATACAGATAATAAGCAAACTACTAGGTGCATATTTTAAAAAAATCCAAAACATGTTTTTATGTGAAGATTCACACTGAAATACAGCAGGAACCAAATCAAACTACAGTCAGAAACAGATTTATCACCAGACCAATAAATCTGACCAGATGAGAATCCAGATTTTTTTCCTGTTTTTGATTGACAGCACTGCTGCCTTTTGTGACATTAGAACAATCTGGAGACACACAGATAGATCATCGATCTGTATTATATTGTATTGATCAATAGACATCAGTGACTTTAACAGACTTAGACTGATGAAGCTACAACATCAGCATCTGCATCCACCTGTACAAACATTCTGTCACGCTGGGCTGTGGTTGGTCAACAGGTGAAGTCTCCTGTTAAATGCTTGAAGTTGGCACGTTTGCACACATTAACTTTGCTTTGTGTACCAGTCTAAGTGAGTGTACCTGTGTCAGCAGGCACTGGTCAAGACTCAAGACTGCTTTTATACGATAGGATCCATGTGTAGGAGCTGCACGATTCTCCGAGAGCTGGTGGCAAGCAGCAACATGGAGATTTGCGGAAATTTGGAGAAAATTCAATATTCTATGGAGAATCTGAAATGAACTGGGACTTAAATGTCTTACAGGTATTTTATTGTTGTTGTTGTCCCTGACAGGGGACAGACTGCTGAAGTGAGTCGAGGCGTTCTAGACAGAAATACAAAACAAGAACAAATAGGTACAATAACAATGATTTGTGCTAAGAACATTTCTATAAAGTCCATAAAATAGATTTCCCATTACAGCAGCAAGCCTTCCCAGTTGGAGCAGAGGAGAGTATGGGAAGAAGCTGCTGTACTTTGTCATTGACAAACTAACCCACAGACCACAGCCGAAACATGTGCAGGTGTTGACTGATTCAGGTACAAATCTTTTAGTGCAAACTATCTGAATTCTACGTATTGTGTTATGAATATGCACAGGTACTGCGCTCTACTGGTTGAAACCAACTATTGCAATTGAATTATACCCTTGGCCAGGTGGCAGCTCTCTTGTTTTTACAGATATGAGACTAATAAGTTTGTGATTTATAGGGCTACACAAGACCATTACCGTGGGGATGGACTCTGAAGCACATACCAAAGGAATCGCTGTAGTTACCTTACAATGCCCCCCCCCACACACACACACACAGATGCACACACATAACAGTGCGTGTATTTATGAGTTCCACAGAACAACAACAACACAGGAATGTTTGTGTGTGTGCGCGTGCATGTGTGCATGCTAGAACAGAAATTTGGAGCTGCTCTGTCATCACTATAGAAACCATGATTCAGTTCGGGTGGGGTGGTGGGGGTCCCCTTTCTCTTTCATTGTGTATGTGTGTCTTTGTTTGTCTGTGTGTGTGTGTGTGTGTGTGTGTGTGTGTGTGTGTGTGTGTGTGTGTGTGTGTGAGGGTGTGTGTGTGTGTGTGTGTGTGTGTGTGTGTGTGTGTGTGTGTGTCGGTGGAGAAAAAGCTCGACAGAAAGAAAGAGCAGCCTGATGGGCAGAGAGGAAGGGAATGAGCAGAAACTTGTGACTCTCAGGTGAAGTAACTTTACTCAAACTGTGTCTGATGATTAGATTTTTATTCAAAACCTGGAAATTTAACAACTGAAATTGAACTGAAATTTGACAGTCTGTAGTTTCCTTTGATGGTCTGTAATTTTCTCTGACAGTCTAGTTTCCTCTGGTGGTCTGTAATTCCCTCTGATCTGTAGTTTTTTCTGATGGTCTGTAATTTCCTCTGAGAGTCTGTAGTTTCCTCTGATGGGCTGTAAGTTTCTCTGACAGGTTGTAGTTTCCTTTGATGGTCTGTAATTTCCTTTTATGGTCTGTAATTTCCTCTGATCTGTAGTTTTCTCTAATGATCTGTAGTTTCCTCTGACGATGTGTCATTTCCTTTGACAGTCTGTAGTTTCCTCTGGTAGTCTGTAATGTCCTCCAATGATCGGTAGTTTCACCTGATGGTCTGTAATTCCCTCTGACAGTCTGTAGTTTCCTCTGATGGTCTGTACTTCCCTCTGACAGTCTATAGTTGTCTTGGAAAGTCTGTAGTTTCCTCTGATGGTCTATAATTCCCTCTGACAGTCTGTAGTTTCCTCTGACTGACAGTTTAGTTAGGTTGTTCTACAGTTGTGTTGTGCTGATTGGAGGCAGTGAGTCCTCACTGGTGCATTCATGTGTGTTTCTGTGTCTTTTGTGTTGTAAATTGATTCAACTGAGCTTTTGTGTTGCTGACCTACTTCTGTTGAGGCTGAATGAACAGAAACAGTCCTCTGGACCAACTGAAATTAGGCTGTTTTCTGTCCAGTGTGTGTTTAGAAACTCAACTTTACATTTTTCTTAATTTATTTGGTTATATTTTTAATTTGTTCGTTTCTTTGACTGTGAGCAGCATTAACAGGTTCTGAAACACTATTTTGTTCCCTCCTCCCTGTTAGTTGTTGGAAACAGGAAGGAGCTGTGTCTTCATGTCATGGGTCGACATACAGTTCACCATGACAACACAGGATTTTAGGGTGAAGGACTCCATCCCTGTCTCCTAAAAATTCTGTTCCTATATCACTGAACTGCATTCTTGTTTAGGTTTTTCTATGAAACGTAACTTGTCTTTGATTACGTTTGCTAGCAACATACTGAATACATTTACATTTCAGATGTCTTTGCCGTTTATTTTCATTCATTGCACTTAAGCGTCTGATCTGTATTCAGTAATTATGCCATTTTTTAATGAAGATAAAAAAGAGGAAATTCACAACTGTTTAATTATTCTGGCCAATGTATTCATAGATGTTATGTAATTTAGACTACTTTTTAGAATATGTAAAGGAATTATTTAGTTTTAAGAAAACTGTAAGATCAAAAGGAGTTAACAATATTAATAACAAATGACTTGTTTTGAATATTTTCACTTTTACATTTTTTTTGTATGACTTTATTTTTGTATATATGTGCTATAAATTAACTCAATAAACTGTGAAGCTTCTTGTTCAGTTGTAATGCAATAGCTGTTACAGAAAGTTGTGTAGGGGGAAAAAAATCAATTTCTGCTTCACCTGTAGGGGCCATTTTTAATTTCACCCTGTTGTCAGGCAGGACATGTCAAGACTTCCACAACAAATGTCTGCAAGTACTGAGAAAAAAACAAAGCTGGTCTGTAGTTGGTGCTATGTTTCACTGCTTGCTCTACCCTGTGTCCAGGTGTAACCCCTCTTGCTGATGACTTCGCCAAACATTGCTCAACCCACATCTCAGCTCCATCATGGCTGATGAAAAGTTGTCTGGTTCATCTCCTCCCTCCTTGTCTTCACCTTGTCACCAGAATGGGAGCATTAGGAGACCGATACCCAAAACTTCCCCAGCCACTCACCAAAATGGCAGTCTGAATCCAGGCCCGGAACACCACAGTCCTACTATCATCATTCCGGTTCCCACACAGGATTCCGCAACCAGCGGCAAGACTCCAGCCTCCACCTCAACCCTGTGGAACCACAAGACTCTTGTGAGTTCTGAAGGCAGCTCCTGCTCCAGCAGACCCTGGGGGCAGAGCCTTGGTTCTGCTGTGAGCTCCAGGACCAGAACAGTTTCCAGGATCAAGGTACTGCCCCAATTGATCCATAATCAAAGCAAACTGGTTGAAATGTTTGATCAGGTTCTAGAAAGTGGTTTTGGTTTCAGTAGAGGAGATAACAGACAGAAGAGGAAGATAAAGGAGCTAAGTCCATGATGGAGAGTCCTCAGACAATCTGGGAATATAGCAGCATAATGAAGGTGACCCTGGACCAGCCCTAACTATACGCTTTGTCAGAGAGGAAGGTTTTAAGTCTAGCCTTAAAAGTACAGAGAGTGTCTGCCTCCTGAACCCAGGCTGGGAGCTGGTTCCACAGGAAAGGAGCTTGATAGCTAAAGGCTCTGCCTCCCAGTCTGCTTTTGGAAACTCTGGGAACCACAAGTAGACCTGCACTCTGAGAGCGAAGTGGTCTATTGGGATAATATGGTACTATGAGGTCTTTAAGGGATGAAGGAGCTTGATTATGAAGGGATTTGTATGTGAGGATAAGGATTTTAAATTCTATTCTGGATTTTACAGGGAGCCAATGAAGAGAAGCTAATATAGGGGAAATATGATCTCTCTTGCTAGTTCCTGTCAGGACTCTGACTGCAGCATTCTGGACTAACTGGAGGCTTTTTATGGAGATACTGGGACATCCAGATAGTAATGAGTTACAGTAATCTAGCCTTGAGGTAACAAATGCATGGACTAGTTTTTCTGCAAAGTAGAAAAAAAGTAGAAAGTTACTAGTTCCACTGCTTCCAGTTTAGTGATCGTTGCCTCCAAAGCTGCCAGAAGCTTCCACTTGTTCTAGGTCTCATTGTGACTAACGAGGCAGATGAATAACTAAACATGTGGCACCAAGCAGGAGAGACAGGGAGAGGCCATGCTAGCAGCAAGCTGAGCTAACTGGTAGGTTAACAAGCGCCAAGCAAGAAGTGCTGGACCAAAAAGACAAAACTTGACTAGTACAGGAATATGTGACGCTTTATGAGTTGTACAGAGAATCTAGTTAATTAATTAGTTATTTAGTTAGTTTTTAGGTGTGTTTGTCTAGAGCTAATCTGTAAATGAGCTGTACAGAAACACACAAGCAACAGGAAGTCAATTTGCTTACCCAGGAAACACGTCACCAGGGTCAACTTCTCTCATTTGTGTGTATGTCCAGATGCTTTGTGTAGCTGCGACTAGTTATCAAAGGAAAGTTAATGTTTTTAATGATTGAAGCATAACAGTTTCATCGACACTGAACAGTCCAACACTCTTAATGGTTGAGTAATTCATGACTCCCTGTTGTTGATGTTGTAGGGCAGGAACAGCCAGTATGAGGAGCCTGAGGCCTTGTTGGACCTGATCCTGGAATCTCAGGGTCAGAGACTGAACGACCAGAGGGCCAGCCTCAGTCTGCTGCCGGACCCAGGACCAGCTGCTCTGTGTGGGGCCTGCAGCCCCGACCAACCCTCCCTTCCCAGTCTAGACTTCTATTACATGCTCTTACACTACCAGGTACCAGTGCCCCGTAATAATGTGTGGTTTTAGGGATGAAATGTAATGATCTGCCAAGAACAGGGTCCAAGGTTCAGGGTAAAAGAACATGGAAGAACAAAGTGATGAGCAAAAAAGCTTCATACTGGGACTTCAGGACACAAGAATAGTTTGGGACCTTCAGTGGTCTGGCAGAGGTTGGGGGCAAAGTGTACATAATGGTTCCACTGGTTTAGGGTTTAATTCAGTTGAATTCTATCCTATTTTATTTGTATACCACTAAATCAAAATAATATCTCCAGGCCCTTTACACTGTCACTTGGTGACAGTGGAGAGGAAAAACTCCCTTTAACGGAAGAAAAAACCTCCAGCAGAACCAGGCTCAGTTTGGGCGGCCATCTGCCTCGACGGGTTGGGGTGAGTGGATAGAGGAGAGAGAAAAGAACGGCAACAATAAACAACAAATTAAGGATGCAGAAGAAGTACAGATGCACAGGGAAGAGCAGTTCCTGTAACTGGCAAATGGTGACAACTGGTGGACAGGGGAGGAATGACAAAGTGTCCACAGAGATTCAGGGTCTGTGGCAAGACGGACAGGGTTAGGGTTATGCCAGTGTTGGCATAACAGGATTTGGAAGGTGATCTGTTTGTCCCGTCTTTCTTGTCATCTGCCTGACTCTCTGCCTGTCTCTCTGCAGTCAGACAGGATGGAGGACCAGAGGTGCTCTCTTCCTGATCTGGAGGATGTGATGGGATCAGTTCCTGAAGGCCAGGAGGATTTCTTCAGTTTGATCCAGAGAGTTCAGTCCAGAAGGATGAATGAGCAGAGAGCCACACTGCTCACAACACACACTGAGGATGAGGATGAGGATGAGGATGATGATACACCTGCCACCTCCCCCCACCACCCTCATCATCATTACTGGTGAGGAGTCTGAGCCCCACGGGGATAGGGTCTGCAGAGAAAGTGTAAGGATCAGGATAATTTGGATGTGTTTGGTGAGTCAGTCCAGCTGCAGGATTCAGACTGGAACCAGAATCCAAATTGAGGGTCCAACTGGAACACGCTGCTGGAATCTCCTGATCCAGGAGTTAAAAGTTGCAGTAGAGTGTCTGGCTTCTTGTAATTTTATAGTGTGGTGTTTTTATGAGTGGGTCCATATTTGGTTTGTATCTCATGTGGATGAGCAAGTGGGCAACTTTCTGCCCACAGCTGTGGTGGCATCTGAAATACAACAGGAAGTGCAGCAATGGAACAATAGGGGCAGAAGAAGAGTGGCAGCAAGTAAACATGGATGTAAAGGAATGTTTTATGAGGAAGGAAATTAAGTTGTTTGAAAAAGCAGAGTTTACACTTTTACAGTAAGTCTCCACAGGTCACCTACAGCTGACAGGTCATGAGTCACAGGTAGTCCGAGTGTTCAGGTCTGAGTCAGGCTGTCGACACCTAAAAGTAACCACCTGCAACATAAATTCACTACTTGTTTCCACTGATGTCTGTTCCAACTGTTCCGACTTTCAGTTTACAGGTGATTTTTCTGACCCTGAATGTGGCACCTGGCAACAGGTGAGCACAGCACTATACATTCCAACTTTAACCCATTCAGGTAGTGCTGGACCTGCTCCTGTGATTCCTTTGACGCTTAAATGTAAAAGAAATGCAAAGAAAGACCAATCAGATAAAATCAGACCAAATATTGATCTTTGATTAAAAATTGTCTTCTATCAGGAGGGGCCCCTCAGGCTCTTGGACCTCATGTTGAGAAACTCTGTAGAAACTATGAATCCTGCAGCTCACACTTTACTGAAGTCTGGACTTTAAAACTGAAAACTGAGAACCTGATAAGATCCAACAGAAGCAGTCCATGGCAACGAAGACCCAGTCCAGTCCAGAACATGGTCCTCTGTTCTCTCTGCTTCTGTCCTGTGGTGGAGCTGACAGGGCTCGAATATGAGGAGAAATCGTAATTTTAATGTCACTGATTTCATAACAAACAGTTTTTATTTTGTTTTTATCCAGAGACAAGGTTTTAATAACTAAAACTGTTTTTTTAGAATAATGTGGGTTTTCTCTGAACGTCAAACATATGAAAAGTTTTCTGAACACAAACTTTAAATAAAGATCTTGTGTTTTTTTTATGGTCATGACTAAATCTACAAATCCTAAATGGATTGTGACTATATTGTCTTTTCTTTAGGGAGAGTCAGTGCAATGTGTAAAAATCATATTATATTATTATATTATATTATGTATGTATGTATGTTTATATATATTAGGGCTGTCAGCCCTAATATATATAAACATAGATTTCACATTTTATAGGAAAAGAAAACTAAGGACTCAGGTACAAGAAGATATGTCAGTGCCAAATATGATCAGAGGGATTTAAGTACACACAGGAAAAAGTATGTTATAAAAAAGGTAAAAGTAGCCATGAAATCCTGACCTATGTGAGAGAAGTGAAAACCAAAAAGACACACCTGGATTTTACGTCATCATTTGCTAAGTAAATAGTTGCAGGTTTCCACTCGTCTTTACCAGCAAATGTCCTGATACACGTCATCACTGCCATAAATATGAAGAAATATTTTTAACTACTTTTGAAAGTAAACACACATTAGTGAAACTAATATTTTTTACTTTTTTATAAGACAAAAGCCTGCAGCACAAGGTTTGATCTTAGATCCATTAATTTAACAAATTCAGTTCTAGCTATTCTTCAGATTGAGTACTTTTAATTGTAGTTGTATTTTGCTGATAATACTTCTGAAGTAGAATTGTCGATCAATTAATCATGATTTATTTTTTTATTTGTAACCCTAACCCAGTAAAAAACATACAAACATAGTGTCAGAGTGAAGCCAGAGAAAACAGTGTCGACAGAGCCGGGTTCTTGTGGGGCCACCACAGGAAAAGCCCAGGATGCTGATGCAGGGACCTGTAGGCCATGACTGACATCAGGCCTGGCGCCAATCAGTCCTGTGATGTACTGGGAGCCAGAGAAGAGATGTTAGAACTGGATGAGCCCAGTCAAGAATCTCCCCCCTGGTTCTGAACCAGCTGCAGACGAGTTAATCCCTGTGAAAAGGGCAGTGCAGTAACATGCACAGGCCACGTTTTCTAATCGTTTTGTGACTAAAAGCTTTCATCTTAGTCAAGGAAACAGGTTTAACCAAAGTTGGATTGTTGTCCTGCACTGAAGGACAGCGGTGGAGCAGACAGATGGGGGACACGGGTGGGTCAATGTAAACGGGACCATGAAACTCAGTCGGAGTGCGACCTTCTCTCGTCCACTCTTTGAGGTGGCTTGCGCATGCGCTGTTGACAGACAGGAAATAAACACGCAGCGTGCCACTTTCCGCTCCGCATGCAGAAAGAAACGGCGTGACACGGTGAGTCGGTTTAAACTAATAAGTTTACTAACTGCAACTAAACCGGTCTCTGTGTCCAGAGTCTGGTCCAAAACAAAGTTTCTGTGAAAAGCCCCGACTGAATTGAACATCTGACAGGAACTCAGACTCAGGTTTGAGTCCTGATCAGGATTCGTTGGAGCCCTGTCGATCAGGGATGTGGATGAAAACAGGAAGTAATAGGGCGAACCAGGAGAGTCTGTGAAGCAGGTCTGAAACACAGATTGTTTAAAATGGTGTGTGTCACAGTGGCAATAAATAAAGATGCTCACTATCGGAAGAATAATCGAAAGTGAGTAAAGTTTCAGCTCAAACCATAATTTTTGAAGATTTTATTTATTTAGGGAGCTGCTTCCAGGTGTGTTTACTTTAGTTTGACCAATGCCATCAGATCTGACTGAACATGGTTTTCTGTTTCAGCTTCAATAACAAACTGATCATCTCCTGCCATCACCCCAGCCCCCCACCTACCACCACACACACACACAGCATGAATCCTGCTGCAGACTCCCTCACCATCTCATCGCAGAAGAAGAGGAGGTCAGAGAGCCTGGAGGAATCTCCTGTTCCTGTTGATATCGGCACACCTGAGAAAACGGAGGAGAAAAAGAAGAAGAAAAAGAAGAAGAGGAGGCAGGAGGAGGAGGAGGAGTTCAGTCTTCCTCTTTTTACTTCTCCTGACAATGGACAGACAAATGCTCATAATGAGAAAAAGAAGAAAAGGAAGAAGGAACAGCAGGAGGACGGAGGAGCAAAGGAGGAGGTGGAGAGGGTTGCCATAGAAACCGGTGACACACAAAAGAAAAAGAAGAAGAAACATAAAGAGTCGAGTGAGGATAGTGTTGTCATGGTAACAACAGACCACAACGACATGCAAACACACACTTTGGTTTCTGTGGAAACTGACACCGCTGGCACAATTGAAACGAAGAAGAAGAAGAGAAAGAAGAGAGACAGTGTGGTGGAGGACATGTCTCAGGAAGGAAAAACTGTAGAAAAGGAGAAAACAGAGGAGGAGAAGATGACAGGAAGAGGAGAAGCGAAAGACGAACAGTGAGTTCTTCTTTGATTTATTTCTTCTTATTTTAAAGAAAAAAGAAACCCGAAATAACATCAGACATTTGGAGATAAAATGCTGAGCTTCCTTTGTTTTCTGTGCAATATGAAGTTTATAAGAAAGAAACAAAGGCATGTGTGCCAGGGAAGAAGCAGATGTGACTTGGCCTTCCTCCCTGCTGTTAGCGGGACACGGAGACTGGGCCCTGGGGTTCCTGGGGGGCTGAGTCTGGTCCAGGACTGTTGTGTATGAACAGATTTCTGTAGCTGGTATCAAGGATGGTGGTTGTGTCATCCACAAATCGGAACTGTTTTACAATCTCTACTTATCGCACCGACTGCTGGAGTGAAGATGTCAATTCTTATTTCACTTTGCACTAACAAAACAAATTTCAGCTGTTTTATGTGACAAACTTCATAATTAAGAATTAATTAAGTCTTCTAATCACATCAATAACAGTTGTTTTGTGTCAAGAGCAGTGAGCTCTAAACCACAAAGGGTTTTCTCATGACCCCTGTCCTCAGTCCTCATTCACTCATTCAGTCAGTGTCAGCTCAGTCGGTCTGTGCTGAAGCTGAGCTGCTTGTTGCTGCTGCAGGGCCCACGGGACACGGCGGAGCAGCGGCAGGACGCCGAGCTCTGTCCTTTCCCCTCAGGGTTACTAAAGAAAGTGTCGTGTGTTGCCAGGTTGGACTGGGTGTTGGTGGAGGAGCTCCAGGAATTTGTTCCAGACATCAAAAAGAAATCAGCCGATCAAATCCGAAAACTACTGAGATATGATCTGCAGCGCTTCAAACACTTCCAACAACAAGGTACTTGTACTGCAAACACTTTCAACAACAAGGTACTAGTACTGCAAACACTTTCAACACCAAGGTACTAGTACTGCAAAAACTTCCCACAGTAAGGTAATTATACTTGAAACACACCTGTTTTTCCAGGTGTGTCTCTGCATCGAGGTCGGTGCACTTGACAGGAGAATCAGCAATCAGAGAGAATAGACATCCTTAAGATGTAAAACAAGCAGGGAGAATAAAATCCTGGTAACATGATTACACAGACTATAAGCATGTCATCATCAGGGTCATGTCTGTGGAGAGTCTCAGTCGTCCAGGTGAAGTGATCCAGAGGTTGAGTCGTGGCAGCTGGAGTTTTTAGGTCGATTTGATTTGTTCCTTAATTTCCTGGGAACAGATGAAAGAGCAGCCTGGTAGATTGAAGACAGGTTATGTCTCAGCAGGTGATGAGCCGTTAGTGCTGAAAAGATATGTAAAAGATATTAAATGGTTTGTAGGGAACTTCCTACAATAAGGTACTTATACTTGAAACACCTCTTTTTCTAGGAGTGTCTCTGCGCCGGGGACGGTGCACTCGACAGGAGAATCAGCAAATCCGAGAGAATGTCGCAAACTTCCTGGCTCTGACGGGCATCAGCTCGGCCGATCAGCTTCTGTTTCCTCACAGGTACAAAGAGCAGGAAGCAGAAATTAAGAAGCTGAAAATACATCATCACTTTCTGGAGAGGATCGGTACGTAAACGCATCGCCATCATCAGCGTGACGCTCCACCTGAGGCCCTGCTGCAGGTGGAGCTGCTTGTTGGCTGAGAAAGTTGTAAATGTCATATTGTCAGTGTCAGAGTTTCAACCCCCACCTGTCTCTCTCTCTCTCTACCTGTCTGTCTGTCTGTCTCTCCCTCTCTCTCTCTCTCTCTCTCTCTCTCTCTATAAACCTGTCTGTTTGTCTCTCTCCACCTGTCTCTCTCTCTCTCTCTCTCTACATGTCTGTCTCTCTCTCTCTACCTGTCTGTGTTTCAGCTGAGGGGATTCCTCGGACGTGCCATCAGGTTTACACCAGAGCCAAGAAGATATTTGATAAGAAGAACCACATGGGAAGGTTGGAGGTTTGGTTTCAGAGAAGCAGTGTGATTATGTTCGGCCTGTTCGACCTACAGTGTGTGTGTGTGTGTGTGTAACGTGGGTGTCTTCTTTCAGGTTCTCAGCAGAGGAGTTGAAATCTCTGAAAAAGCTACAGACCCTCCATGGGAACGACTGGAAAACGATCGCTAAGAAAATGGATCGCAGCGTCTTTGCCTTAGAGAAACGTTTTGCCAGCATTGGTAAAAGCTTTGACCTTTGACCTTGGGCTTCACTCAAGTTCTACCAGAAATGAACAATCCAGTAAACAGCAAACAAAGATCAGCCCGCCAACCGCCTACATTCACACTCTGATTGGTGGATGGGTGTGTTAAAGTAACACTATGTAGTTTTTTGACCTTAAAATAACATCTCTAAAATGATTGCAGTGGTAAAACAAATTCTACCGCCTCTGCAGTCTGAGCGGCCTCCCATCGGAGGCAGTAAGCAATTTTCGTGTTCGGGTTAGGGTCACTCAGCCTCAGGTCACTCTGCAGCCAGAGTGCGACCTGGTTTACGGCATACTCCACAGGTTTTACTCGTAGCCTCGGTGAAGTTAGCCAGCAGCTAACTGTGAGATGAAACACGGAATTCATAAAACCAAAGAGGGTTTTTTTCGTAAGAAGTGAAGAAAAGAAAGAGAGAGAGTGATTGGACACGAGCCCGAACACGAATCAGTATCGGATGGGCTTATGTTCTGGATTTGCCGGTTCCATCAACTTAGTCAACAAATTTGTGAGTATTGCGCTGCCCACCGGGAAGTTTATACAGCGACTGAATTTACGACACTGCGAACCGACAATTGAACTTCTGAACAAGAAATTGTGAGCAAAAGTTATGTAGTGTTGCTTTAACTACAGGCACATGGTATTAGGGTGTACCACAGTTTTCAGACACCCAGTCCTTTGTGACAGAGGTGAAAGTAATTTTTTATTGATGTTACACAGAATCAGAAACTGCATTTTGTCTTTGACACATTTCAAAATCCCAAAGGTTCAAAAGAGGTTCTGACACTTGTTCTGCCTTTAAGCCTTTAGAGGGAGTGAAGTGAGTCAGTTTTGGCCTCAGTTTAGTTCTGTCGTCACCCAGGGTTAGGGTTTCACTTTCATAGATAAATGTGTTCAAACCAGAAATTACTGCTACAGGACCAGAATTTGTAAGAACAGATCCTGTGTCTCCCTGTATCTCTCCATCCAGCTGAAGGTCATGGGCCATGGAGTACAGATGAAGAGTCCAGGTTGAAGCAGGCTCTGAAGGCTCACCTGGAGATCCTGATACAGCAAAACCCTGCAGGTCCTGGTCTAAGCAGAGAACAACTGTGTAACAACCTCCCCTGGAAGGAGATCAGTCAACAGGTTGGGACCCGATCCTGGATCCAGTGTCGCCTCAAGTGGTCTGTACATTTGCTGTTTCTGGTTCTGATACTGTACTGTTTCTGTATGGTTCTGGTATTGTACTTGTATTGGTACAGACACGATATGAGTGGATGCTTCAGAAACATTTTACCTGATTGTCAGTTCTGATATCACACCACGGAACTTTATCACAGTAGTGGACAAATATTAGCTTGTGGGCCAGGTCCGGACCTCCGGGTGAAAACTGAGGCCTTCGGATAAACTCTGGAAACCCAGTAACAAACAGTCCCGGGCTCTGTTTCAGGTTCTCCATCCTGAAGATCAGGCTGTCCTCAGCTTTCAGCTCATTCAGCCGTGGACCAGAAGGCCTGAAGGCCAAAGTGGACCTGATCAACACGTATGCACGCACACACACGCACACACACGCACACACACGCACACACACACACACCTGTACAGTACCACCACTGTCAATGTGTATGTTCCAGGTTGTACAACATGCGCGTGGACGATCCAGCAGACATCGACTGGGATGAGGTCGCCGAGACTGCCGGGTGAGGTCAAAGGTTAAACAGGTTGATCACTCAGGTGGTGACCAGGTGTTTTATCTGTTACTGTTTATTTTCGCCCCTTTAGTGATGTGATGTCTCAATGTTTGCATTGCTGTGCACTGATGTGTAGCAGTAATAGTACTTATGTACTGTAGTACTAAGAGTAATACTATTTGTGTTGCAGTCAAGTGACCTCTGTATGTGTACAGAAGACTTTTCACAGACTGAAGGTTTCCAGAGTTCCCAACTGGACCAGTTTATCGTATGGAGGTCAGTATACTTCAGTATACCTCATCTTTGTGTAACCAGTACTGCAGTACTTCATGAGGAAGGTTTCGATGGCTGAGTGATAGGAACGCTAACATTATAGCCACAGCACAGACTAATGTTCCCAAATTCTTTATTTAGTTCAGTATTAAGGGCAGCAACAGGTCAAGCAGCTGAACCAGTATCTAAACAGCAGGGACACTTTGGCCATGCAGAAAGTCAAGCTCTTGTTGGTTTGTTACTTATTGTTGTATTTTTCTGGTCATTTCACCATCGGCAGTGTAAAATACGTCCATGCTTCCTGATTATCTGATCTGCTTGGCTGCTGTCCTTATCCATTGTTATTGATTAGTTCACTGATAAATAATAGAGGTAAATCCAGGGCAGTCTGAGCTCAACTAGTTTATTACAGTTTCACTATGTAATGTCTTTTCACATCTGAAGAAATTTCAGTCTCTAATCAACAGAATCAGAAGCAGCTTTATTGGCACACAAACAATTTGACTCTGGTTCACTAAGCTCTGTGTATGTACAAACTCTGACAAAACAGGATAGGAGTTAAACAAAGCAAAATAGAAAAGACTAGAAATTAGAAGTGATATCGACAAAGTTCTTAATGAATATTTTTATACATGCAAATAGAAGTGCAAGGATTTAAGTATAACTGTGGCAGCAGTATGACACCTAACATGAGCCAGGTACTGATGTGTAAAGATGTGGATTTTATTGTCTTTGTGCTGGTTTTGAGGTGGTATTCTCTCTCTGATGCATTTGCATTTGGGGAAGACTGCATGTAAACTTTTTTTTAGTTTCCCAGATAAAACAGTTTTTTATGGTGGTTGTTTTAGAAAATGCTGTCTTAGCAGCAGTAAACACACAATAGACATAGATTAACAAAAAGCTGAAGATCAAAAATAAAAACACAGCATATACAACTTAAGTTTTTTAAAACGCAGCTGGCTTTCTTATGAAGCTGGCCAGAGCAGATCTCCCTGAGAGGGAGTAGTGCCGATGACACGCTGCGCCACCTTCACCACCCACTGCCAGAAGTCAGGAGGCTCTGACCAATAGAAGTTGATCAGTCAATATTAGCCCCACTATGGCAGTAGCTTCAGCAAATTTGATGATGGAAAACACAATATTTACAGAAGTGAACACTGTGTCTTCGCCTCCTCAGAGATCATCGACTTCATGCAGCACAAGGTGGCCCCAGCCCTGAAGGAAAAACTGAGGAAGATGAGCAGAGAGGAGGAGCAGCAGGAGGTGCAGAAGCAGAAGAACTGGTACCTGCTGTCTGAGCTCTTCACCTCCCAGGATGAAGAGTACATGGAGGTGGATAACAGTCAGCTGACCTCCAGCCAATCAGGACAAGGGTGGCTGTAGAGAGCAGCTTCTTAAGAAAGCCTTTCATAAAATCAGATGAAATAGATCCCACCCCCTCTTCTCTGTGATTGCCTGATTTCAGGCACCTGTCACAAAAGGGACTTCCTGTCTTTCAGAGTGAAATTAAGATTTCTTTGTGGATTAACCTTGAGACATTTATTTTGAAGGTCCTGATGTTTTGATAAGCAGGCTGATGTTTGTGAAACCAGATGTTTTATGTCTTTTCTGCTAAGACAAAGTTGTTTAAACTCTGATCGGTGCTGTTGATCAGTTTTATTGAGTGGAATATGCTAACCTCTGTAGTCATCTGCAGAAGAGAAAGTTTTTTTGGTAATTTGGTTCTTACTCATGATTCAGAATTTTACCCAGGTCCAAGTACTGGAGGATCCAAACCCCAAAATGTTTGCATTAATGTAGAGATTTCAACTTAATGGAAATATTAATATCCATCCATCCATCTTCCGCTTATCCGGGCCGGGTCGTGGGGGCAGTAGCCTAAGCAGGGATACCCAGACTTCCCTCTCCCTGAACACTTCCTCCAGGTCTTGCGGGGGGACACCGAGGCGTTCCCAGGCCAGCCGAGAGACATAGTCCTTCCAGTGTATCCTCCCGGTGGGATGTGCCCAGGAGGCATCTGAACCAGATGCCTGAGCCACCTCAGCTGGCTCCTCTCGATGTGGAGGAGCAGCGGCTCTACTCCAAGCTGCTCCCAGGTGACCGAGCGCCTCACCCTATCTCTAACGGGGTGCCCAGCCACCCTGGGGAGGAAGCTCATTTCAGCCACTTGTTTCTGAGATCTTGTCCTTTCGGTCATGACCACAGGTTTATATTATTATAAAATAGTAAAATTCCTAAACATTACAGGTAGGAATTAATTGAGAAAATAAAAGAACCTTTTTTTTTTTTTTAAAATAAAGGCCTTGGTGGTTCAAATGAAAATCTGTTGCTGCCTATAGATAAATTAAGAGAAATGAATGACTGCAGATCCAAATATTTTCAACATTTAATATTTTCATCTACAGTAAATAAAGCTCCAAATCTATTTTTGGGGACACCAGGTCTCATCATCACTTCCTGGGTGTTCCACAGAACATGGATGTTCACGTGATCAGTTCAGGTTCCATTCATTACAGCAGAACAGTAGTTCTTCCCATTAGGAGTCAGGAAGGAGCAGGTGTCACCTGTAACTTCGCAGAACGCAGGTGTGAATCAGCTAATCTGCAACTCTGTTCAGTCACGAACACCTGCTGACATTCACTCAGCAGTACAACACTCTGGGCATTGTAGTTTGTTCAGTAGTAGAGGATGCTGGGTATTGTAGTCAACTCAGCAGAAGATGCAGTCCACTTTGTTCCTGAGTGAGTCACAATTCAGACAAAGAAACATGTACATTTAAACATATTTTCTACATCAGGAGGTTTCTGCTACAATCTTAAACATCAGGCTTTTGATATCAACGTACCAACATGATGAGAAACGATGAAAACTGTAATAACAAATGACACAAACTGACTCACGTGTCAATAAGATGTTTTGAGTTGTTACAGATTTTCACTTCACAGTCAAACACAAATGATTCTGTTTTTAAAACAAAGGTAGAATCTGGTCATGAGTTAAAATGATCAGCCTAAACAGACAAAATTCGAATAACTTTTTCCAAACTAGTTAATCCAGCAGCAGAGGATTCTGGGAACCGTAGTTCATTTGTCAGTGATGGCCTGCATGCTGCTGGTCCTCCTCAGGATGTTCGGGACAAACAAAAGTCCAGACGCTCGCTCGATGGTTTCGATGGGTACCAGGAAACGCTCCAGAGGAACCTTGTCATCTATTGGTTCGTTTGGTAAAACATATGACCGAAGCTCCACTCCCCTGCCATTGGCCAGCTCCAGGATCAGCACCTGAGGAGATACAACATAGGTGAGCTCATCTCCATCACCATCATCACCCTCACACAAGCAAACTCACCTTGAAGAAGTGCGTGGGTACAGCAACATGGTTTTGACCAATAACCTGATATCGAACGTAGAATTTCCCATCAGCCTCCTGCCTGAAACACACACACACACGCACACCTAATGATGTCATCCTGTAGCCCCTCTAACAGACACCACAGAAAAAGAAACTGGTTACCTGGGCAGGTAGAGCGGACCCGTGCAGATGTAGACGTTGAGGTAATGTTTGGTCAGAGAGCGAGACAGTTTCTCCAGATTGTTCCAGGTGTTTTGGTTCAGGTGAGGGTTCTCAACACAAACAACAGAAATGAATGATATATCAGGTGGTGAACGTGTGAACGCTGGTGAATGTCTGGATTTGTCTGTGTGCTTCATGGGTGTTCTGCTTTTGTCCTGCACCACATGACTGCACATGTGACTGCCTCTTATTGTCACAGTATATGGACTCTTTTTTCTTCTGTATAAGTTTTTACCTGTGGAGCGATGTTACTCAGGTAGAAGGTGTCTTCCATAGCTTTTTGACTCCACTTGTGATTGGCTGCTGCAGCCAGGTGACCTCTGTCAAAGCCACTCCCCCTGTAGTCGGCATTGGTTGATCGGTGGAACACGTGTATACTGTGGAGAGTATTTTTTATTTTTATTTTCATGTTCATGAACAGAATCTGTTCAAATTTATAACATATCATTTATTTCGACTACACTGAGACACACATTGATTATTGTCTTTATTAATGACATGTGACACCCGCCTGTCGTCCCTTCATTCTTTCCGTTTGTCTTACCTGTCGTCCTCTTTGAAGTCACAGTACTTCCTGTTTGAAGGGCCCGTCAGGGAGTCAGGGTTGAGCTTCTCTATTACCCAGGATGCAGTGCGTGTACGGGGGTCGTAAGAAGTAACGTAGGACTCTCTGGTCTTGATGTTGGCCAATGAGGGGAAGCCATACTTCATCACTGCTCCTGACCCACCTGGATTCACCTGCACAACCAGACACAGCACAGGTGAATCAGACGATATAAAAAAAATACAACTTAACACACCTGAGATGTTCGCGTGCTGTTGTTTTTAATCATTGTCTGCTTTTATGAGTCTCTAGCAGTAAATATTGTTTCATGTCACTGATCAAACAGTCGATCAGCAGAAAATAAGAATCAATCACGAACATTGTTTTTGCAAACATCCTCTGGCTTTGATGCTTTTGTTTGTTGTTACATTTTCTGGACAGTTCCGTTTCCGGAGGTATTATAGACTAACCAGTTAATGAAGTAACCAATCAATGATCGGCAGGTTGATAACGAAATGAATCAGAACATTAATATTAACGTCACGGTTCATTTTTAATTTCTCTGCTCTTCCTGATGCTTTTTATGAAATTTAATTTGGACAATCAAACTTATTGTTCTCAACTTTTATGTTATGAGAAACGCAAACTGGATTAACACACACTCACCGTGACCTCGGAGGCCTGGACAGTCGGTACCGGGACCACCGGGACTCTGCTCAACAGACCGGTCGTCTTCACCTCCTCCTCGCCGCCTTCGAGGCTCAGCAGGCGGCTGACTGAGGCTCCGAGTCCCGCTCCGAGTCCCGCTCCGAGCAACAAAGTCGCTCCGGTCCGACACCAGTACCTCATGCTGCCGGTACCGGCAGATCAGCTGCTACTGACGCGCTCTGATGACGTTGTGTGCCGTCACCGCATATTTTTTAATGAATATAACGTTATTTTTTAGTTTTACCGATAATATAAGGTATAAATTTAGTCACGTTCTTGTTTTAATAATAAAAGTGTGATTTTTTAAAAAAAAAACTTTTTCTCATTTATATTCATAAAATTTAACGTTCAGCAAACAAACTTTATTATTCAAATAACCCTGCTGTTGTTGTTATTATTATTATCCAGCACATACCAGCAGGGTGTAAGTGACATCAGAAACATCTGTGCCGAGTTTGGGTTTGAAGTCTCATGAGCAAAGTGGGAAACACGCCTGAAGGTGGTTGAGAACAAGCTGGTGGGTTCTTTGGACTTGTTGTCCTGCACAGTGAACCTGGGATCAGTCAGACACCTGATAGTCTTGTGTGATAAAACCTAAAACATCTGCACAGTACTGTACCTTTGGAATAATTAATGAAAATAGAGCAGCATTTACAAGGACGCTATATGTCTTCTTCCTGTTGTCAAACAGCTGCCCTAGCTAGTAGAAAGTGGTCACCAGTCAAACCAGTAACTGACATAGAGATGAAACACTGGTTTTGCTGAAACAGGATGTCTACAACAATATATATATATATATATATATATATATATATAATACAACAATATATATTGTTGTATTATTATATATAAAAAAAAAAAAAAAAAAATTCCCGTCTCACCCCTATGGGTGGTGTGTCTTCCTCAATCTCGGGTCCTCTACCAGAGGCCTGGGAGTTTGAGGGTTCTTCGCAGTATCTTAGCTGTTCCTAGCACTGCGCTCTTCTGGACTGAGATCTCTGATGTTGTTCCTGGGATCTGTTGGAGCCACTCTCCCAGTTTGGGGGTCACAGCCCCGAGGGTGCCGATTACCACGGGGACCACTGTTGCCTTCACCTTCCACATCTTTTCTAGCTCTTCTTTAAGCCCTTGGTATTTCTCCAGCTTCTCATGTTCCTTCTTTCTGATGTTGCTGTCACTTGGGATCGCTACATCTACCACTACGGCTTTCTTCTGTTGTTTGTCCACCACTACTATGTCCGGTTGGTTAGCCATCACCTGTTTGTCGGTCTGTATCTGGAAGTCCCACAGGATCTTAGCTCGGTCATTCTCCCTCACCTTTGGAGGCGTGTCCCATTTTGACCTTGGGACCTCCAGCCCATACTCGGCACAGATGTTCCTGTACACTATGCCGGCCACTTGGTTATGGCGTTCCATGTACGCTCTGCCTGCTAGCATCTTACAACCTGCTGTTATGTGCTGGATTGTCTCAGGGGCACCTTTGCACAGCCTGCACCTGGGGTCCTGCCTGGTGTGGTAGATCCCGGCCTCTATCGATCTTGTGCTCAGGGCCTGTTCTTGTGCCGCTACGATCAGTGCCTCTGTGCTGTCTTTCAGTCCAGCTTTTTCCAGCCACCGGTAGGACTTTTCGATATCAGCCACTTCTTGTATCTGTCGGTGGTACATGCCGTGCAGGGGTTTGTCCTGCCATGATGGTTCTTGCTCTTCATCCTCTGCATCGGGCTTCTGTTGCCTGAGATATTCACTAAGTATTCCATCGCTTGGGGCCATCTTCCTGATGTACTCATGGATCTTGGCCATTTCATCTTGGATGAATACAACAATATATATTGTTGTATTATTATTATATATATATATATATATATATATATATATTGTTGTATTATTACTCTGATTATCTGACCAGTGTACAACAGATATTCACTTTACTTTAAAACAGCATTGTAGATTTCTCTATTTATTGAAGTCCTTGTACTTTACTTGTTTCTAATTTATCCTTTCTTTGCCACAATTATTTAACAGATTAAGCTGCAATTACTTTTCACATTAGGGTTTTAACATTAAGATATGCTCATAAAATACACATTAAATCAGTGGAGTCCAACCACTTTGGCATGTGAGGGAAAAGTGTCGTTGTCCATTGTCACAGGTGTCTGCATGTTGTCAGCAGCTCTAGTCCAAACAAGCAACAACGTTCAGCTTTATCTGAACTGTGCTTTTCTTCTGTCCTCTCCATGGATCATGTGACGGCCCCTCAGGTTTATCTGGTGACTCTCTGGTGGGGCCCAACCTCCAGTTTGGGAACCTCTGGACTAAACTAACTGAAACAGAAAAGTGATGCTGAACCTTTGATCACGCAGGATCAATAATCTGATATCAGTTACAGTACAAGCAGATGTTCAGTCTGTGATACTTTAACTACATGAAGCTGAGAAAACTGCTGCACTTTTACTGAAGTAGGATTTTGAATGCTGAAGTAGTAGTAGAGTACTTTGAAACTGTGGTTTTGGTTCTTTTATAGTGAAGGGTCTGAGTATTACTGCAGGAGTAGATTTCCTGTTATAAATCCTTTAGTGTGTGATGTCTTGTAAAAGTTTCAGGTGGTGCCGTCTGAACACTACAGATTAAAAAGGTAAAAAGAGGGTGCAGTTACAGTTGGGATAACACACTCTAACCTCCCATACGTCAGAGGTCCAGGTGCACTGTGGGTGATATTTCTTCATCAGCTCTGGCTCGACAGGTGATGTGTGGATGTTGATAATATCTCGAAACCATCCACTGAAGAATGCAAGTAGTCTCATTAGTTGTGAATCATTAACACACAATCAGCACAGCTGGTGGGAAACACTTGCACAGGTGAACTGACCTGACATCATAGGACTGTGATGTCATATCCTGTCCCAGCAGGTAAAGTTGATTTCAGTAAAGTGATTCTTCTCAGATTTATGTTGCTGTGGAGGTGGAGAGTTGTGGTGAGGTGGCCTGAGGTAGTTGCATCAGTGTGTGTGTGTGATTATCGCAGCCGGGACCAATCATCAGTCAGTGTACTTAGGTAGGTGGAGGACAGCAGAGCAGAACAACAGTAAGAGCAGCCACCAGCCAGAGCAGCGTGTCAGGCCGACTCACCAGCACTGACTGGTTTGGAAAACATAGTGAATTAAGACTTTTTGACTCTTTCATCATGCCTGTCAGTGTGGCACCAAGCAGTAGTTTACAGTTGCCTTATAAAAGTCTGTGATGTCATCGGTGGGAGGGGTCAGCAGCAGGTGGAGGTGATCAGACTGAGGGTCAGCATGTACAGGTGTGAGGTCAGAGGGGAGGAAGAACCTTCAGCATTGTCAAGGCAACCACCCTTCTTCAGACAGATGCTCTGCTCACAGAACGAACCTGCAGACACCATCGTCAGATTTCATCCACATCACCTGAGCTATGACATCATCCAGGTGTGTGCTTACCTGTGAAGTTGTCTGGACAGATGCAGCGCTGAAAGTCGACACAGGTTCCTCCGTTTTGGCAAATCAGACGCTCCTCGTCACAAACGTTCACTAAGGGAAAACAATTAATTAGTGATGCTGCCGATAACAGTTTTGGGTCAGTCACAGAAAACACCACTGTGTCCAAACACACTGGATCAGAGGCCCAGGCCCTGATCTCCGTACACAGGTTAATCCACAGATAATTTTGTTGACCATCTGACATACGAGCAACCCGCTGACACTGCAGTGATTATAAGGCGTCTGTTCAGAAAACATAATGTTGTGAATCAACAAGACTCTTCGGCCCACCGTGAGAGAAAATATTCTCGCATTTTCACCTGTTCCAAGAATATTTTAGGCCAGAAATGTCAAACACTTTTATATTTCAAATTGCTGTCACAGTGTGAGCTTTACTGCAGAACTGAGTTTGCTGAAGGTTGTTCAGGTGTTTCAGAGATTTTGTTTGAATTGAAGCACTTCATGATTCTAACCAGTGTATCTTACGATCACACAAACAGCACTTAGTCAATCATGGTTTCAACTGGCTTTGACTTTATTTCAAGCATCTCAGACAACTTCCTTTTAATTTCAATTTTCAATTCAACTGAGTTTTTTTGCATAGTGATAAATCACAAAAAAGTCATCTCAAGCCACTTTTCATCCAACAAATCCAGCAGGATTATTTTAGCCTGATGTCAACAGGTTAGCTTGAATTAGTTAAACCGCATTTTGAAGAACTGAGTATTACTGAAGCCTCACCGCCTCACTGTGTGTACCTGTGCAGCTGGCCACGCCTCCTCGCCAGGTGTATCCAGGCAAACAGGAGTCACAGCGTCTCCCAGTGGATCCGTCTTTACACTGACAGAGACCAGAGTCCAAACAGTGAGGAGAAACACTGCCGTCCAGATCACAGTCACACTCTGATGGAGACAGGGACCTTTATCATTATTATTTATATAGATGTGTTGATATGATTGATCAGGCATGTTCTTATTTGTCATTAAGGTCAGAGGTTAAACGCTGGAGCATAAAGACCAGGTCAGGCAGTTTTTTACTAATTTTACTGGGCAATCTGAGATGTGACTACTGACCGACACAGATGTTCTCGTCGTCCAGCGACAGGGAGATGTTTCTGTAGTAACCGAGGCGACAGTACTGGCAGTTCTGGCCTCGTGTGTTGTGTTTACAGCTCACACACGTGATCACGTTGATGAAGTCAATGTAGCTGCAGCGGCTGGAGTGTCCGTTACACTCACAGTCTGACAGAGACACATACACAAAACTGATCTGAGGTCGGTCCTTCAACATGCAAAACACACCTGTCACAATACCTGGAGATAATATATCAGAAAGTCAGGAAGTGGAGGCAGAGCCAGAAACAGACCTCTTTCAGTAATATCAAATGATCATGAAATAAAACATTTTCTCCATTGTCAGTCGGAGCAGTCAGAGCTACCAGGAAGGAGCCAGTGTCCAGTCATCCACTCCTGTGTCTGTTGGATGATTGAGGAAATTTTACCTATTTTACCTGAGAGGAGTTGGGGGGGGGGCAGTACAGGTGAAGGAGATCAGTCAGTTGGTCAGAGGTGGTCTTACCCTGGAAGGGAATGTAGGCGATTTTGGACAGTTGACTGGACTTTGGTCCTCCTGGAATCAGAATCTTCCAAATCGCTTCAGACACAAAACAAGTTGTGTAACCATGGCAACAGGCAGGTAGAAAGCAATGCTAACTCTAAGGTCAAGGGTGAACTAAAGGTCAATCCGTGCTTAGAAACACTTCAGAACTACACACTGGCTGACAATACATCTGTTCACAACTTCCACTGACTGACCAGTGCTAATGCTGATACTGCTGTTGCTAACACAAGCCAGTAGGGGGCAGTGCTAATGCTGTTTAGAGATGTACCTTTTTTCTCGTAGCCTTTGTCATCTTTGTCCTTCTCGCCCTGATCTGTAGTTTCCTCTTTCGTTTCCTTGTTGGCCTTAGCAGCTGTTTCAGTAAATAGGTAGAGGATCTGAATTTATTTCATTCTTAATGAGTGGTCAACATGTGAAGCTGTGGCTCATTAAACTTTCCTTCGTAGTGCTGCTCTTCTCCCACTTTTCCTTTGCTCGTTACCACTTCTCCATGTGTACATGCATCCTATGAGCTGCTACTCAAACCTGGCAGGGTGCAGCAGTTATGGAAATCACAGTGCACAACCTGCTTGGTGTAAGTAATCTATTACAGGACTTTTTTTTGTCAAGTAGCTTTCCCTAAGGCCAGAAGTGAACTTAAAAACATGCTGAATATACTAGCAAGAATTCCTGAATGTGCAGCCAATATCTTTGCATATATTGTGGACTAAGTTCTAATCTGACCAATCACAGCTTTTTATTGATATACCTTTCTCTGGTTTCAGCTCTCCTGTCTTCTCTTGTCTTGACTCTTTCTTGTCATTGGACCGTCCTGATGGTACACCAGCATCAGAATCTTGTTCAGTACTAGAATTTTCTTCTGTCTGAGCTGTTGCAGGAGATGAATTTACTTCTGAATCCTCTACTTCTGAAGGAAAATCCAGACCAGGACTTGCACGATTTGATCCAGTTGATTCCCAGTCTTGATTTTCTCTTTCGCCTATGTCTCGTCCTGCTGAGAAGGAATCAAGTCCAGGATCATCTACATCAACAGAATCATCTGGGATGACTACAGGATCACCAGCTGGTAGTGTTCTAGATTCAGATCCTAAACCTAACCCAGAAATACGCTGGGAATCAACTGAAATTGGACCTTCAGGAAAAGGGAAGGTGAAGTCCACAGGCGCCAAATCATCTGCAGCATCAGACCGATCAAAGATGATGGAGCTTGTATCTGGTCCAACATCAGCTGCTTCTTCTTCAGAGGGAGTCAAGAACTGTACAGGAGCATTTGAAGCTGGAGGGGGAGCATTGGGAGGAGGCACTTCCCAAAGTGCTCCATCAACAGAACGTACAGCAGGTGGAGGTATAGCTTTTGAAGAGTCTGGAGTCTCAGATGGGGGCACCTCCAGAGGCGCATCTGGAGGAGGTGCATTAGGAGAAGGTATGTTGGGAGGAGGTACTTTAGGAGGTGGTACTTCTGGAAGTATGGCAGGAAGTGTTACATCAGGAGAAGGTGCATCAGAGGGTGATACATCAGGAGGTGGTACATTAAGTAGAGGAAAATCAGGAGGTGGAACATCTGTTGAAGTGTCTGGAGGAAGATCAGGAAATGGTACATCAGGAGGAGGAAGAGAAGGAGGAGAAAGATCAAGAGATGGTACATCAAAAGGAGGAAGAGCAGGTACATCAGGAGGAGGAAGGACAGGAGAAGGTACATCAGGAGGCATTATGCTGGGAGAAGGAAGAGCCAGAGGAACGGCAGGAGATGTTATGTCAGCTCCTGCTGACAGTGGAACATCTCCTGCCCAGGTGGTTGGAGATGACCCAGTGGGTGGAGTATCTCTAGATGGAGCCCTATAACTGGATAGGGTTATTTCTGACATAGCTGCTGAAGATGGTTGGAATCCAGTTGATGTTGTAGTACCATCAGCAGATAGGGTAATCAGGTTGGTAGTAGCAGTCCCGGAGAGACCAGAGTCTGTGCTGTTTTGTGAGGAGGTGGGGTCAGAGGGTGCAGTCACTGGGTCAGAAATAGACACCTCAGAGTCAGTACTATGGCCTTGGACAGTGAGCCTGGATGTACTACTAATGGTACTGGGAGTGGTGTTGTCTGGCACTGAGGGCGCTGCTCTGGACAGAGCGTTTTCAGTCTCTAGTGCTGGACTCCTGAACATTGCTGGGTCCACTGTAGGTCCTGCTGTACTACTAAAGTCTGAAAATGCATTAGAACCTGCAGTACTGACAGTACTACTGACAGCAGTAAAATCTATAGAAGACTTAGGGGCTATAGGAAAGTTATTAATATCACTAGTACTAGTAAAGTAAGTTGTAGAACTAGGACCAGTCTGGTAAGTAGTAGTGGGCACTGTGTACATTGTAGTATACTCTGTAGTAGTAGTAAGGTCAATAGTGGAAATAGTAGTGTTAATAGTTGTAGCACTACTATCAGGACTGTCTGTTGCCATAGTAGTGGGAATAGTACTGTCCATAAGAATAACCCTGTCAGTTATTGCAGTGGTACTGTCAGTAGTTAGACTATTGTCAGTAGTACATGTAGTATTAGTACTATAAGACGTGGTACTGTCAGTAGTAGTAGTGTTCGCTCCATCTGATGAGGCAGAGGGTCCATCAGATGCTGCTGAGAGAAGAAGAGTTACGTCTCTTTAGTGAAGCTCAGTTTTCTGTTTTCCTGCCACTGAACTCTGCAGAACATGAAACACCAGAAGCTTTTCATAAACCCACCTAGACCTAAAACACGACCCTGACAGTAGACTTTAAAACAAATCAGACATGAGATGGTCAAAGATATATAAATAGTTGTCAGATTGTGGTAGTGTCTAAAACCCGCTGACAGCCCCAACAGGCTTCTACATCTGGATGAGATGCTGTTTTTTTCTTTAGAGACTACACATCTGGTTATTACAATTCTCCTGACCTTACCAATCATCCTGATCCTTCCTTTGTCTCTAAACCTGAAAATAAATGCTCTCAACCTCCCACAGATCTTTTACTCCAACAGTGCAAGTTTGGGATTTGCAGAGCAATGTCTTCACTCAGCTTGTCTCCCCAGAACATCTGGGGGATTGAGACAGCAACATACGTCACGCATTGACAGGAGGTGGAAGTTAACCAACCATTTGGTATAGCACATTCTTCTTGAGAAAATTTCTTGAACACAAACAAACTGTGGCGTCTAAAACAATAATAAAAACAGTGATTATTTGTTGTTTTAATTGATTGTTGTTATTATTGCCCTATGGAGATAAAAACATTGTTTTTCTTAGTGGGATGTTAAAGGATTATTAAGGTCAGTAACAGTAACTACTTCACTGTGCCAAAGGATGGTGGAAAAGGTGTTTTTACATCTCTGATCTAACAGCTCTGTGACTCCTGAGCTCTGAGACTGGACTCAGTCTCTGTAATTGTTACCAAATCCAGCCTGTTTGTGTTCCATTTCTATTTTTGTAATGAGATTATCCATCTATCCATCCATCATCTGTACCCCCTTAGTCCTAACCAGGGTCCCAGGGATCTGCTGGAGCCTATCCCAGCTCTCTTTAGGTGAAAGGCAGGGGTCCACCCTGGACAGGTCCCCAGTCCATCACAGGGCCACATAGAGACAAACATACTCACACTCACTCCTATGGGCAATTTAGAGTCACCAATCAACCTGACATACATGTTTTTGGACTGTGGGAGGAAACCAGAGTACCTGGAGAAAACCCACACAAGCACAGGGAGAACATGCAGACTCCACACAGAAAGGCCCCTGATGGGTTTCAAACCAGGAACCTTCTTGATGTGAGGCAACAGTGCTAACCACTAAACTACCATGCTGGCCTGCAATGAGATTATCTTTCAGAATTTTAAATATTAATTTTCAATTTCTGTCCAGAGATTTTGGATTCAGCCTACTACGCCTCCTCTACCACAGTTGTCAGCGTGTTCTACTGATTTATTGCTTCTACTCTATAATCAGGTGACTTTTGACAGTTGATCCTGGTGTTTTTATAAGATTTTTGATTTCTTTCAAACTTACACCAGATAAATGATATTATCGGTTCAAACTGAGGCTCATTTCAAGTTTTACTAATTCTGAGATGTTTTCTTACCTGACAGCTGTGTGTGTTTTAAAATGGACTAAAACAGATTAAACACCCACCATCTGCTGGTGTTTTAACCTGTTCAGAACAGATTAACACATTTTACTCCCAGAATACACCATGATCTATAGGTGAACAACTCGTGACCCATCAGCACAAGCATATGTTGATGTAATCAGTCTGGACCTGCAACCATTGTACAGTGAATCCCTACCATGCTGGACCCCCGCTTTACTTCGTCCTTATGTTTAAGCATGATAACTACTCAGTTACGTTTCGGCCTTAAAGCTGCTGACTCTCGTTGTCTCCAGCAGGTGTAGTAAGGGCCTACTGGCTTATACATATAGGGCATGAAAACAGTCCACTTGGCTGGAAACTCACCTGGTAAGGGAAAGTCTACACTTGATTGTAAAGTTGAAACAGTCAGTGTTTTTCTTTATTAAAGCCTTAAAACAGTAACCTCCCATGATGCAACACTGATCACATTACTACAGTTCTTATGTTTTTGTCTAGGTATTGGTGCTGTATGGTGGCAGGACTGTCGTAAAGGACAGACAGGTGGGCAGACAGACAGGTCAACAGGTGAGCACTACTTACTGGCTGTTGTTTCTGCTGCTTCACCTGAAAAGCACAAAACACATAGTCAAGTTTTTATGCAACTGAAGCTCAAATTTTAAAAGTATTTCCAGAATGTAATGGAAATAAAATGTGACCGAATCGCCTGCTGCTGTGTGAAAGTGAGCTGATTGGTTAATAAAGTAAGATGAGCTAAGATAAACATGATGTGTACAGGTACATTCAGATGTAGGCAGTCTTTGTACAGGCATGGACGGATCATGAGAAACTGGGCCCCTGGGCACAGGCATGTAAAAGGCCCCTATATCTTCTACATTCATAGGAGTATAATATGTGTCTTTTTGTAGTTTTGTGTTTATTTAGCTATTTTCTTCCCATATTAACTTATTTTGCATCTCCTCATAGTCATTTTGCTCCTATGTTTAGTTGTTGTTGTGCAGGTGGACAGACACGTACATATGTTGGCAGTGCCTTTGGGCAGGGGCAGGTACGATCCAGGTCTCCAGTTGCGGAATTTGAACCCTCGGCTACAGCTCTGACAGTCCTGACCTGTCGTGTTGTGGTCACATTCACACTGCAGCGTTCCATCTCGTAACAAACACAGAGATGCATGCAGGTTGCATTTACACCTGAGAAACACAGAAACACTTTGGTGTACTCGTCTGTAACAGACACGCTGACAGCACATCAATGTCACTCTGAGATTGGTCAGCCCTGTACAGGTGAGAAAGAAGGCAGCCTTTGAACTTCTCATTTTCATTCTTCACACAAATGTTCTTGTCATATTTCATGCAGTTCTGTAAATTTTACTGGTTTGTGGGTATTGATGGATGTTGGCTGGTTGTTGGTAGGTTTAATCACCTCGCAGGCACATCAATGTTGGAGATGGCATAGAAGTACTTCAGTAGGTTGTCTCTCTGCACATAGGTCCCTCCCAGTGCTGGGCGGAGGAGTCTCAGACGGAGGTTGGTGAAGGTGAAGAAGTCTCTCAGACCCTTCATGGTCTCCATCCGGGTAAACAGAGCATCCATGTTTATTAACTTTGGACCTGCAAACACCCTGAATCGAGCACGCACTTCGAACACCACGTTCTTCTCCTCCTATTGGTTGAACAATATCAGTTAGTTTAGCTACTGTGCACTCATTGGTCAGTTCCAGTACTCTTTACTGCTTAGTGCTTTTACTTACTGGGCACTGTTTTTAGTTTCCTAGATTATTCAAATAACAGTAAATATAAATGACGATACCTCTGTGTATCCCTGGCAGTGTGTGTCAATGTACTTTTCTGTTTCCCAGTTTAACCAGTATGAGTTCCAGTTATCCACCCACCTTGGCCCCGACCCAGCGGGAGTATTGCTCGGTGCAGATAACGCGGGTTAGGTTACTTGGTGTTAAGTCAGAGACCCATTTAGGAGACATGCCGAACGCCTCCAGACAGTCGTCGGCGTAGTACTGATATGGCTGCCATGTTACACCTGAGACACGAACACTGATGTTAGAAGAAAAGCAGATTATTACAACACATTTTTAAAATTTATCGCAGCAGATTTTTCACAGCCCCTCCTCCAGTGTGGACACACACAACAGACCTGTTTCATAAACACAGTAGAAGACTTTCCATTTAAAACCTTACAACTCCACAAGAAACGTTTCCCAAAAGTGAAAGAAATTTCAGATCCTTTGAGAAATGGTGCTGACTGTTCCTGTGTTATTTCATGAGCAGGAATGAGACGGACCTTTACAGAATAATGTGACTTATACAATTCAGCACTTGACATCAGCGAGTTTTACAGAATTTGGTTTAAAACCTCTGCAACTGCTGAAAATGTGAGTGTGCCCAAAAATGAATTGTTGGCTTGAGGAGTCACTGCTTATGTCTGTTTTATGGAGGACATTATTTGCATTTCTCCCTCATTTCCAACAATTCAAAACATGTTTTTTTACTACAAATTCTGTTTAAAATGCTCTTCAGACTAATTCTCTTCTCTGTGTAGGTGAAGGTTGGTGACATCCCAGAATTTCTGAAATATCTGAAAACAAAACGCAGGAGAGAAATACCCTCCTTTCAGGAGCACAGCGAGCTGAGCCACAGCGAGAGGAACATTACAGACAGCTCCCCTCAGCCAATCACCTTTGTCCATGGATTTCTCCAGCACCATGCTGGTTGGTCGGCCATATTCGAAAGTGACGACGATGTCGTCGACCACCTCCAGACTCTTGTTCCAGGACAGTGTGATGTTGGCCAGTAGGGGCTCAGGATACCTGGACCATGTGACCGTCTGCCAATAGGTGATGAGCCCACCCCTCTCCCTGTCTCCCATCAGCTGAGGAGGGTGAGACAGGTCGGGGCTGGATGCATCACATTCATCGCTGCACAGGTACGGGTTCTCCTGAAAGCAGACAGAAATACGCCATTTGTCCACAGAAATGATGTCACATGTTACACACACACACCAGTTTATAGTGAAGCAGTGATATGTCTCGTTACTCACACCAGAGAGGTGAATGTGCAGGTAAGGATGTTATGGGAAGTATTCACATATACAAATCCACATGTCACTATGGACCAATGTAATGGTGCTCTGGCTCTTCACCTGTTTTGTGTGTTCTGGACACCTAGGTATATCTGCCTTAGTGCTCTCACTATAAACCTCTACATTACTTAATTCAGTTCAATTCAATTTATTTGTATAGCGCCAAATCACAATACAATCATCTGAAGACACTTTACAAAAATAAAAAAAACAACAATTCCCTTATGAGCAGCACTTGGCGACAGTGGAGAGGAAAAACTCCCTTTAACAGAAGAAAAAACCTCCAGCAGAACCGGGCTCAGTTTGGGCGGCCACCTGCCTCGACCGGTTGGGGTGAGTGGATAGAGCAGAGAGAAAAGAACAGCAACAATAAACAACAAATAGACACTGCAGGTTGGTGGGACCAGTAACTGCACATCAGCGATATACAGCTCCAGGACCAGGGACACCTGCAGAAGGTACAGAGAGAACAGAGAGAGAGGGAGAGAGCACAAACTAGGGGAGAGAGAGAGCACAAGGTTAGTGACATTCAATGGTGGAATATACATGTGAGGGGGGAGGAGAAGAAGAGAGGGGAAGGGGGGGGGGGTTAGGGTAGGGGAGCTCAGTGCACCGATGGTCCTTGGGCAGTCTAGGCCTATAGCAGCATAACTAAGGGATGGTTCAGGGTTACCAGTACTATGAGGTCTTTAAGGTATGAAGGAGCTTGATCATGGAGGGATTTGTATGTGAGAAGAAGATGAAGAAGATGTGTTAACCATTTTAATAAAATTTTCACTGTGAACTCTTCTCCTGAAACTGTCATGACTCACTCTGGGTGTAGACATGGAACCCAGTGAATTACACTGTGTTGCAGCCGTGCAGTCAAAAATGTTTTTCCTGAGAGTATTTCCCAATCTTCAAGAAACAAGCATCAGAGATGGAGAGTTGGAACTTGGAGCATGAACTTGACTTAATGGAGTCACATTTAAGTTGCACACACAGTGACTTGGGACTTTGCTGCAGACTTATCCTCTGGAATACTGGGACGAGTGAACAATCCTTATTTTGCCTTTTTACTTTTTTGCACTGACATTCAGCTCATCACACATTTCCTTAAGGTTATTAAGGAAATGTGTGATGAGCTGAATGTCAGTAACACGTCACGAGTCACAGCCATAACGCATCGAGCCGACGCTTCAACTCCACAGACTGGCCATGTGTTCATAGTTAACTACTTAGGGTTAACATGGCAAACGGAGAAAACATTACAGACATGGAACAAAATCGTGTGGCAGGGACTGTGTTTTTCACATGCACGGTAATAACCAGTTTAAAGTAATCATCTACCAAACAGCTGATCAATGCTAATAGATAAAGGAGATGACGATGCAGTACATGCTTTGAAGACCTCAGATAGATCCGTGCAGCTAGGAGAACTCTCGTTTCAACCATAAGTGACACCATGTGTTAATCATGTTAATGATAAAGGCTGATTGATAATTGTCATTGACACTGATGGGGCTCTGCTGTGTGTGTGTGTGTGTGGGTGGGTGTGTGTGTGTGTGTGCGTGTGTGTGTGTGTGTGTGTGTGTGTGTGTGTGTGTGGTTCAGTTCATCACATTCAGCATGTTGATGTGTGTGAGTGTGATGGATTAACACGGATTTAAATCTGATCACTGTTCAAGGTTTATCCTTTAACTTCAGCTGCTGCCACCAACTGTCGCACTGCAGCTCACAGACCGGCTGCATGTGAGTAGGATTTAACAAGCCACACTGACTAATTGGATAAATGCATCCCGTCTGCAGGACGACAGCAGTTTCTCTAACTCACAGGTTGTTTGTTCTTATTATTCTTAACCAGCTGTTTCACCTCAGTGAAGGCTGAACTCTCAGATTTGAGGTTGTATCAAACTCAAACAGCAAATCGGAAGATTTGTATTAACACACAAAATGTATGAAAACATCTTTTATTCTTCAGATCAGTTTCTCCAACAAGCATCTGTTAGAAACCAGTTCAGGCTCATTGTTCACTGAAACAGATCCTGTTGTCTGATCTTTAGCTTCTGATTTTCTAATTGATAGCTTATTAACATTTAGTTTTCATTTCATTACAATGGTTACATTTATCAATAATTCAGGCACAGCTTCAGTTTCCCCAAGGAACAATTAGACAGACAGACAGCAGCTGGCTTCAGGTGTGTGTGTCAGTGTGTGTGTGTCTGCGTTTGTTTAGTTGTGTGTGTTCATGTGAATGTGTGTGTTCAGGTAGCCTGGGTGTGTTTGTGCGACTGACCAGTGTGCAGAACCTCTCAGGTGGGTTTCCACAAGTGATCCCAGGGGGGTCCACTCTGATCTGCATCACCTCCTTCATGTTGGCAGGTGGAGGTTGGCAGGCGTAGAACTCCCAGCCTGGTCCCGCCTCCGAGCCGAGCAAAGAGCGACATGTTCCGAACGGCACGAGCGGCTGAGCTCCGCCCAACGCCGGCAGCAGGAGCATGAGGACGAAGAGAGGGGGGCACATGGCGAACTGACCCTCACACAGACAGGAAGTTCATTTAGACTCTGCGGCTGCAGGTCTCTCGGCCTCCCTTTAAACTGGTGGTTGTCATGGATACAGAGCCGTTGTCTTGGTTGCCATCCATGAGGTGGTGGCCATCACCTGAGGCCCGATGAGTCCTACAAAACAAACAGGCACGTTTTGGGTCTGGACCAACCAGTAAATCAAAAGAGAAGCCAAGGTCTGTTAGAGCTTTTGATCGGATCCCATGAGCTTCCTCCAAGGGTCATTGTTCAGAGCCTGATACTGAGGAAGTTCATAGATCCAAGCAACATGAGAATGTTGGTCAGCAGGGTTGAACTGCTTCAAACATCAGCTCTTCTGAGACGTCAGAACAGGTGTGACCCTTTAATAAGCAGGTGGATGAACGTCCTGCCTCCAGAGAAATAAGGCCAGGTATGAAAATGTCTCGTCCTGTTTGTTTGTTTGAGTCTGAACTGAAGAGAAAGATGATTAAACCGAGACACCGAGGACGCGGCTGCTTTATTAAAACGTCTGTCACTTCACCTTAGACTCACTCAATGAAACTGGACCTGGATCCAAGAACACGGAGCTTATTAGCGACAACATCCACGTGTAATACGTTTCTAATGTTTCTGTGGTCCAACAATGCTACAGGAAGGTAAAGACACTTTACAATTACAGACTCGGCAGGTGTAAAGTTCCAGGTCCAGCGATTGAACAGTTTAGTCTGAAAAACTGGTCCAGGCTCAGCAGTGAAGAAACCTGGACCCAAACACTAAAGAGTCAGTTCACAGTTTAATCAGCACCGACGAAGTTTGAACAACTGAAAATCCAGTTTTTATAAACACCCGCTACCCAGACAAACAAAACATGAACTGTCTCTATCTACCTGTCTGTGTCTCCAGGTCACTCACCTGTTTGTTAAACTCATCAAGCGATAAAATGTTCTTCTCTTTCTCCTTCTCTGTCTGCTTGTTTCCTCCTCTTTCCTCCTGCTTCCACTCCTCCTTCTCCTCCTTCTCTTTTATCCCCCCGTCCGAATCTCCTCCTCTCTCTCCCTCTCTACTGTAAACTCTGCCTCTCTCTACCTTTCTCTGACCGTCTGTTCCAGTAACATGGTGTTATATAAAAGCTGACAAGTATTTCTCAGTAATCTTAAAATATTTTGTCCTGTCAGTCAGCTCACACACTCAGATGTTGTCTTCTACAACATGAATGTTTTTGTTGGTAAATGTCCCGGATGCAAACAACAAACAGATTTTGTTTTAATGTTTTGTTTGTTTTCCTCTGTATGTGAATGATTTTCTTTTATTCACGGACACATGTGACATGTTTTCATTGTTTTGTTTCGCCGTCACAATGTTTTTTTTTTATCCCGTACAGAAAATCAACATGTCCAAAATTTAAAATTAAATTAAATGGTTTAAATTTCAAATTATCATTTAAAAGTATTTTAATTCGTGACGTTTTTCACGTGACTGGCCGCCCTATGACATCATCACTGAGCGCCAGCAGAGACCTAGAGACGGACGATGGCGGACGTGGTGAATGTGGGGGTGAACCTGGATGCCTTCTCTCACGCCATCGGCGGCATCCAGGCGCTGCGCTCCAGCGTGAGCCGCGTCTTCGAGTTCCTGAAGGACGGCATGAAGAACCGGGAGACGCTGGAGGGTCGAGAGAAGCAGTTTATAGCAGAGTTCCAGGACAACCTGCAGGCAGTCAACAGAGACCTCAAGTGAGTCTGCCCCACCAGACTCCAGTCAGATTTCTGCTGATTTTAACGCTCATGCTCCGAGCAGACAGTCCGGTCCAACTGAGTCCCCACTTGGGATCAGAGTCTCTCCCGCATGTTCCGCAGACTCACATGTCGAACCATAACACACATCACACTCAGGTCACGTTAGCGGATGGCTGCTTTTATTTAATTCCGTGAAAATGTCAATGTTCATAACCTGAATGGAGTCTGGTGAAAGAGGACCACAACAAACAGGACAGTCATGTTTGTCACTCTAATTAATATTGATGTTGAGAATTTGATTGAAAAAAAAAAACATTGATCATCATCGACAGATTTTTTTTTAAAGTTTAGTTTGTAAAATTTTCACTTGTTTTTAGGTGTTTTGGTGTTGCCTGTTCATTTTCACGTAAGGGCTCAGTAACTTGTCTCTCACCTGTCTCTCTCTCTCCCATCTGTCTCTGTCTATCTCCCGTCCGTCTCTCTCGCTCTCTCACCTGTCTGTCTATCAGTGAGTTGGAGCGGCTCAGTGGACTGGTGGGTCGTCCTTCAGAATCTCATCCCCTCCATAACAGCGGTCTGCTCAGTCTGGATCCAGTTCAGGATAAAACCCCTTTATATTCACAGCTGCTGCAGGCGTACAAGTGGTCCAACAAGGTAACGCACTGACCACCTGCTCCTGCTCTTTGATGCGATCCTTAGTTGATGAACTAGCTGATTCACTGTGATTATTGATCGACTACCTGATGAATTTACATTATATGAATTTTATTGATGTGCTCCACATCACAAGGACCAGTTTACTTGCTGTGTGTTTGTGTCACACCTGGTATGAGGTACACTTGCTAAGGTACCTGATAGTGATGATGGTAGTGGTGTGTGTGTTTTGTGTATTTATGGTTGTTTTGTGTACGTGAACATGTATAAGTATATTTTGTGTATATGTGTGTAGTTGCAGTACCACGCTGGCCTTGCCTCCAGTTTGTTGAATCAACAGTCACTTAAACGGTCAGCCAATCAGATGGGAGCTTCAGCCAAGAGACGACCCAAAGTCCAACCGAGTACTCTGGTACTACCTCCTCAGTGAGTATTACTGCGGTAGTACACATATGCAGACAGGCGCTGGCTTCAGCGTGAGCTGCATCTTTGAGTACACATATATCAATGCTAGCGGAGTACAAGTACTGTCTGATCCGTGTGTTCTAGGTTAAATCTGTCTGGCAAACTGTAAAATACTACAGCATCTTTGGTTCAGTCCTGTAATACCCTGGTTTTCTGTGTACAGGTATGTAGATGATGTCATTTCACGGATCGGCCGGATGTTTCCTGATATGACCATAGAGCTGTTCAGACCTAACGGGACGTCTGCTGTACTTCTGGTACTGAAATACACATTACCACACATACGTACTGCACAGGTGTGTTTACACCAGGTAACAGGTGTGTCTGTCTCACCTGCGCCCCTCGAAGGTGAACCTGGGAAAGGTGCTGAAGGCGATCGTCGTGATGCGTTCGCTGTTTATTGACAGAACTGTTGTTCGAGGATTTAATGAGAACGTTTACAATGAAGATGGAAAGGTAAGAGACTAAACTCACCTGTCAGGTAACTGCTGACTACTACCTGCATGTCTCCATGGTAACCTGTTTGTCTTTTCTCCTCAGCTCGACATCTGGACCAAGTCTCAGTACCAGGTGTTCCAGAAGGTAAGGCTTGGCTTTCCTCACCATGTGAGCTGAGTGAGCAGCACTCTGATTGATTTTGTTGTTGCTAGGTAACAGACCATGCCACCACTGCCCTGCTGCACTACCAGCTGCCCCAGATGCCTGACGTTGTGGTCCGGTCCTTTATGGTGAGATGCTGATCAGTAACTGATCGATAGTCAGTTGGCTATACCTGTGTCTCACCTGTCTGTGTACCTGTCCGTGTGCAGACCTGGCTGCGGAGCTACATTAAACTCTTCCAGTCTTCCTGTCAGCGCTGCGGCCATTTTCTGCAGGACGGACTTCCTCCAACATGGAGGGACTTCAGGACCCTGGAGGCGTTCCATGACACCTGTCGGATGTAAACAAACACTTCCTGCGTCACACTTTATGGACCTTTTGTTTTTGTTGTCTGTGTTTTTGGGGTAAAAACGTTTGAATAAAGTTTGATTTAATTTTTTAAAAGTGGTTGTGTCCAATGGTAAAAAGCATCTTAATAAACTCAGTTCCCACAAACACCATAGTACCGGCTCAGCAGCCCTTTTGGCTGTTTAATGAGATGCATCTTGGGAGTCATAGTTATGTCCACTAGCTGATCTGCTGTTCTGATGATTAAACGGACCATTTTGATTATTATCAATGCATTGGACTAAACCACAGTCAGTGATTATTAAAATAATATTTTTACATTTAAGACAAACTACAGAACTACTGAAACCAATCAATATTTGATTATTCAAACAGCAGAATTTAATTTTTACCATAATCAATAATCACCATTCACTTAGCCAGTTATTATCAGGACCGTTAATGTCTGAGCTGTCAGAACTCTGAGTTTCCTGCAGAGTCTGAAGTTTAAGACGATTTAATCCCAAACTCCAGAGAGCCTCCAACAATAATCATTAACCTTTATTAATTAATGATCAGCAACTGCAATCTGACATGTTACTGTGTCTAGTTCAATAATAAACTCTGAGAATGAAACTGGAGCACAACATTATCATACAAATTAAACAGCTCTTTAACATTAATATGATTAATCCCAGCCAGCGACCTTTGACCTTTAAGACAACCTACTGATACAGGATTGGATGTGATTTCATGAATATTTTCATTGATCCACAGCCTACAACTCTTGCATTTCTTTCATATTGTAGCTGGGTACCTGTTTATTATTCAGGCCTGAACTTTCAGAATTTTCTGACAATTTCTGTAAAACAATAGTCAGGTCCATGTGGACATGGGCTTTAGCACATCTGCCTTGTGATTCTGTCCTTTCTCCACAGGGAAACAACTGAATTTTACACTAACAAATCTGAAACTAATTGGACCCTTCAGATAAACGTTAAAATATAGTTTTTGCACAGTACATCCTCCATCATTTCCATTAGAAACATGATGATTTCTGTGAGTGTGAGCAGGAGAAACGATTATTGCCAGAAAAATGTCTTCTGAGGAACATCTGGCTGCTGAGAACACAGTTAACTTTACTAATGACTCAGAGACTCTTTCAGTCACATCAGGTCCTGGTTTTAAATCAGCAGGTGTCTGTTCTGTGCCGTGCCCTCAGTCCAGTCTGAATCAAAAACTGATGCTGGAGAATAATAAAAAGGTTGTTTGTGTCTATTTCTAAAAAATGTCCCTGAACAGCCTGATAAAGGGTTAAAGTCCTCTGGAGGCATCATGTAATCATCAGGAAGTGGTTTCACCTGGAGGACAGGTGAGTCTCTTACATTGACTGGGAACCAGACTGTCAAGAGAAACTCACAGGAGATCAGGTACTATAATTGTCTGTCACGTTAATATTAAAGTTAATTAACATTAGTTTGATGTTCCTCGTGCTAGTATCAGTCAGTGACTATAGATTGAATGCTGCTGGGTGATATTTAGCACATGGACAAACTGTGAGCAGGCCGCCTGATATCAGACAGTTCGACAGTTGGCTTCAGAGCTACAGATCTCAAATCCTCTTTGTGTGTAGACTGTCAGTGCCTGTAAAGGGGGCTCATGGGAACTGGTCCACACCCTCTTTGGTATTTCTGTTTGCCACAGTACCTCTGGTTCTCTGGCTCCTCAATGACACATGGATGGGATAGATGAGGCCGACTGCATGAAACACTTTAGAGAGACCAGAACGGAACCTGATCTAACTCCAGAGTCTGAGCCTGATCAAGGTTCTGGTCCTGAATCATCTGTTTCAGCTGGCTTCAGTCCTGTAGGTCTGTCGACCATTGACTCAGATGCTCTGCTGACTGCCTCCCCTGAAGAGGAAGGGGCAGATGAGGAGGAGGGGCAGGTAGATAATGAAGGTCTGAAGGATCATCAGGTGAAGGTGGAGCCTCATCAGGAGCTTAAAACGAGCAGCTGTGTGTTCCTGGAGAGACACCGTCGGTATTTATTGCACTTTTTTTGGGAAGTTGAACTTCATTTGTTCAGGTGACCTGTGGATGAGGTCATCACTGTGGGCACATCATCAGAAAGCTGTAGATCAGACACAGCGTTGTCACATGATATAAAATGGTGATGATATCATCTCACTAACAGGAAGCGCATCACTCAAAGCTGCAGGTCACTACGTCAGCTGCTACCCACAGTTCCCAGCACCCGCGTTGACATGGTAACAATCCTGAAAATGACTGTGGTCTTTCTGGAGACAGTCCAGCAATTAGCCCCAGCCGCAGACCCAACAATTCAGGTAGGACACCATGAAATAGACCCATCCCAACCCACAGCTCAATTGTTGGATTTTAGTTCCCATAGTCTCTGAGAAATATGACAACATCAGAAAATGAAAGGTGCATCACTCTTTTTCATATGTGACATGTGATGATGACGGTGGTGATGTCAGCTGTGTCCTCCTGTTGAACTCCATGCTGATTGGTTGCTGCAAAGTCACAAGAACAGGGAGGTCGGACAGAAAATGGCCACTGAGCAGGAGAAGAAGAAGCTGGACAGGTGAGATATGTTTATTGTCCATGTTCCCTGTTGTTGTTTATTTGATTCAAATCAAAAAATGTTCTTCAGGACTGGATGTGTCTCTCAGCAGAGGAAGAGGAGGATGGGCAGGAGACAGACAGATAGATAGACAGGTGTGTTTACAGCGTCTTTATGCCTTTCACAACAATGTGAAGCTACTGGTTAAAGTTCAGATTTGTGTGTTAGAGACTGGTCATTTGAACCTGTAGCTTCACACTGAGTCTCAGCTCAGTCTTCAGGGATCTGGGTCGCTGCTTCTGGGCCTCAGTGTTTCAGCAGTTGTAAAAAGCCACAGTCCTCTACCTGCTCAGCAGCAAACAGCAGACACACAGAGACTGGCTGGTGACCATAGTGGAGCATTTAGCAGCTAAAAAGCCAGAGATTTCCCCCAGGAGGTGGTGGAGACCAAACCCAGAGCTAAAACTCAGAACCCTGGGCTGAGACTCAGCAGGTGGACTCAGACACTGGTCCACATGGGCCAGCATGTTGGTCTGTGGCCGCTGGAGCTGAAGATAAAGTGTTTGGGATCAAGTTTAACAACTTAACCTATGATACCCTGTCAGTCTTCATGTCACAACTCATTGATAACAAGACCACCAGTCAAAGCATGTATAATTATTATTTTTCTATCTGCAGCCTCAAGTCTGTTTGTGACATCATCCTGCTGGTCACCATGACGACAGAGAAGTCTGACATCAGCAACAAAACTACTTCTTGACTATGTTGCTGGACAAAAGTTTTGTTATTGTTTAGATATTTTATTTTGACAGAACTGATTTCCTGTAGAGATCAAAGTTCAGATAAGAGGCTGTTTGATTTCTGTTATAAAACCAGAATGGGGTCTGTTAGTTTACTATCATCCTGTCGACCCCATTGTCTTCTTGTAACTGATTTAGATAAAACATTTAAAGTGAAATTATTTCCTGATTCGTGTTTTCTTTCCTACTATTAATACTACTACTACTACTATCAATTTGAGATGTGACGTCACTGCTGACAGACGATCGAGAATCGCGCCACCTACTGGAGAAGAGACACAGCTGTTGCTATGTCAGCCTGTTAACATTATTTAATGTCAATGCGGATGATTATTGATCATATTATTGATCGGACTGTACCGGCTGCTGTATATTAGTAGCTCCGTGTGTGTGTGTGTGTGTGTGTGTGTGTGCGTGCGTGTGTGTGTGTGTGTGTGTGAGTGAGTGAGTGAGTGAGTGTGAGTGAGTGAGAGAGAAAGAGCAGGGAGGGGATGGTACAGCGCATGCGCAGTACGCACAAACACGTAGCATCTTTGATGACAAAGGGTCCGCCGGGGGACGCGCCGCGCGTGACCGTATCCTCTGACCGCGTCCTCGTGCTGCTGCAGACGGAAACGGACTGCAGGTGCGACAGAGGCGGCGGGTAGGATGCGCGCGGTGGGCTGCAGGAACAGTGGTTCGCGGTGATTGTCGGGTCGGTTCCGCGAGGCAGAGCAGCGTGAGGAGCAGACCGGAGACATGAGCTGCAACTGGGGCACCGAGCTCTGGGTACGTACACCTGTTCACACCTGCTGCACGCGGACGTCTCCCGGGATTTGGCCCGGTTTCAGGTAACATGGTCACCTGGTTACCAGCAGCGGTGACCGGACAGCTACCGGTAAAGCGCCGGTAACGGGCGGCCTGTCGGTGTGTGTGACAGGCCCTCGTGCTTGTCTGCTCTGCCATAGCAACACGGTGAGTGACGACAGCGGCTCGCGCCCTGCGTCCTCCATGATGCTGCAGCGCGCCACACAGACAGGCCCCCCATCTTATCATCATCATCATCATCATCTGATAAGAAACAGCAGCTGCTGCTTTTAGGAATCACACACATTTTCTTCTAGTTATTGTTTGTTGTCCAGGTTAAATAAAACCCTGCACAGACTCACAGGACCTGAACTTTAAACTGTGATTTACATTACAAATACACAAAGGCAGGATGGCTGTTTTCATGTTTAGGGGAGTGTAATTCAGGCCTGTGTGTGTCTGTGTCTGCATCTGCGCAGACTGATACGCTGACTGTGTTGTTTTTCAGGATCAGTTTGATAATCTGGAAAAACACACCAGCTGGGGCATTGACTTCCTGGAGAAATACACCAAATTCGTTAAAGAGCGGGCCGACATCGAGCTGAGCTACGCCAAACAGATCAGGTAGTGTTGTCAGCTGAACCTCACCTGTGTGTCACCTGATCACAGCCCTGACACAACCTGTCGTCAGGTTACACTCCATGTTCCAAAATTTTAAAATCAGACCAAACGAAATAGAAATAAACACAAGATAAATAAAAATGACATATATTTGTCACAATAAATAACAGAATTGAATGAAACAGACACTGTTGAGTTTGTCTTTTGGATTATGTGAAGATGGACATGGTATAAGACAGTATCAAATATCTGAAATAATGACTTGTGGATGAAGATGATATAATTTAGTCATTTGCAGGACAGTGCAGTAGGACTACATCTGTTCCGAGTCCATAAACCAAAGTATCTGACACATTGAATTGTCCACCCGATGATGGCGTTGGATGACAGTCAGAGGATCGTCTCAGTTATGAGAGTTCACCCTAAGCAAACATGACGTCTGAACCACGCTATCGCAGATCTGGAGTCTTGGTGCATTACAGGAAGCTCAGAATAAACCAGTTCACATGTAAACATCCTCTGTTTCAGTGTGACACACAGTGTACGACAGGCGGAGAGTTGTGATGCTCACATGGCTGAAAATGGCTTAATTGTAGTTTCTATGTTCAGAAAACATTTCAATTTGATTTCATGTTATGGAATAAACATTTCTGCTTTTCTGATGAGTAATTATCATTAGATGGATAATTGGATAATTTATTGTTTTATTCCACTGATCAGATCTACCTGCTGTCTCTACCTGTTTTTCTGTTTCCACCCACCTGTCTGTCTGCAGGAGTCTGTCTAAGAAGTACCACCCTAAGAGAAGCAGAGAGGATGAGAGCAGGTCAGTCGAGAAGGTTCTTTACGTTCAGTTTTTATGTTTTGATCGCAAGACATGAACCCTGACTCTAACTAACCCTGACCCACTCTAACTCTGACCCAAACTAATCCTGACCCTAACTAACCCTGACCCAATCTATCTCTGACCCTAACTAACCCTGACCCAATCTATCTCTGACCCAATCTATCTCTGACCCAATCTAACCCTGACCCAAACTAACCCTGACCCAAACTAATCCTGACCCTAACTAACGCTGACCCTAACTAACCCTGACCCAATCTATCTCTGACCCTAACTAACCCTGACCCAGTCTATCTCTGACCCTAACTAACCCTGACCCAATCTATCTCTGACCCTAACTAACCCTGACCTTAACAAACCCTGACCCAAACTAATCCTGACCCTAACTAATCCTAACCGTAACTAACCCTGACCCAAACTAATCCTGACCCAAACTAACCCTGACCTTAACAAACCCTGACCCTAACCAACAAGGTTATGAAAATCAAGGTTATGAAATTATGTGTGGTAGTGAGCAATCCTGTGACAGGTCAAACCTGAGGGAGGGTACGTTGGATTTCTGTCACAGCGAGAGGAGTCACACGTTCACTGACATTCTGTTTTAGCTCCATGTCAACTGTAGTTATTGACCCTGAAATGTGTTTGGGGAGCTCTGCTGTCAGGTGCTACTCAGTGATCTGGTCATCAGAATGTTAATCGGTGTCTATTGATAGCACCTGGCTCTCTTTTAGAGTCTGAGCCTGCGACTCATTCTCCTCTCGTTTCTCTTCCTGCAAGATCGTTGTTGCCGGCGTTGCTTTTTGTGTTTTGCTTTCTACAACTTACCTTCACCGTAGCAGCTGATTTGCTGGCCCTGACATAGATATATGCTCCTGTGATTTCCCAGTAGTCTGAATTTTGGCACCTTCCCTACATAATAATTCTACAGTCCTTTTGATTTTATGTTGTATTGATTTTTATAGTTTAGTTTAATTAATTAGCTCATTTGTTCAGTTCTATCATGCTTCTGCCTCTTTTTTGTCATGGCCCTGAGTAGGGTTGTGACACTAGTCTTTATAAAGTCCGGACACTGGGACTGATGTAAACTACAGATGGAGGAATGAATGAGTGGATGATGGGGTGATCTCACACACTTGGCGACTCATCAGGTGTGCTTTCAATAAGTGCCGTGGGCTGTGCCAGTCCTCATGTTATCAGGACTACATGGGGTCTCATTGTTTTTTTTTTTCACTTTATTGCTGTAGTGTTGTTCTTAAAATGAAGAGATACGTTTGGTTGGCTGTTGGCAGGTGCACATGGTGTCTATTTGACTGTTTCTGGTATACCTGGTGTCTGATTGGCTGTCTTGGGTACACCTGGGCTGTGTCTGAAATCACATTCTTCCCTACTATATTGTATGCAAAAACAGTATGCGAGAAGTACCCGGATGACCTACTACTTCCACCTGAATTCTGTGGTATGCATACAATGGACACTTTGCTATCACCTGAGGCCACAAGAGAGGGGATTTGCTGGAATAGAGGCATATGCCTCAAGACAGGATATGCTGGAAAATGGAAAATGAGCAGATCAATCTAACGTCAGTGCTGTATGTCAGCTTGGTAACAGCTTTTTTAACAGAGACCTTTGTTGTTAAACTGTTTGAGATTAGAAAATTTAACACAATTTAAAAATTGCTGTGCAGTACAGTGGGCTTTAATTGATTGGTGTTTAATGGGCTGTTTCGGGTACACCTGGTGTCTAATTGGCTGTCTCGGGTACACCTGATGTCTGATTGGTGTCTAATTGGCTGTCTCGGGTACACCTGATGTCTGATTGGTGTCTAATTGGCTGTCTCGGGTACACCTGGTGTCTGATTGGTGTCTAATTGGCTGTCTCGAGTACACCTGCTGTCTAATTGGCTGTCTCGGGTACACCTGATGTCTGATTGGTGTCTAATTGGCTGTCTCGGGTACACCTGATGTCTGATTGGTGTCTAATTGGCTGTCTCGGGTACACCTGATGTCTGATTGGTGTCTAATTGGCTGTCTCAGGTACACCTGGTGTCTGATTGGTGTCTAATTGGCTGTCACGAGTACACCTGCTGTCTAATTGGCTGTCTCGGGTACACCTGATGTCTGATTGGTGTCTAATTGGCTGTCTCGGGTACACCTGATGTCTGATTGGTGTCTAATTGGCTGTCTCGGGTACACCTGGTGTCTGATTGGTGTCTAATTGGCTGTCTCGAGTACACCTGCTGTCTAATTGGCTGTCTCGGGTACACCTGATGTCTGATTGGTGTCTAATTGGCTGTCTCGGGTACACCTGATGTCTGATGGGTGTCTAATTGGCTGTCTCGAGTACACCTGGTGTCTAATTGGCTGTCTCAGGTACACCTGATGTCTGATTGGTGTCTGATTGGCTGTCTCAGGTACACCTGGTGTCTGATTGGTCTCTGATTGGCTGTCTAAGGTACACCTGGTGCTTGGCGTTTGCCTCGACTCTTCGGCAACTCAACGAGGTTGCATTTCAGAGAGAAGAACTGGCTGAAAACCTGAACACACAGATCGTCTGTGAGCTGACCCGGTACACCCAGGAGCTGAAGACTGAGCGAAAAACGGTGAGTAAACAAACACTGACTGAGGCGGGTCACGAATAGTTTCTGGAGAGTGACAACATTGAAGTTACGGAACTTAAACCCAGTAAAAATCCTCCTTTGCCTGTTTACATCAGGGTAAAGCGCCGTTTAATTCTCAGTCTTAGGATATTGATCACCAACTGATTATTGCAGCTTTAAGTGTATTGGTTCGAGGTGTGAACAGTCTGATGTCCTATGAGTTTAGTCAAGGCAACTTGTTTCACAGCTCTTTCACAGCTCATCCAGGTGGCTTCTTTAGTCTGAGGAAAGCTGGTTGTGAAAAACCTTGTTAACGCTTCCATGGCTGGTGTCTCCAAGAGGCTTAAAAGCATTTTTGGAAAACACCATATACTGGTTTACTTAAAACCCATTAACACACTGAGACAAAGACAAGACTGCCGAAAAGACCAAAACACAAGATGAACAGTACAGTCTATGTGGTACGGTGCAGGGAAGTATGCTCAGAGCATCAACAGGACGATGGTCCGACAGGAGCAGCTCCTCAGGACCAGAATCATCAGTTCCTCCATTTAAAGGTCAAAGCACCCTCATTACAGGACAAAGAAGTACACATTTTTGATGGTTCTAGACGGGGTCCAAGACACAATACATTCAGGTGGAGAATCCCTCCTTCAGCAGGAGTAGGGGTCTCAGAAAGACTGAAGTTTGTCATGCTACTCTTTAATCCGTCATCATGAAGATTAAAACACTTCACACAGCCACAAGGGAGGACACACTCTACCCCTGTTTACGAGTAGAGGGATCAGACCACTAGATCCTAATGACCCGCATCAACTCCCCCCTTTCTGTTGTTCTCCTCATGAGCCCATTCAGGCCAGGGGAGAAATGAAACCACCCTGGAGGATAAACTTGAGGTCTCCAGCCAACTCTCCTCAAACTGAAGGAGACATTTTGACAAGCCCAGTTGCCATGAGTCAACATCTAGATAAGCTCACCTGGACACTATCCAGTGAGATTGACACGCACTTGAACAAATACTCCTGACCAGGTACAGGCTTTCAGTAATGTGTTCATTCCTCGCTCTGCTTGAGAGTGACTGGAGAACCAGTTTTTATTTATACTGTGATTAGAGTCGACATCACATTGACTGACATTACTTTCCTGATCTAAACTTCACATTTAAATGTCCTTATTTAACTCATGGGCCCAATGACTAACAAAAGTAAATACACATTCATTGAACCTCACGCACGAACCAGTCAACAAACACATTCATTCTTCACTGGATAGTACGAGAGTTTTCAGAGAATTTCAGAGAGTTTTAATTATACTTAATTTTCTCTAAGGTCTGAGGTCCAGACCTGTGGTCTGGGCCCAGAACAGCCAGACCACCTGCCTCCACAGAGGGAAACAGAATTATCATGACTTCATCTGAATTAAGAGATTAAATATGATTCTGACATTGAATTAAGATAAATGAATGATCTGTTCAGCATATCATCATCATCATCATCATCCTCATCATCCTCATCATCTTGAACATGGCTACCAGTTCAATGCGAGGTGAGGGACTGTTTAAACCAGTTCAGTTTGGACACATCCTGTGGTCACCAGTCTGACTAGTTTGTGCTCTTGATGCAGCATTTCCAAGATGGCCGCCGTGCCCAGCAGCACATCGAGAGCTCCTGGAAACAGCTGGAGTCTGTGAGTTGACAATTGACTTTGTCTTCCTGCTGTTGCCCCCATTTGAGAACGAATTTTCCAGCCTATGATTGGCTGAACACCTGATCCAGGTGCCTGCCCCTGCCTCAGAGACATTATCTGACCACGTGGAGTCAAAATAACTTTTTCAAAAATAAGAAAATAAAATTTTTTGACACATTTCTGACAAAATGTTGAAAAGTAAGAGGAGTCAGTTCAAAGAGGGGAAACACTGTGATGAAGGATTTATTAATTTGTTGTTGTTGTTGTCAGAGCAAACGTCGGTTTGAGCGTGACTGTAAGGAGGCTGAGCGAGCACAGCACATCTCCGACAGAATCGACCTCGACAAGACGGATGGAGAGAAGGTTTTAAATTTGAAAATAAATATAAACACTAAGGGTGAGGGCCATGCAGGATAATACTGAACGACTTTTTGTAGTTCTGCTGAAGAATGAACCTACATAGGCACACCTGTGTCATCACTGCATGTAAAGTTTGGATGAAACAGCTGGTTTGAGTCAATACAAGCAACATGTTTTAATAAACATCATGGATGATATTTATCTAAACACCTGTCTGTGTCTGTGTCTGTCTCTGTCTGTGTCTCTCTGTGTCTCTCAGCGCTGCTCACTCAAGGTATGGTCTCTGTATGTACTATATTTATTTTAAATACTATATAAAGACTGGAGAGCAGAAGAAGCTGCTGTTTCCTGGTTCCACTGACTTCTCTACAACTCATTGAATATATTGATAATTATTGTTGTGCAGCCCGTATCTTCTGCTTGTTTTTAATCTGTCTGCTTGTTGCAGGCTCGTCAGACGGCTCAACAGAAACAACAAGCTGCTGAGGAGTCCAGGAAAGACTATGTAACCATCTTAAACCAGTTTAATCAGGACCAGCACCAGCACTACCACACCCTGGTACCAGCTATATATCAGGTATTCCAGCACCAACACACCCCGGTACCACACCCTGGTCCCAGCTATATGTCAGGTGTTCCAGCACCACCACACCCCGGACTGTACTGCTTGGTTTTGCGTACAATACTTGCATAAATGACCAGGTTTTTGTACAGTGAGTTGGACACTGGACAGGACCCCAGACACAGGACTGTGCCATTCCTGGGTGGTAGGTTTGGAGAAATAAGAGTAGCAGCATTCATCATAACCAACTGTCATTAACAGCAGTAGATTTAGACATCAGTGCTCCTTTTTCCTGAGCTCTTTGGCACAGATAATGAAACCTGCAATCTGTTGTGACTAGTGAGGGTAAGCTAAAGATAAGATAAACCCTTAGCTAGAGGACCTGAGGGAGACCCACACAATCCATAGGGTGGAGCAGGGAACGTTTTAGTTTGTGTATTAACGTGCGGGCCATTTGCTTCTGTGTTTTACAGCGCATACAGGACATGGAGGAGCGGCGGATTGAAAGAATCGGTGAAGCGATGCGTTTGTCAGCAGAAGCAGAAAGAAAAGTTCTTCCTGTTGTAAAACGCTCCCTAGATGCCATGATGGATGCTGCCGAGAGCATCCAGCCCCGGATGGTGAGTCTCCTCTTGGCTGAAAGCTGGTCTTTGGTGATTTGTACTAGAGAGTTCATCTGAGATGTAAAGTTTCTGTATGTTTTCAAAATGGTGGTTCTGATATACAGTCCAGCATTAACAATCCTGGGTATGTGAAGCATGTGAAGCTTTTACCACATTGCATGGTCTTCCTCAGTAGATCTGAGCCTCACCTGCTGATGGAGACCATCAGTTTGAGAAACAAAAGTTGGGAATTTTGTTTTGAGATTTCGTTTTTCACAATGAGGAACATAAAGGTCAGAGGTCAGATCTGATACTGTGTGTGCGCGTCCGTGTGCATGTGCAGGACACCCGTCAGGTGGTGGAGGTGTATAAATCGGGCTTCGACCCTCCAGGTGACGTTGAGTTTGAGGACTACAGCACCACCATGAGGCGGAGCATCTCAGAATCCAGTTATCTTGACAACCGCACTGATGGGCGGAGACACAGCAGGAAGCTGTGGCCCTTCATACGAAAGAACAAGGTATTCAAGTCACACCTGTCTACACACACAAGTATAAACACACCTGTACTGACCAAACCTGTGTCTACGCCTCCAGCTGTTGACCCTCCTTTCCTCCCCCCGACAACCTCCACCTCCACCCCCAACCTCACCTTCACCTGCGGGCATGGCCAACAGTCCCCAATCTCCACCACCTGCCTCCAGAGAACCAATTACACAACGGCTGAACGACCTCATGACCTCTGGCTCCAGGACCAGGAAGCAGTGTCTGCGCAGCCTCAAGAGAGGGGTACATGTCTATATCAGAGATGGTGCTTGGACTTGGGACTTGGACTCATTCGTACAAGTTGCACACACAGTGACTTGGGACTTTGCTGCAGACTTGTCCTCTGGAATTCTGGGACGAGTGAACAATCCTTTTTTTGCCTTTTTATTTTTTAGCACGTTAACCTTAAGGAAATGTGTGATGAGCTGAATGTCAGTAACACGTCACAAGTCACAGCCATAACGCATCGAGCCGACGCTTCGACTCCACAGACTGGCCATGTGTTCATAGCTAACTACTTTAAAGTTTAAAGTAATCATCTACCAAACAGCTGATCAATGCTAATAGATAAAGGAGATGATGGCGCAGTACATGCTTTGAAGACCTCAGATAGATCCGTGCAGTTTTCTAAGGGACTGGCTGGGAGGCAGCTAGGAGAACTCTCATTTCAACCATAAGAGACTTTAGACTTGACTTGGACTTGTGAAATATCTCTGGTGTATATGTACATGTACACACACACACACACACACGTGTATATATGCACACATATAATATATTAATCAATCCATAGATTAACACCATGCTGTTATTAATGTTATAAATGTTTCCTTCCTGCTCCTCTCTCATTGGACAGCTGTCTCTCAAACTGGTCAGTATCTCACCTGTCAGTATCACACACAGATGTTTTTGAGGTGAACAGTTGTTGTCAGTCACAATAAATGATAATGTGTAAAACCATCTATCCATTGAAACTGCTGTAGGGATCCAGTCCTGCAGACTGCAGTCACCTTCCTCCGGAACAGAGACGCAAAAAACTTCAAACTAGAATCAACAACATCAACCAGGAAATCCAAAGAGAGAGGGAGCAGAGGTAACGTGCACACACACACACACAATAACACACACTCATCAGACTGTATGATCACTTCCACGTTGTGTGTTTATTGTCCCTTTGTGAGGTTGATGAATATGAAAATATGACCTGAGGAGGGCTGGAATCACACGATGTATAATTGTGCGACACTGTGGGCCAGGTGGTTAGACACTGTGCATTATTTAGAGTGCGATGTGTTTCAGAGATGCGCTGCTGAAGATGAGGGAGGTTTATGAACGAAGTCCTCAGATGGGTGACGCCAGCAGCTTGGAGCCTCGACTGGAAGAAGTGAAGCAGAGTCTGCAGAGACTGGAGGACGAGCTGCGGAAGAATCAGGTTGACGTGATCGATACACACACACAGACACACAAAACGCCAAACAGCTTTTTGACCGAAAGTGGGTGAAGTTGGTTTTGTTGTTGCTCTGAATTAAGGTCATGTTAGTGTCTGCTCCTGGCGGCTGGTCCTTTGTATGCGTTGTGATGTTTCCTGTGTTGTACCAGACATGCTGATGCACTTTGCCATGTGTCTGTCACTGTAGGCGTGGTTGTCGGAAGCCGACATACTCTCAGATCACAGCAGTAGAAGACAGAGTGGAGGTTGTGGGTTAAATTCCCAGGCGACAACGCCGGGCAGCAGCAGCCTGAAACAGCTGAACAACCGCAGTCCAGCCAGCAGAGAGAGGTCTGCTGCACTGATTATTGATTACTGATTATCAATTACCGTGCAATCAGAGTGATGCTCCCTGTTAAGTCAGCTTCCGAGTCCAGTTCTTATTCTGACATATAGAATTTAGGCATTCACTGTTGACATTCACCTGTCTGTTTACCTGTCTCTGTCTCAGTCCTGATGGCAGTTACACTGAGGACCACAGCGCCGAGCTTCACTTTAAGTCTCGTAGTTCAGAGTTTGATGATGACTTTGATGACGAAGAACCGTTGCCGAGTATTGGCACCTGCAAGTCTCTTTACCCGTTTCAAGGTGTGTGTGTGTGTGTGTGTGTGTGTGTGTGTGTGTGTTCACACAGTTCCATTATCACAACATATGATTGACATTATTAACCTGCGGCACTGAGGACTACATATTGTCTGGTTTCCTGTGGTCTAAACATGTCAGTATTGATCCTCTGCAGGTCAGAATGAAGGCACTTTGTCGATGGTGGAGGGGGAACTACTTTCTGTGGTAGAAGAAGACAAAGGAGATGGCTGGACCAGAGTACGGAGGAACCTGGAGGAAGAGGGATACGTCCCCACATCTTACATTAAAGTCTTCCTGGACAGCAGTGCCAAAGGTGCCATGACCTATATCTGACCTCTGTCTGACCTTGTTATGACCTATTTGGCATTTGTCTGACCTCTGTATGAACACATATGACAGGACCCTTAACAACTTTCTAACAACCTCTACATTAAGTGAGCTCTTGTTAAACATGCCCAGCCGACCTATAGATGACCTTTGACCTTTTCTTATACCCTGTCCAGGCATATCATTGTGATGACTGACGGGTAAAGTGATCAACACTGATTATCTCACTATAGTGACACCTGTCAGTGTGTGGGATATATCAGGCAGCAGGTCAACACGTGATGGAGGCAGGAACAACAGGCAGTGTAGAGATCTGAGTGACTGACCTCTGACCTTGAAGCCACTGAAGATAACCCCTGAATATCATTAATTGTTGCTATGGTTACAGCAGCCTCTGTGCTCTGTCTCCTCATATGGTGCGCAGGTGACCTACCTGTACATATGTAGTGCAGGTGTGTCATCTCATGGGGATGTGGTCAAAGTGACCTGTGTGTCATGCACTCTGCTGCGATGCCGCAGTTATTTTGTGGTCTGGTCATGTGATCTGTGAAGGAGAAAGGCACCTGTTAGTTCTGTGTGTGGGATCAATATCTGTAATCAGCATGATTGATATCAGGCTGATATCCAGCTCACACTGCATGATTGACTGAAATCAGCTATAGCCACAGTCCCACAGACCAAACTGACTAAGATTATAGTCAAAGCTGAATCAGTTTCACTGTAGGACTCAGCAACAGACAGGTACAGATGTACAGACTGGTCCTAACCTGATAATAAACCTGCTCTCAGACTAGACACCAACCAAATAATCGGCTGATTATTGCTGTTAACATCATTGGCATCAGCCAATTGCTGAGCATATTAAGCCGATGAACAGGCAGGCACGCCCACGGGCAGCCTGGTGTTGTTGTTGTGGGACCAGTGTCCCGCTGCCTCTTGTGTCAATCAAATTGCCTTTCTACCACACCTCAGTGGATGTGGACAAGTGAGGGCTCACTAACCTTTGAAGAATGTCATGGGAGAAAACAACACAACTTGTTTTTTAAAGCCATATGTATTGAATTAGGTATGAAATGTTGCTTTGCATGATTTTAGACCCTTTGTGCTCAAACACACCTAAATATTGTCTCAGCACCCTTAAAAAAATAATAATGATCAATAATAATCATTTATAATAAAGCATTGCAATTATTCCTTATAAACAAATGGAAGAGACTGTTTTATGCTTATGTTAAAAGTAAAATAACTTTGCTCCACATTACTATTTTGCATATGTCAACATGAGCACCTGGGTAATTATCAAACCGCTACTGTTTTTATGATTGAATTACACACATTTCATGTGTGATGCCCAGTATTGGGTATCAGGTCCTGTATAAATGTCACATTCTGCTGAGGAGCTGAGCCCCTAAAACTCTGATCCGGGATTCCCCCTGTCTCTGTCCAAAGATGATCCGTATCATAAATTGGCCACCCTGATTTCTAAAAATCTGCATTGGCCAAAGAAAAACTTTTATCAGTTGACCTCTATCTCAACTGAACAATAAGTATCTAATCAATAAGTATTATATCACCTGAGGAGGAATTAAATAGGTTATTAATGATCCTGTCACAGTAATTTATTCATACCATGTTTTATGTATTGTGCTTTATTTCTACTTTTCATTTAACATGTTCACTTGCAAATGACTGTCATTGATCAATTGATTGATCTAAAGTATCAGAAAGCAGTTAAGCACATTCATATCAAATGTCTTGTTCTGTCTGAAGATTCAGTTTAGTGAGATGTGAAGCATTTGTTGAAATGTGGTTTCAGATCAGTTTTAGCAATAGATCTGATTTCAGCCTGAGAAACATTCGTAGATAATCCAATCACAGCAGGTGTAGAGAAGTCTGAGGTCCTGTCTCTGTCCATTCTAACGTACCTCTCTCTCTACCATCTGTCCTTCTCTGCCTGTCTGTATCTTGTAGGCTTTGTGCAGAGTAGTCGTCTAGTCTAGCACAGTAATCGACCAATGAGGACGTCTCGCCACAGGAAGTGATGTAAAGGAAAGATCTCAGAGGAAGTCTGGTAACAGCTTTTCATTGGACATATCTTGACCAATCTTACAGACTTAATGTGATGGACAAAACTGAGGATTGAGATATCAATCAGGGATCAATCACAGTTCAGACATTATACACACTGAACAGATAGGATTAAACAGAGATGGTAATCAATAGAAATCAAACTGATCAGATGATGAATTTTAGGTTTTTTGAGTCTAAACAAAGTCCCAACGTCATGTAAAATAGTTATTTAAATATACACGTAGAAAAGTTTAGCTTCAGACCAGTCGAGCTGCTGATGAGACAGCTGAGCTTTAATTACATTAAATTAATTTGACAAACAACTTTTGCAAAGTTTCGGTCGTCAGGATAGAAAACTAATCTGTTTGAATGTGTTTTTATGTTGCTCACACTGAAACTGGATCCATTATTTAAACTCAGTTTAAATGTTTCAAATATTTCTGCAAAAATCTAAAATAAAAAATATAAAAAATCAACTCTTATTGTGACATGAAGTGACTCAGTATGAAGGATCGATGTGTTTAATTATGATGAGCTAACTATTTAAAGCTTCGAAACCGTTGTTTCTCCTCACTGTGTTTCCTTTGTTAAAACTGACTAAAATATCAAATGTTAGAGTGATAGCGATCAGTCAGCATGGAGATTGTTTGATGGTGTTAGTATTGAACTGTCTGTAAAACTTTGAGGTCAGTCAGAAACTGACTTAGAGTTGACGCAAACACAATATTAAGAAAAGAACTTCGGGGGTGACCCGTCGGTGGTTTGAGTCCAACCATCAACATTTGTCGCAGGTCTCGCCGTTGCATGACCCACCGGAAACTAAAGGCTAAAACATCCAAAAGAAAACTTCAAGAAGAGCTAAAGAACAATGGCTGATATGTTTTTGTTAGAAATCTGTCAGATTCCAATTAATATTTTCTGTATTATCTGTCGATCACATTCTGTCAGATAAATCGTTAATCCTTTTTTTTTTAAACGTGAGAAATCAACATTAATGTTTTAGTGAGAATTTGTTTTGAAAGTAGTTTCATAACAGGAAATACTAAGATGGAGAAAATCAACTGCATCCTTATGTTTGGATAAAACATTTCATTTCACATTTGGGAAAATTCAAAATGTACCTTTTTAGTGTTTTAATCATGATTCCTGATGTGAAAGCTGAGTTTTTGTAGTTTATGACTGAATATTTTTTAGATTCAATGACAAACTGATCTGAGATCAGTTAAATCTTCTGTATTGACCCTTTCTTTATATAAAAGTCAATTAATGTATGTAAAATGTTTAACTGGAAAGAAAATGGCTGCTGTGGATGAACCTTCCTGTTGGCTGAAAAAAAAAAAAAGAAAAAAAAAAAAGCCCACCGTGATGTCACAGTGCACCCTCAGGTGTGTCAGTACACTGTGACATCACTGTGGGTGAGGTCAGAAACGCCTTAAAGGACAGAGGTTCAGACAATGTCTCTGTAAAAAGTGCGAAACTGTCAAGTTTTAACTGTCACAGTTAAAGAGTTCAACCTTTACACTGAAGTTTCAGCTGTGAACTATGTGTACATTTAAAGCTGTAGCCGCACAGGTGCAGCCTGTAAACCTGCTGATATTAACCCCGCCCCCTGGGTGCACCCAGCTTGTGTTGACCCCGCCCCATGTCCCATCGTCCCACCCCTTGCTTGCTGATCAATATGTGAAATGTGAAATTTTTATTTTATAGTGCGATACTGATCAATTTTTTTTTTTTTTTGAGAAGTACTGCTCTTCACGCTCTTTTAAACTTTCTGTGTGTTCAACTTTCAAAATAAAGTACACCCTGAATAAAACTCTGCGTTCTTCATTCTTCTCTTCCCTGTGGCAGAAAAATTCAATGAATCCTCAGCCTCTTTTACTCGTCTAGCCCTGTGACCCTGTCAGGATAAGCAGTATAGATAATAAAAGGATGTTCATCATATGGCCGTCGTCTGACGTTTTTACATTTTACATTGTCCATCTTTATTTTTTAAACATATTTAAATCACCTTAAACACTGACTGACCACCAGATAAAAATAATCCTAAAAACATGATTATTTGGGTGTTCGTGCATTTTCGGTTGATGGCCTAATTGACTGATCATTGCAGCTCTGTTAAATATGAAGAATTGCAGCTGAAACTTTGTTTTGGATTTGTTTGGCTGTTCTTATTCAGGGCTTGTCAGACGTGTTGTTGGCGTGTTCTGTGTGACAGGCTGCAGTAAATCTGATCAGATTATCAGCCTCTCTCCCTCTGCACAGCAGATGGTCTCTGTCTGTCTGAGCAGCTTCAACCTGAAACAAAGTTTGATTTTTATCAGCACAGGTTCTCAGGTTTTTCTGCGGCCTGAAGACAGCCAGGTAACTTTTTTGATTATTAATATCAGTGATCAATAACTGACAGATCAGAGAGCAACAGCTGAAAGAAGCAGCTTTGATCATCTGACTTAGAAACAGGTTGGAATAAATATTTGGCTGTAGTCACGTATCTTTCTGCTGCATGATGTTGATGCTTTTATTCTGTTATATAAAAACTGATTAGCCTAGTTTAGCAAAGTTAATGTGTTGAGTTTGGATCTGCTGCTCTCTGTTCTGTTTGTTCTGAGCTTTGAACTTTAAACCTGTTAACCAGGGTTGGACAAGAAATTGTAATTTCATCAAACATGTCCCAGTGAAATGCTAAAGACAAATTTATGAGGCTTTTAAAGTTTTTATGTCCTCAACACTTTATAAATGCTGGGGTTTCTTTGAAAGGGGTTTAAAAACTTGTGAGGTTAAACTGGTCCCAGATCGGACTGGATCTAAGAGAGGTGACAGTTATTCCGTTTTTTATCTTCAGGTAACCACAAAACAACAGCAAAGACACAGCCAGAGCCTCAGGTTGCTGCAGATGTAGAGGATAATTAGGAGGGTTCTGCTAGACAGTTTTTAGGGCTCAGAAACTGACTAAAGAGGTTCTAAAAGTCTAAAAAGGTCATAACAGTCCTTGAGAAATTTCTTGTAAAATTTAATGTTGCTTCATGGTAATTCTAAAAAGGGGTTCTAGGTGTCACTGAGGATGTTGTATGTGTAGCTATGCGTTAACAAACATGTTCTGCATGACCATGATGAGGTCTTACAGGTCTGTTCCTAAGGATGGTTCCAGAGGTCATTTACCAGATTCTACGGTTGAAGATAAGGTTCTGCAGGTTCTTTTGATGGTTCTAGTGAGCCACGGTGCAGTTATCTACCTGTTTCAACTCTGGAGATTTTTCTGATCATCATTTCACATCATTGAGCTGCTGCATTATTGGATGTCTGGGAGAATGTCACTGAGGATGGTCTATAATATCTTTTCAATAAGATTAGAGGGTTTCCAGGGGGTTCTGGGGGTATTAAACATTTTCTGTGGTTCTTATATATGGTTAAAGAGCGCCATCATTACATTGCTGTAGTTTGTTTCTTGAGTTTGAGGTTTTGGCAGGTCTTAGAGGTCTGCAAGGGTCTCTGCAGTGAAGCTGCAGTTACCTCAGACTGTTTGTATTTCAGGATGATGCTGAACGATCGGTGGACCATCATGAACAACAGCAGCTCAGAGCTTGACACCAAACAACCCAACAAACACAAGGTAATGCCAGACGGGTGGTGGCTATAAATTCTGTTTGCTGCCATAAAGATTGAAATAAGTCAAACTCTGAAGTCTTACTATTTTGTCTGACAAAATAATAAGACTACTTCACTACACACTATACACTTCATCTATCTACCTGAAACAGGTAGATAGATGAAGTGTTACAGTTTCAGGTTTTAGATTTCTAGAACCTGAACCTGTAAAGAGAAACAGGAAGAAGTCAGAGCAGTCTCCAACCTGCAGACCGTTAATTCGTCTTAATCTGGAGTTAAACCATCAGATCAAAGTGAGTCTAATCTGCAGCACCTGTCGCCTTCACTGAATAAATACTCCGGGAGCAGAGGCAAGTCCTCTGCACCTTTAACACCTGATTTTCTTAACCCCCCCCCAACCCACAACCCACACTCACACTCACATTCACACCTACGGGCAATTTAGAATCACCATCCAACCAATGAAACCTGCATGCGTTTGGACTGTGGGAGGAGAAAACCCACACAGACACAGGGACCATATGCAGACTCCACACAGAAAGGCCCCGGGTCCACCTGGGTTCAGACCCTAATCCTGACCTGCATGTGTTTGGACTGTGGGAGGAGAAAACCCACACAGACACAGGGACAACATGTAGACTCCACACAGAAAGGCCCTGGGTCCACCTGGGTTCAGACCCTAATCCTGACCTGCATGTGTTTGGACTGTGGGAGGAGAAAACCCACACAGACACAGGGACAACATGCAGACTCCACACAGAAAGGCCCCGGGTCCACCTGGGTTCAGACTCACAACCTGCTGCCACTGCTCCACTGTACCGCCCAAACAAAAATTATTTATTTAATTTAGGGTTTGATTAACCAGGGTTAACGAAAATTAGTACGAAAAGCTTTTTTCATGTCCCATAAGGTTGAAGGACATAATCTAAAACACAAAAGACTCTTCTGAATGCAGTGACCCCCCTTCAAGCAAAATCTTATCCTGCATAACCGTGTGTGTGTGTCTGTGTGTGTGTCTCAGAGATGCTGCCACTTCCTGTTGTGGTCTGTTATCGTGCTGGTCAGCATAGTCATCGTCATCACAGCAACAATCGCAATCCTCTACTTGAATCAGTATCCTCTGCCCTTCATCAGCAGGTAACACTGTTTGTCTGCATGAGTATTTGAGTGTCTGTCTGACTGACTGTCTATCTGTTTGACTGTCTGACTGCCTGTTTGTCTGACGGACTGTCGACTGTCTATGTGTCTGACTGACTGACTGTCTGTCTGTCTGTCTGTTTGTTTGAATACCTCAGTCTGACAGACTGTCTGTTTGACTGTCTGCCTGACTGCCCGCATGTGTCTGTCTGACTGACTGTTTTACTGTCTGTCTGACGGACTGCCTGTTTGACTGTCTGTTTGACTATGTCTGACTGACTGTCTGTTTGAATACCTGAGTCTGACTGTGTCTGACTGACTGACTGACTGTCTGTTTGTCTGTAACCTCTCTGTCTCACCTGACTGCCAGAATAGAAATCTGAACTCTGCTGTTTTTGTAACAGGAATGGAGCCATGTCCTCACCTGTGATCTCGACCAACCCCAAAGAGTCTGGTGCTTTGGTGACGGTGTCCCATGTCACAGCTGGAGAACCAATCAGCATCTTCCTGGACCCAAATTGTCCGGACTATAGTGAGAACTTCCTGCGGTGGGAGGCATTGCAGAGCTCTTTGCTGCGAGCACTGTCCAGTCACAATTCGGATGACTGGCAGGAGAGGGGATTGGTCCAGAAACTGGCTGAGGAGCTGAAGGTGCTTGTAGGCCACATCCACAACCTGAGGCTGGAAGCTGATTCATTGAAAAGAGGTCAAGGGGTTTTAGACCAACAACTGAACGGACTGCAGAGCGAGCAGAGCCGTATCATCCAGGTGAGTTTGTTTTTTAAAATAAATTAATATAAGATGTAATTTAAAATAGTGCAGAGCTGGTTCATTAATAACTATGAAATTAATTATAAATAATATAGATTAAATAATATAAATAAATAAAAACAAATCAGCAGTGAGTAAAGTCTTTTGGTAGAACAATTCTAATAAAAAGAACCCCCCCTAAAAAAAAAGAAATATAAAGCAGCATATTACATTACACACAACTAATATTTATGTCTGCATCTGTCCAGGTGGTGTCTGACAGTCACTCAGGTGTGTTAAAGTTAGTTGCAGGATTCAGTGATTCTATGCTCAGCCTGCAGAGGGAGACAGAAGGTCTAAGGACACTGAAAGGAGACCTGCAGAAAGACACAGGTAACGCACTGACACACACAGGTGACACACTGACACACAAGTAACACACACTGACACACACAGGTAACACAAATTTCACTGGATGTTATGCAGTTAATTTCATGTCTTCTACATTCCTTCATGGAAACAGTAGATCTGAAATTAGTTGTTTCGTAATCATAACATTTTGCACAGGAGGTTTAAAGACAAACAGTTCTAATAAACCACAATACAACCACAGAGTGATTTGTTTTCCTGTCTAAGTGTCTCTGAACATCTCTTGCCCTCAGTGGCTCGACCCAGGGACTGCAGTGACGTCATGGCATTGGGCGTCACTCAGGACGGTGTTTATTCTGTGTTTCCGACTCATGACCCCAATGGCTTCATGGTCTACTGCGACATGACCACGGATGGAGGAGGCTGGACGGTACTGAGACACGCCAACACACAGTGTCCTCTGCTGGTCTTCAGACAAACTGCAGCTTGTCAGGCTGAGCTCATTAGTGATGTTACACAGCTGATGCTAACTAGCTTATTGACCAACCAGGAAACAGGGAGCTGCTGAATCTTCATAGGATTTACTTTATCCATCCATCCATCTTCTGTATCCGCTTTTTCCTGAAAGCCAGGGTCACGGGGATCTGCTGGAGCCTATCCCAGCTCTCTCTCGGGTGAAAGGCAGGGGTACACCCTGGACAGGTCCCCAGTCCATCACAGGGCCACATAGAGACAAACAACCTCTCACACTCACACTCACTCCTATGGGCAATTTAGAGTCACCAATCAACCTGACATACATGTTTTTGGACTGTGGGAGGAAACCAGAGTACCTGGAGAAAACCCACACAAGCACAGGGAGAACATGCAGACTCCACACAGAAAGGCCGGGTTGCAAACCCACGACCTTCTTGCTGTGAGGCAACAGTGCTAACCACTCAGCCACCATGCTGCCTGGATTTACTTTATATTTTATATTATTATTAAACTTTTGAGCACAGACAGTTTACTTGCTCTGAAATAATATAAAAGCACAGCTGGAGAATCATGGAGTGATTAAAAAACTTAATTACAGAGAATGTTAAAGAAACTACATGATAAGGATGAATTAGAGTCATCAAACTTTAATAAGCAGATCAGCTGATCATCAGTGGATAAATTATCCGTCACTTCACACCCACTGGTTAGGGTTAGATGTCAGTGTAACGTCCTGTGACGTGATGGACACTGTGTCTACAGGTGATCCAGAGGAGGGAGGATGGCTCGGTGAACTTCTTTCGAGGCTGGGAGGCATACAGAGACGGCTTCGGAAGAACAACTGGAGAGCACTGGCTGGGTGTGACACACGCACACACGCACACACAGTTTCAGAGTAAACAGGTAAACTTTGTCCTGTAGGTGGCTCTACATTACATGGAACACAAACATGTGACCATATGGCATTGCTCTCTCCCTGTCCACCTTGGATGTGTCTTGTGCTGACACTAATCCACCAGCCCAGTTCATGTATTTGCCTACCGCCCTTCCAGATTGAGCACTTCAGCAAGGATCTTCCCTAAATGTAGGTATGATGACTCTGTAGGTGTGTAAGGGGGCACTCTGAAGAAAGGTCCTTAGCCAAGCGTGGTTTAGCGCCCTCTAACACCATATGACCATGAGTTTAGTTCTGAGCTGATGGTGCCACATCATTCCCAGTAAATATTTTTATTTTATACTTTGTCCATATTTTTTAGTCCTGTTATTTTGACATGATGCCATTGTCGGGTCAGTGGATTGAACTAGTTTCAAGCCCAGCAAGTAGCACTAACATAGGAAGCAGTGTGTCTCTAATGTGGAGACGTGAGACTTTTAAAATCTGAACCTGAACCAGAATCTGGTTGCCAGGTGCAGATGTTGTCAAAAGACTATAATAGTAGCACTGGATAAAAAAGTTTGTCTTAGATTTAATAAATCCAATAAAACCCAATCTCTCTAACTGTTTCTGTTTCTCTCTACCTGTGTTTCTTTCTCTTCCTGTCTGTCTCTCAGGTCTCCAGAGGATCTACTCCCTCACCAGGTCTGGTGGTTTTGAGTTACGCATTGACATGGCCGACTTCGATAATGCCACAGCATTTGCTCATTATGCTGATTTTTCTGTTGGTCGTGACTCTGTGAACCCTGAGGAGGACGGATACCCGCTGACTGTGGACCAGTACTCTGGGACTGCAGGTACCAATGCCAGCAATACTGCAGAACTACAGAGTAGTCCCAGTACCAACACCACTTCCAGTACTAACAGATGTCTCTGTCCCTTCCAGGCGACTCCCTCCTGAAGCACTCTGGGATGCGGTTCACTACCAAAGACCGTGACCATGATCAGTCGGAGAACAACTGTGCAGCATACTACCAGGGAGCATGGTGGTACCGTAACTGCCACACCTCCAACCTGAATGGCCAGTACCTGAGAGGAGGCCACGCATCCTATGCTGACGGGGTGGAGTGGTCCAGCTGGACTGGCTGGCAGTACTCGCTCAGGTTCACTGAGATGAAGATACGACCCAGCACTAAACCAGACTCCTGGTCCTTGGATCCTAATCAAAAACCTGACCTCTGACCTTAACTAGACACCTGGTCCTCAGATCCTAATCCTGAACCCTACCTCCAACCTCTAACTGTGTCCTTAAATCATAGTCAGAAATACTTTATTAAAAGCAAATTTCTAAATGAAAATAACATATAAAATACAATAAGAAATAAAATGAACTCACATCTTCAAAAATACAGAAAATAATACGAAAAATACACAGTGTACCCCATTTAAATATGCATGAACATACTAAATGGACTGAAAACTATGAATAGATGAAAGGGGCAGGTTGATTGATCGGAATGAGATTATATAAAGCCTCAATAATAGACAGATTGATTTTCAGAGGAAAGACTTGAACAGTTTGATGGCAACCAGTGGGAATTAATTCCTATGGTGCTCTGTGTTGCATTGTGGGAAATGAGTCTCTGGCTGAATGTTCTAAACCCTGACCTTTGACCTCTAACTAGTTGTCTGTTTTATAAAATGTCATCACTTGTTCCTATTGTCATAAATAATCAGATCAATGACTGTGTCTATTGGTTGTGCTCTGATCAATAACTTTTTATATTAATATCAGGTTTCTGACTGAGCTGAAGTTACATCTCACTGTAAAACTGATAAATGGGAACGTTTGGACATGGGAAAATAACATTAACATGAAGCTTCATTTTTTAGCATCTGACAAAAACAAACTCTCCACAAACTAAACAACTGCTCTGTTCTACATGTACTACACATCCTTAGTAAATTGACGTCTGTTTTTCTCTACATAGGCTTAATCAAAGCACTTTTTACACTACTCACCCTTTGCATAGAAATCACACAAGTCTTGGGCTTGTGGGCTGGGGAAGCCAGGCTTAAACATTGACTTTTTGGCTATGGATGATCCTCTCTACCTCCTTAACCACAGCCACCTTAAAATATGTATCACATATATAATAGTGTGTTTACTGAATATTTACTTTTAAAAACAAATCAATGAAAAAATTATGAACACTATGAACACTACAAATATAATTAATAACGTTTTGTGTATAATTAATATATTTTTAGGTTTAGAAGGTCACAATGAAACATAACCTGCTGTGAATGTTTGCTCAGGGGTTCCCTAATTTGATGAAATGTAGATGTTTTTAATTCTTTTCTTTAAAAAAAACTCCACTTGGAGCAATTTAGAGAACATGGACAAATTTCAAACAAATTTGAAAGCTAAATAACTGACAATTAGTTGTGGGTGTATTCTGTTTTTCCCGTTTATATAGAAAAAGGAGGGTAATGTTTAATTTTAATTAGTTACTGTTTAATTTTGTAGTTGTAACATAACACGCTTCAGAAAGTGTCTTAAATTCAATCTGTGAAAAAGTGAATGGAGTTCTGTATGGGGCGTTTTTTCGATGCGTTGCGGCACTTCCTGACCTGACGTGATGACGTTACCGATGACGGCATGATGATGACGCTAATGCTAACCACCTCCTGTGATTCGCGGGAAAAGTGAAAAAATGGCGGCGGTAGAAGTTTGAAGTTTAGCGCCACGAAACGGAGACGGTCGCAAGATACCGAGGACACAGGGATACAAACCGGCTGTGGGTCATAGGACCGGAGGATTGGTGGGACTCGGACCGGATCAGAGGAGGTAACGTTAAGACAGCTCTGGTTTCTGTGGTGTAACACGCTTCTGCTCCGTTTGAGCGGGGTCAGCCGCTCAGGGTTAACGGTGTCAAAGAGTTTAGACCCGTTTAATTCTCTGCAGACAGCTCGTGGCCGAACCTAACACTAACTTAAACCAGTCACTAGTTACAATTAACCCAGGCTACGCCGTTAATTTAGTCGTTAGTTAACGGTTAACGGTGTTTAGCCTGAGCTTACTTAGTCACTTGGTTAGTTAACTGTTTAGCCTGAGATTAATTAGTCACTTGGATAGTTAGCGGTTAACGGTGTTTAGCCTGAGATTGATTAGTTAGTCACTTGGTTAGTTAACTGTTTAGCCTGAGCTTAGTTAGTCACTTGGTTAGTTAGCGGTTAACGGTGTTTAGCCTGAGATTAGTTAGTCACTTGGTTAGTTAACTGTTTAGTCTGAGCTTAGTTAGTCACTTGGTTAGTTAACTGTTTAGCCTGAGCTTAGTTAGTCACTTTGTTAGTTAGCGCTTAACGGTGTTTAGCCTAAGCTTAGTTAGTGAGTCACTTGGTTAGTTAACGGTTTGTGTGTCTTGATGTGATGGGAGGAGGCACTGCGCATGCTTCGACTTGTCAAAATCCCCCTGACGGTTCCGGAATGAATCAGGTCCCCAACCTGACTGTCTGACTGACTGACTTACTGACTGACCGACCGTCTGACTGACTGTTCGTGGTTTGTATAGCAAAGCTTAAAATTTAAAAACTTCTTTTATATAAATTCTATACATTGTGTAAACTCGTCAGAATTTAAACTGTTACCTTCCCTTCTTTTGCATACCCAAATTAAACTTCCTGTTGTACTGACATGTTAAGGGTTGTATTGATGAGCTTGGTATCATTGGAAAGGAAACACTTTCTAGTTTATTGTGACTTTATTCAAATTTGGCCGATGGTCTTTGGTAATACATCTGGAAACACTGTTTCTACAGTTTCATCCCTGGTGGGCCGTAACCTGGGTTGGGGATGGTGATTTTATTAAAAAATAGCATATTAAAAGTTTTTCAGCATAGATAACTTTAGGACAGTAAAGCAAGTTTAAGGTTTGCTTACCATTTCTTTTAGTACAACTGCTGGTGGAAGCCAATATTGTTATCAGTGTATCACAGCCAGTACTGAGATAAATCATCAGTGATACTAACTGATCAACCCTACACCTGTATGGTGCAGGTGGGACCATACCCTATCAATGACTATCGAGCTGGTTATTGATTATGATGCAAACTGACCACTTGCCTCTCTTGCAGCATGGTTGAGGACCTGATTGAAACTTTCTGTGGTCTGGAGCCTCAGGTGTCTCGTGGGGGAAGAGCATGCATGAGAGGGCATGGTTTGGAGGACGATGGGGGGGCGGAGTCCAACCTGAGTGTAGGACAGTTCGTCCTCTGTCATTGGTCCGATGGGCTCTACTACTTGGGCAAGATACAGAGGGTAACACTCATACTCACACTGTGTTTCTAACACTAACCTAAACCTTACGTTGTGAGGACCCAACAATAATGTAATAAAGACATGTACACAGACTATCTATCCTCTGATTGGTGTAACTCATGTGATTGGTGGACAGGTGAGCCCCCAGAGGCAGAGCTGCTTTGTCATGTTTGAAGACAACTCCAAGTTCTGGGTCCTCTGGAAAGACATCCAACACGGTGAGAGACAGGTGGGGAGAGAAAAAGACAGGTGGGGGGAAAAAGAGAGGGAGAGAGAGACGGAGACAGGTGCAGACTGACCTCTTCCTGTCAGTCACCATCTTGTGTCCAATCATGTTGCAGCTGGAGTGCCAGGGGAGGAGCCACGTTGCTCTGTGTGCCAGGAGGCAGAGCCAAACTCTGATGGTCAGTCAAACAAGAATAACCAGATCCTCATCTGTGGGAAGTGTGGCATCGGTGAGTGAGAGGCAGGGAGACAGTGATGAACAGATTAACTTGTACAACAGAAAAGTTGTAACTTCAGTGTAAATGTTTCTCACATTGAACACTAGGTGAAGTTTAAAATAAATGAAGAACATGCAATCACTCATCTCAGAAATAGCAGCAGGTTAATGAATTCCAGTCTGCAGGAGACAGAAGCAGGCCTGCAGTCTATTATCATCTAGTTAAATGTTTGTCTCCCTCTCTTTCAGGTTTTCACCAGCAATGCCATGTCCCTCCTGTAGAGGGCAGCAGCAGTCTCAGTCCCTGGTTCTGCAGACGATGTGTCTTTGCTCTGGCTGTCAGGGTAAGCAGCTTTTTTTTTTCTTTTCTTTTTTTTTTCATGATTCTGTTATTTAGCCTCATTGTTTTAAACAGGGTGGACAAAATAACAGGAACTCTTCTTTCTATCCATCCATGTCTGTCAATCACTCACCTGTCTGACTTAGTTCCTGCCTGCCTCTCTTACTGTATCCCCCCACAGAAAGGGGGCGCTCTGAAGAAAGGTCCTATAGCCAAAGCTCTGTCAGCCATGAAACAGGTGTTACTGTACGAGCTGGACTCTCTGGATTGGGACTCACAGCACCGGACTAATCAGCAGCAGTGTTATTGTTACTGTGGAGGTCCCGGAGAGTAAGACTGGCCAATCACAGAACCTCACACACAGCAACTCATCCAGGTTTGATGTGTCCCACAGCTCTAATATTTTGTTTGTGCATGTGTAGGTGGTATCTGAAGATGTTGCAGTGTTTCAGGTGTCAGCAGTGGTTCCATGAAGCCTGTACTCAGTGTCTGCAGGAGTCCATGATGTTTGGAGACAGGTAACATAGCGCCTCCTCTGCTCCTCCTAACTGCTCTGTATGTCCTGACACAGTTGCCTCATATTTCCGACCTCCTCCTCAGGTTCTATCTCTTCCTATGTTCGGTCTGTAATAAGGGATCAGAATACGTCCGTCGTCTGTCTCTGAGGTGGGTCGATCTGGTTCACCTGGTCCTTTACAACCTGTCTGTCAGCAGCAAGAAGAAATACTTTGAGCTGGAAGAGATCCTTGCCTTTGTTTCTGCAAACTGGGAACATTTACAGCTCGGGAAGGTAACAGATTCAACCTGGACCAGACCAGACCAGACCAGCAGCCTTCAGCTGGATGGGAACTGGTCTTGATTTTAACCCATTTGTGTGTTTGCTGTGTAGCTGTCCAACACCCCTCCAGCAGAGAGGGGCCAGCAGCTGCTAGATGCTCTGAACAAATACAAGAGCAAGTAAGACAAACACACACACACTCTCTTACAATGACTGTTCAAGAGAGTTTTTTGCCTCACCATTCTACTTCTATAAACATACAGTGTATTAGTCCACCACCTCCTGTATAAACAGAACAAGTCAGAATGAGGTGTTTGAGGTGGATGGCACATTAGAATTACAGGTATGTATTGTTGTTTTAGCATGACGCTTCTAATACCAGCAGCTGTGTAAAATGAACACATGGAGACAGTTTGTCTGACACACACACATGGTGGTGACACATTCATTGTCAGTGTGTAAACACAATATCAATGTGTTCGTGTTTAGGTTTCTCTGTGGGAAGGAGATAAAGAAGAGGAAGTGTATCTTTCGTCTGAGGACCAGGGTCCCTCCCAACCCCCCATCCAAGCTCTTTCCTGAACGTGCTCAAAACGATGGGGGGCGGGTCCATAAGAAGGGCCTGTCCCGAACCAGGTAGTTATCACACCAAGTTCTTACTTTTTCTAATGCTATTTTAATCTTGTGTCTTATACTTACCTGCTGGGCTAAGGTGACTTTGGTTCCTCTCATCTTATTTACCTGGAAAACTGTGATTGACAGGACACAGGTAACTGAGCTGAACACAGCACAGGGTGTCCGCGGAGCCTTAAAAAGTCTTAAATTCCATATTATAAAACTAAGGCCTTAATTAGCATTAAAATGTCTTAAATTTGCGTTTCAAAGGTCTTAAAATGAAATCTAACCGACCCCATAAAGAAGATTTTATTATCAATTTGAAAGCCTTTCGCGTATTTGTTACGCAGAACGAAATAGGCGGAACCAACTAAAATACGCGTTTGAGGGGAGTTTATTTAACACATGCTTTCCGGCGGCTGCGTGAACTGCGGGAAAGTTTCAGCATTTAGTCTTTTGCCATGAGTAAATGTAAATTTAATGACAATTGGTTACAAAACCCTAATTTTGCGCCGTGGTTAAGTCCAGTTAGTGGCAACGTGTTCGAGGTCCGGTGCAGGCTGTGCAAAAAAATTTAAAACTCGGAACAATGGGTATGAAAGCTTTGGAGACCCACATGCGGTGTGAATAAGACAAAGCGGCTGCGGAAACCTGTCGGAAAACACCTGGCATTTTATTTTTGTTTTACTCAATAAGTCAAACGGTGTGTAAACAATTTATATCAATAAACAGTGTGTTAATTGGTTGTATTGTGGGATGTTTTATTTTATTTCCACAAAATTGGTCTTAAATTTCATTCAGCGTGGTATTAAAAAGGTCTTAAAAAGTCTTAAATCTAGCTCTTAGAAACCTGCAGATACCCTGCAGCAGAAGCTTCAGTCACTGCTTATGTTTAAAATTAAATTGTGTGTTTGTATCCAGTGGTTTGGCTGAGAGGAAGAAGAGGAAGTCCAAGTGGCTATTAGAAGACGCCATTCCTAACGTAAGTGTGTCTGCTGTTTGTTTCTTGAACGTGGTCTCATGTCCTGCCAGAGACTTTAATTGTTTGTTGCTCTGTGAATGTAGAACGAGTTGACCTGCAGTTGGACGTCCAACCATCACATGGCCAACATCTTTGACTTCACTCTAGATGAACTACAGAGCCTTAAGAGGTGAGACGCAGATCAATACACCAATACCCTTTAGGAATTAATATTCAGCACATCAGTGTGTTATCGCTGCCTGACTTTTCCCCTCTTCAGTAGTTCCAGTAGAACTGTCAGTATCGATCAGGACTCCACTGACGCCTCCACTTCAGGTTCTGCTACGACCAGTACCTCCTACCACTTTAGGTAACGTCCACTTACTGGTTAACTAAACCATCCTCCACTTTACTCCTGTTCCTCAGCTCTGACATCATTATCTCATGTACTCAGAGATCAAAGATCGACTTCTCAAACACTTCATAAAGTTGGTTTCCCTCCACAGGTAGTTCAAATCTTAAGTGAATAAGTATAAAATCAAAGTAAATCCAAATTCAGGTTGGTCTGTGTCTCTTCCCTTTAACAGAAGAAACCTCCAGCAGAAGCTCAGTCCATGATGGAAAGTCCTCAGGCAGTCTAGGCCTATAGCAGCATAACTAAGGGATGGTTCAGGGTTGCCTGAAGCCAGCCCTAACTATACGCTTTGTCAAAGAGGAAGGTTTTAAGTCTAGCCTTAAAAGTACAGAGAGTGTCTGCCTCCTGAACCCAGGCTGGGAGCTGGTTCCATAGGAGAGGAGCTTGATAGCTAAAGGCTCTGCGTCCCATTCTGCTTTTGGAAACTCTGGGAACCACAAGTAGACCTGCACTCTGAGAGCGAAGTGCTCTATTGGGATAATATGGTACTATGAGGTCTTTAAGGTATGAAGGAGCTTGATTATGAAGGGATTTGTATGTGAGAAGAAGGATTTTAAATTATATTCTGGATTTTACAGGGAACCGATGAAAAGAAGCTAATATAGGAGAAATATGATCTCTCTTGCTAGTTCCTGTCAGGACTCTGGCTGCGGCATTCTGGATTAACTGGAGGCTTTTTATGGAGATACTGGGACATCCAGATAGTAATGAGTTACAGTAATCTAGCCTTGAGGTAACAAATGCATGGACTAGTTTTTCTGCATCATTTTGAGACAGGATGTTCCTAATTTTGGAAATGTTGCACAGGTGGAAGAATGCAGTTCTAGAGATTTGTTTTATGTGAGAGTTAAAGGACATGTCCTGGTCAAAAATAACTCCAAGGTTCTTCACAGTAGTGCTGAAGTGGATAGAGGAGAGAGAAAAGAACAATAAACAATTTACTGACAATAAATCACAGTATCAAGTGTTTTATATGGAGAGGCTGCAACAGATAATCAACTTGGCAGGGAGTAGGATTGAGGCAGCTGCTCTCCGCTGTGTTGGCACATGGCATAGATGTAAATAAAGATGTAGTAATTTTCCTAAATATATTAACAGTGTTGTCAGACAAACATCTGTGGTGGATTTTTCTCCCAAACACTGTGTGTCAAGATTTTCCATCAGCGTTTTTATGCACAAATTGAAATTGCAAATAAAAGCAGGTGAATGGAAGCACATCTGTATTTCTGTGGCCACAGGTAGCACATAAGAAGCTTGGGTTAATTACCAGCCGCCAACCATATTGTGATGCTGATTTGTACATGCCATCTCCTGTTGAAAGTTGACCTCTGTGTCCTCAGGAGGAAGGTGGGCAGCAGAAAGAGGAAGTTGCCTAGCAACAGCTACAGCCAATGGGCCAATCGCAGTGAGGCAGGGGAGGAGCCTGGATCGGAGGAACTTGCTGGGATCCTGGAAAATCAAGAAGCTAAACACCACCTGTCGTCAGACTCCTCCCACTTTCTGTCTGACTCCACCCAAATTCCATCTGACTCCTCTCACCTTCACTCCTCCATCTCCTCCTATTTTGGCGTGGCAGGCAGATTGACCAATGGGGAGAGATACCAGGTGTTGGCTCGACGTATCACTCCTCAGGGGACAGTCCAGTACCTGCTGAAGTGGGAGGGAACAGCACCTTATTAAGATGTGGAGAGAGGGACCGAGTGAAGCTTTGATTCCTTTTCCTCCACTTGCTTCACTCTGAACATCTGCTGCTGATTGGTCAGAACCCATCAGAGCTTAGTTACCTCATAAGTAATAATGTCATACAAAATATGCATGACAACAGGTCTCTTGAGTACCAACCTTATCTGATGTTTGTCAGGTCACTAGTTTTAAAGTTAATGCTTTTAATAATGTTAGGAACCTTAACAGTGACTTTTTATTTTATGCTCTTATGTTTTCACAAAGGGTGGCACAGTGGAGCGGTGGTGTCACGCTGTCTCCTCCCAGCAGCAGGGGACTCTAAATTGCCCATAGGTGTGAATGTGAGTCTGTGTCTGTGTCTCTGTCAGTCCTGTGATAGGCTGCTGATCTGTCCAGGGGGGACCTGCCTCTCACCCACTGCACCCACCGGCCACATAGCAGAGTTGAGTGGAAGATGCTGGATGGATGGATGTTGTCACAAATATGAAGCTAAAACAAAAAGCATATGACACGGAAACATAGCACCTGTAATCATGACTGATTTTCTGCAAAACCCTCATCTATACATGTCCCTGCAGACGTCTGTCAGGTGGTTTGGTTTTCAGGTGTGTGTGGAGAAACCAGGTATCAAACCTGATTGTTATTTTGTATAAACAGTATTTAGTGACAGCACATTTAAATGCAGCCAAAGACCGAGCTCAGTAGTTGTTTATGAACAATAAGTGTTCAGGTCTGTGTATCATCACACTGACCGTAGACTAGTTATTCTGTCAAACCAAACACATTTCTACTCTTCCTCTGTGTTGTACAGAGGCTCTGATAGTTTCCTATAGCACCCCCAGCTGTCAAACAGCATGCTGCCTTACCTGAAGTGTCTGAAGTATTTAACCAGTATGTTCAGGTCTGAGCAGAAAGCACTTCATTTGAAGCAGATTCCAACAGTTTAAGGTTTGTGATGTCAGTGCAGATGTTTTCCATCAGGTGTCAAAGCAGCAGCTGGTTTGAGTTGGTGTTTGTCCACCTGTAATGGTCCAGTGTGATCTGAGTTTTTGACAGTTTGATTACAGCAGGATTTTAACTTTTATTTCACATTAAAAGCAAAAATCATACTTATTTTTATTTACAATTTTAGCACCACGCCCTGTTTATTTCATATAATCCTAATAAAACAGCTGATGCAGTTAAACCAGACAAAAACTGCAGATCTCAGTGAAGCTGAAGGTTCAGAATATTGATCTGTATTTTCTGTCACATTCACGATCTATGCAAACATCAACCCCTTCACCAAGTTTAGAGTACCTGCCCACCTGATAATCAGTCAGGTGGGCAGGAGTCAGGAGTCTTTGATCATTGATCAGGAGTCTTTTTTTTTTTTTTTTTTTTTTTTTGGATTGGCTTGAAGCTAATAGAACCCATTGGTTTGAATGAGGAATGCTAACAGTGTTAAGAATGCTAACAGTCTCCAAGACGTTAAACTGCCACTCTGTCACTTTAAACCTGCAGCCCTTCCTCGCTGCCATAGTAACCACGTACTCCTCCCATTGGCCTGTTACTGGTTGTTTTGATCATGTGACTTTGTTTGCCTTTTTCTGTTCAGCTGACCAATCAGCTACCAGCTTTTTCTGGAATAAAAAAAAATCATGTATGACTTTTGACCTCCCTATTTTTGTGTGTGGGCACTGAAACCTGTTTACATGGTGATGTGGGGACTTAGCTTCCTCATGGGAACAAAATCCAAATCACTGAATTTTAGAGTCAACTTGTTTTAAAGTTATGGGAAAGTCTGTGGCAGTTAGGGTTAGAGCCAACTTTCAAAAAATGAATGGAAGTCAATTTAATGTCCCCATGAGAAATGGAAACAAGTTTGTGTGTGTGGAAGTGAGAGTGCGTCAGGTGATGATCCACTAAGACAATTAAGGTGTTAACCGCCAAGAACAACACAGTGACAGAGGCACTTCAGGTCTGTGCTGCTGTGCTGAGGGTCCCTGCAGGCAGGTCAAGGTCTTTAATAAAGTGACGGCAGCTGAAGAGACGAACTGCAGCTTCTGGCCTTGTCTACCCGTAAGTTGGTCTGTATCTGCACTTCTTAGTTGTCTCTACATGCCTGAATACCTGTATTTATATTATGCCACTTCTCTGTCTTTACCTGTAGCTACTTTCTATCTTCATGTCTCTGTTCAAATGTTTTTTTGCTGTTCTTTGTCGTCTGTCTGCTTTTCTAGTTGGCCTATCTGGTTATGTGTGTGTGCTCTACCTGTGTACCATCTTTTCTATTAACTGTCTACCTGTCTTTGACTTAAGGGTATATGCAGTGTTAGACAGATGAGAAGTCAGTCTCTTTGATTACCCAGAATACTGCTCTCTGTAAAGGACCTGTTGCCATGGAAGAGCTGGTGAAACATCTTACCAGGTGTCAATACCTGGGCTGGATGAATGTGATTGGTGAGTTCCAGAGGTCACCCAACAGGAAGATCTGATTGTTTGACAAATGTCTGAGTGATGTATACCTGTTGTTTACCTTTTTGCCTGCAGCTTCACAAAACATTAACTCGTTCCCATATAAAATTTGACATTTGTTTACAGCAGCATAAACTCGTAAAGACAAATTCTGGTCTTATTATCTATCTACTACTGACAATGCAACCTGCAGTAATTAATCACAGGTGTGCTCCGAGCAGACACCAATGTAGATAATCACAGGTGTTAACAACACCTGCGTGAACCACAAACTATGGTGGAACTGAATCCAGATGTCTTACTCTCACATGAACCTGTCTGACATCACGCTCTGTCACAGGTTAATATAATGATGTTGTGATAATGTCACAGAGATGAAAAGCGCCTCTATCCATTGGCTGTCATGTGGCCAGAAGGTGGAGCCTGACGTCTGGAGTAAAATGCTGTGTATCCTGTTGGATTCAGAGCTGCTGATGCTCGACAACCTGGAGGTAGAGAAAAACAAAGCTAAATTCTTACATGACATTTGCTTTTAACATTCCCTGGGATTCATTTCTCCTTGGTTTCACTTCCTGTTTTCTGAACTGCTTACTTTGTAATGTGACAGTTTGCTGCTGATACAACTTCTTACTCCACCTGTTGTCTCAGTAAAATCAGTATGTTTATTTCACATCATAACGTTGTAGTAACTACCCTATGAAAAAGTCTGCTGTGCCACTACTCCACTGTGTCGACCTGCAGCTTTAAATTGAGAAAACAATGAGGTTCTTCACGTTTATCTACTTTTGCTTGTTCTTTAGGTCCATCCTCTTCTTCTTGCAGAGAGGGCGGAGACTTGTACTGTCTGGTTGCTAAGATACACTCTCCATGTGACCTCAGTACCTCCTCGGCCCGCCCACAAAGGTAAGGGGGGTTTAAAAGGCAGCAGAAGAAGAAGACAGAGAGGAAGAGAGACAGGAAGTCAGACAGGTGACAGGTGATGGATATGGAGTTTGATGCAGTGTTTAAGGACCTGAGGGGTAAGAAGAAACATCCGTTATTTCCTGTGTGTTTGTTGACTGCAGCAGGGATTACGTCCTCTGGTTAATCTTGATGACATGTCATAATAATAATCTCATAATCTGATAGCTGAGGTCGGTTACCATGGAAACACAGCTGTCTGCCCATAGGTTATGAGTTAACTTTAGCCACTTTAACCTGTCGTATTCAGAAGCTGAAGGTCAAAGGTCACAAGGATCGGTTGTCTCCAATCCTTTGCAGGTCTAAATTATAAACAAGGAGTGTTTATAATTTAGTTGTACAAAGATACAGACAAAAGGCTAAAAATAATCAAATTTTCCAAAGAGCAAAAATATAAAAAGACTTTTAGCTCAATTTTACTGTTTGACGTTAAAACCCTAACACTGATACCACGAACAGTTTGTAGACAAACATTCTGTTTCAGAACCGAACTGAGAAAAGATTTAAGACTCAGCTGAAGCGTGTTTTCCCCAAATCCTTCAGTCAGCAGGGGGTTTTTCCAGACAATACTGCCCTTATTGGGTAGGTAAAATATGAACAAGACTGAAATAGTCACTCTGCCAGCAGTCGCACCAGTCTCTCAAAAACATGTTCAGCAGCTCACCAACATTTGACAGCTGTGCAATACTACTACTACAACTACTACTAATAATAATAATAATAATGATAATGATAACAGCTGCATGTTTCCCCAGTCTCTGCCTGACTCTGAACCTCTGCTCGCAGTGCACAGTACTGCAGTACTATGTTAGTACTGTTAGTTACTATGTAATCACGTGGCTCAGTGATGAAGTAACTGTACCTCCTGTCACAGTAACTTACTGTACGGTATCTGCTGTACTAGGTCACGGTGTGATACTGCGTATTGCTGTACGTACTGCTGTACTAGGTCATGGTGTGGTACTGCTGTACTTGGTCACAGTGTTATACTGCATATTGTTGTACGTACTGCTATACTTGGTCACTATGTGATACTGCGTATTGCTGTACGCACTGCTGTACTAGGTCACGGTGTGATACTGCGTATTGCTGCACGTACTGCTGTACTAGGTCATGGTGTGGTACTGCTGTACTTGGTCACGGTGTTATACTGCGTATTGCTGTATGTACTGCTATACTTGGTCACTATGTGATACTGCGTATTGCTGTACGTACTGCTGTACTAGGTCACGGTGTGATACTGCGTATTGCTGTACGTACTGCTGTACTAGGTCACGGTGTGTTATTGCGTATTGCTGTACGTACTGCTGTACTAGGTCATGGTGTGGTACTGCTGTACTAGGTCACGGTGTGATACTGCGTATTGCTGTACGTACTGCTATACTTGGTCACTATGTGATACTGCGTATTGCTGTACGTACTGCTGTACTAGGTCACGGTGTGATGTCACTAGCAGCAAACACATCCCTCTGCTGCTGGAAAAACCTGCGTTACCAGCACTCCCATGGTGCACTCTGTCTGTTCCAGATGTTCCAGACAGAGGTGTGCGTCGACAGAGCATGCCCAGTAGCTCTGCCATGGACACGCCCACCACCAGAGTGACGGTAAGTATATACACAACAATACACACTCGAGACCTGTTCTTCGTACTTGGCTCACCAGATCCAGGATCCAACGAATAATGCTGGAGGTTCTAATCGAAAAATTTCATATCCGGTTCTTCAAACACACCTGAAAGGTGTATTACAAGCTGGATTCAATCATCTGGGGTAACTGCTCTCATGATTGATGATAAGGACAAATATATCAATTATTGACACAATGATCAGCTGGATCCCCTTTGGCTATAGTGATTGGATGGAGCACATTTTTTCACTGCAGCAGAAGAAGAACTGCTGCTGGAGGACTATGAAGAGCAAGGCGGTGCTGCCAAAATGCAAAAAGATGGAGGTAAAAAGTGTCTGAGAAATTAAATGTGTGACTCATTTTATCCTTTCGGTCGCCACAGCTGAATATCATGTCCTCTGACGTGACAGCGCAAACACTGTTTGTAGGCTAAGAGATAAATGTATTAAAATAATATATTAATTAAACTTTTCTTGAGGCGCGGATTCAAGTAGATGATCCCTCCCAACTAAATCTTTTTGTTGGGAACAGGTCAGATGATCCAGCAGGACTTCATGTTTTTTAAATGTCTGTAATATAGTCACCCAGTGTCGATGGATCACTGTGTAAAAACCGGATTCCGTAGTTGGATGGACTTCCTGGTCTAACGTTGACTATATCCGAGAGGTTCTCCTGTTTACAGGAAGTAAACTTGTGCAGCTTTAAGTTTGGGGATATGTCACCAGGACAAGAATGTCACCATGACTTTGGAAAAACCAACAGATCCAGGATCAGGTCAGATCATCAACTCAATGATCCAGATCCACGTACGAAGAACAGGCCTCAGGTCTTAGCTGGGATCAGCCTCTTGTTTCCACGGTAACAGATGTTGTGCTGTTGTTAGCTGTAGATCAGCTGATTGGCTTCACCAGCAGGTGGAACAGTGTGACATCTTAGACAGGTAAACAGAAAGGCTGAACACTTTACTGTATTTTCTGGACTATGAGTCCCACTTTTTCACTCTAACTCCTAATATAACAAATGGCGCCCAAACAAAGAGCTATACTGCAGACATCAAGCTGCAGGTAATAAAGCTGAAACACAGTTTGGACTGAGTGTCGACATTCAGACAACCTGAGAGAGGAGGAGACGCTGCTTCAGCTTCTTCCTGATGTTGGTGCAGTTGTTTAACATTACTTGACACAGATGAATGAAAATATTAATGCACGTCTGCTTGTTCTGTCTAGCCTACGTTCTTCACAGGCTAATTTACACTAGAATTGGTGTAATTAGAAATGAGACGTGTTTTTTTATCTTCAACATGGCCGTTTTTGCTAAAAGCAACTTCGGTGCAACTTATAGTCTGGAAGACACGGTAGTTTCAGCCAATCGTATTGGAGCATGAGACTGATTTTATGTTGTATCTTTGACAAACAAACTGACAAACATTCAGTTTATTTATATAACATCTAATCAATTTAATTTATTTGTATAACATTAAATCAGTGTATTTACACATCTCCAAATGATTCAGAGAAAAGCAGAAAGGATGAATAAAAAATATTATTTTTATTGTTATTGTTAAGAATTTAACCTTCTAATTTTATGTGCTCCTCCTCTTCTTCAGGGTTTTCTCTCCCGGAGGTTGAAACAGTCTCTTCGTCGAACACGATCGCAGCCTAAACTTTCTCGTCAGAGCAGCGGAAAGACCAACCTGGTCAATACCTCTGACACCAGGTAACAAATTACTGATAATCAATTACACTCACATTCGGCTTTTTTCATCCACAATACCTCTTCCAGACCAGCCTGAACAGCTAGTGTAGGATGGAGGGTGAACCTCATATAGTAAATGCTTTTCTACACTCAAAGATCTTTGTTAAACTGTTTGCCCATTCAACACCAATGGAGGCGCCACCAAGGATTCAGTTTCTTGCCCAAGGACACTTTCACATGTGGACTAGTGAAGCCAGTGATCAAACCACCGACCTATTAGTTCATGGCGGCTCTGGTTCAGGATGTAGAGCAGGTTGCTCTACATCCTGAACCAGAGCCGCCCCCAGATTTGTTGAAATGGACTGAAGAGGATCTCTGACGTGAAGCTCATAGGTGTCAGTAATGGCCTGCTGGTGCACCAGTGTGTTTCCCTTTATTTGACCAGGGAACTCCTGAATCTGCAGGCTCTGTGTGGGTCGGGGGGAGGTTCTGCAAACCCTCGGACCAGGACAATCTAGGCTCAGACCCACGTATCTTCGAACTCTGTGGATCCTGCCAGATTTTTGTCGTAGGTCAGTCTGGATGAGGGGGAATAGGTGAACAGTACATGGCAGATCAGACTCTGACCACGGGTCACTGCTGTACAGAGCAACCCCACACATAATCTGTCTGCTGGTGGGGGCTGGGGTGAGGGTGCAGGCCCGTAATCCTGGACATCATCGGCACAAAGTGACAGTAGTGGGGGGGGATTAAAGACTGGAGGAGAGAGGGAGAGTAAGACTGACAGGAGAGAGGAGGCAGGGAGAGGACATGAGGAGGAGATGGAGGAGGAGAGGAAGTAGGGCAGCCTCACTGCAGGGGAGGGGCGACTGCTGGCAGAGAGCGAGGTTGAGTCACATAGAAACAAACAGAGAGAGAGAGAGCTGCTGGAGCCGTGTAGCATCAGTAGCATCGAGCTAACAGAGGAAGAGACAGGTCTCTAGCTTTTCGAGCAAACGGCATCAGGATCAGCAGGTTCTCCATCTTTCTTCTTCTCTCCTCCTACTGTTTGCTGCTGAAGGACAACATGCATCCATAACCCCCCCACCCCCCCAGCATTCACACAGAATGCTCGGTGAGTATCCTGCTCCTCTGCATTGACTGCCTTTGTCCTCAGTGTCTCAGTGGATAAATGTGCTGCAGTGAATTTCTGCTCTGTGTGCTAGGGGGTGGAGGGGGATGGGAGGGTGCATGCATCATGATGTCTGCTACCTGATTTGCATGAGCATGCATGCTGCGTCTCTTTCTCTGAGCGCGCGTGTGTGTGTGTGTGTGTGTGTGTGTGTATGTGTGTGCGTGTGTGTGTGTGTGTGTGTGTGTGTGTGTGTGTGTGTTAGGGTAGGTTTAGCTAGCCTGGAATGTTAGCATGTGGCCAAGCTAGATACACTCTGCTAGCAACATGCTTTGCTAAATAAGGTTAAGCCCGCACACACGTTGGAGACTTACTGTTGTAAGCAGATAACATTAAGAAGCTTGTTAAGATAATGAGGAGATATAATGAACTAAAGCAGAAACAACACTGTTTCTGTCAGATCATCGGCCTATCTGTGTGTGTTCAGGGGTCAGAGGTCACTGTAAGCCCTCCAGCAGGTTTTTTTTATTATATTGAGTGTGTTTCTGTTTCTGTGCTTTAGTTGTTGCGACGTCTGTTGTCAGGCTGAGCTGCCTCCGGGTTTAGAGTTAATCGTTTCTTCTTGTACTCTTGACAAACTGAATCCCGGCAGCTCTTTGATAATTAGTGACAGGGCTAATTCTGTTTGGATGAGCAGGTTTCCGAGGTGTGACTCTGGGGTTCCTTACAGTAGAAGCTGCAGAGGTCATCAAAATATTAGTTGCTGGTTTGGGTGCAATAAGCAGAGCAAAGTCATCACTATGTACTCAGTCAGCTTCCATGACTCCCTGCAGGATATGATTTATTTAAGATTTGCAGCCATAAAAATGTTCAACACGGACACCTATTTCAAACCCTGACGTTTAAAGACAAAAACATGTACAACATAAAACTAAATAATAAATCTATGCAGATTAAGAAAGACACAGCCAAATGAAAAGGAAGTACAACACGGACAGTTTGATGGCTGCACTGACTGGAAACCTGTGAGCCTGAACATCACTGCGACACCACTGGGCCAGATGTTCCAGCTGTGCTGAGTGTATGCAGTCGCACAGCGCCATCTATGGCCACAACTAGTAATCACAGCGCAAGCTTGTACGACGGGTGCATTAAAATCTATTGCACCTGGATCTACCTGCACACTGGTTTAAAAGTTAGCAACGTGAATTTTTGACATTAGTGTGTGTTTTCAATCTGTCAGTTAGTTTTTCTGTAGATTGTACTGCAGCAGTGTCTAAAGGCTGCTGTACCATGTTCTGCATGAATTCATGTGTTCACAGCATCTCTGACCATGAAGCTGAGAAAGTCTGTCAGGATTACAGCTGCCACAGACGCTGGGACAGTGAATGAAGATACACTAATGTGTTTTTACTGTAGTCCCTGTTTCTACCAGAGAAAACAGTGATGTGGACTCTCCTGGATTCACAAGAAACTTTCACTGTTTTTTGTTTTTCTCAGAAACACGTGCTCTTATTTACAGGCCAAACAAGTGAATCTGACCCTGCCCCGTTTTACTGAACCCACAGAGATCAAACTGAGGAGGACAGAGACATGTTGACTGGATTCATCATCTTCTTCATATTGGTTCTAGTTTAATTAACAAGAGTCTGTAGGGAGACAGCAGGACTTTGTAACAAAGTGTTGGAGGGTTCATTGTGAACTAACTTATCTATCTGCTGCCACCACTGTGTTTGAACCCAATGACTGGAGTAAACTCAGGATGACGTTCTGCTGTTTCAGGTGTGTGATGCGGCGACTGCATTGTGGTAGCCAGGACTCGTTATTAAGCGCCGGCTGCATGTCGTCCCTGGAGCTCAGGATGGACCAATCAGTGATCATCAAACCAGTTCACTCCTCCCTGCTGGGACAGGACTACTGCTTTGAGGTAACACAATAACTACACCTACTCTACGCCTCCTCACAACACACACTGACCCTTGTGTTTCCCAAGTGATGACTTTTGATCCCCGGTCTCTAGGTAACAACCTCAACAGGCACCAAGTGTTTCTCATGTCGCTCAGCAGCAGAAAGAGACAAATGGATGGAGAACCTGCGACGTGCGGTTCATCCCAACAAAGACAACAGCCGGAGGGTAGAGAACGTCCTGACCGTGTGGGTCATCGAGGCCAAAGACCTGCCCCCAAAGAAAAGGTAGGGAATGCTGTCCCTGAGCTCTGTTACACCCACAGTTTGACATAGAGGTAGGGGTGCTACACAGTACAGTACAGTATGTCTTGATGGCATTGTATTAAAGGTAGTATTTCGTATTAAAGGTACTTCTGCGAGCTGTGTCTTGATGACAGTCTTTATGCCCGGACGTCGTGTAAACTGAAGACTGACAACATATTTTGGGGAGAGCGTTTTGACTTCAGCAGTCTGCCATCCGTCAGCGCCATCACCCTCCACCTATACAAAGACACAGACAGGAAGAGGAAGAAGGACAAGAGCAGCTATGTCGGGTTGGTCAACATCCCTGTTGCCATGGTGACAGGCAGACAGCTGGTGGAAAAGTGGTACTCAGTGAGCACCCCCAGTACAATACGGGGTACGTACACAAATTGCCTTCTCCAGGTAAAGACACCTGGTCACAACATATCAGCAATGAAGTTTTAAACATCTGTAAGGTTTGTCTGCTGAGGATCATGTGACATAAAACTCAAGGTTTGTCACATGTATCGAGTACAGTTTGTTGAAAGGCTGCATTGCTATGGTCCGACATTACAGTTGGGGTACGTCATTCAGCAGCTTCACACCTGTGCACTCATTCTGTAGACCTTGGACTTAGATCCTCAAGTCTGAGCTGTCGTCCTGAGTTTTTCCTTTCCTAAAACCTTTTCTAATCAATCAGGAGTTCGGCCATAAATTAATGCATCTGATTTCTGCACCTGCCGGGAACAGCAGCATCTCAAGTATGGTAAGATACTGTTAATACACCTGTCATGTTTCAGGTAAGTCGTCTGTGCCAACGGTGAGGATCAAAGCTCGCTACCAGAGTATTGTCATCCTACCGATGGAACAGTACAAAGAGTTCGCTGAGTACATCAGCTCCAACTATCTGCTGCTCTGTAGCACTCTAGAGGCCTCCATCACTCTGAGAGCCAAGGAAGAGCTGGCTGCTGCACTTGTCCACATCCTGCACAGCACCGGCAAGGCCAAGGTAACTACACCCCCCATCCTGCACCACCCACCGTCAAATACAACTAGTATATCTTGCACTTCACCGACTTCATCCATACTGGGTCCTCGCTAACCAAAACTACCTTCAAAATAAAACCACCCCACCCTGACCCCTCTCAGCTTAATGAGAATGACCTTTGACCTCCATCTGCAGGATTTCCTTACTGACCTGATGATGTCAGAGGTAGACCGTTGCCGTGACAACGACCAGCTGATTTTCAGAGAGAACACGCTGGCGACAAAAAGCATTGAGGAATACCTGAAGCTGATTGGACAGAAGTACCTGCAGGATGCCCTCGGTACATACCTGTACACGTGTGTTTTGGTCTGATCTGTCTTCGTGTGTTTCCTGTTTATTTTTTATTAATAACAGTTCCTTTTTTGTATTTAGGTGAGTTCATTAAAGCGCTGTATGAGTCTGATGAGAACTGTGAGGTTGACCCGTCCCGCTGTTCAACCTCTGACCTGGCAGAGCATCAGGCCAACCTGAGGATGTGCTGCGAACTCGCCTTCTGCAAGATCCTTGACTCTTACAGGTGCACGCATAAACGTGAACACTGTGAATGCATTGACCATAGGCAGCGATAAACACCTCAGTGAAGTAAACCCCAGTCTGCAATATTACATCCAAACAGGGTCTTTCCCCGAGAGCTGAAGGAGGTGTTTGCATCATGGAGGCAGGAGTGTGGTAACCGGGGGCGACCAGATATTAGTGAGCGTCTCATCAGCGCCTCGTTGTTCCTGCGCTTCCTGTGTCCGGCTGTAATGTCACCATCACTGTTTGACCTGATGCAGGAATACCCTGACGAGCGCACAGCGAGAACCTTAACCCTTATCGCTAAGGTCATCCAGAACCTGGCCAATTTCAGCAAGTAAGTCCGGGCTTTTATTAAGAAGGAGCTGCAAGGCCTTTGTTGTGAAGCAGCTGGTCTTTTACTTGGATTATTATGACTTCTGGTTAGTTGTGTCTGTTACAGTTAATGTCTTTATGCTCTTTACCTGTAAGTTTATCAATATGTTAATTAGCCAGTCTGTCTCTATGTGTACCTTTATATTTGCTGTTTGCCTGTTTTCCTTTATTTTACCTGTCACTGCAGATTCGGCACTAAGGAGGAGTACATGTTGTTTATGAATGACTTTGTGGAGCGGCAGTGGAGCAGCATGCAGCGTTTCCTGCAGGAGATCTCAAACCCAGATGGACTAAACCACACTGCTGGCTTCGACGGCTACATTGACCTTGGCAGAGAGCTTTCCAGTCTGCACACTTTGCTGACCGAGCTTGACCAGGTAAAACCTGAACGGATAACACATCTGGTCACGTAAGATCTTAACATCTTAACACTGGTCTTTCTCTCCTGCCTATCTCCAGTCCTGCCTGTCAAAGCTTGGTCCTCTTCCTCGGATCCTCAGAGATGTGTCGGCAGCTCTGGTCAACCCAGGGGGCGTGGCTAACCATAGCGGTGTGTCAGTTTCATCTCCTGAGCCTCAGCGAGTGGTGTCTCCACCCCCTCTGTCTCCTCCTCCTCTGTCCCCGCCCCTTTCTCCACCTCTGGCCACATGTAATCCCTCCATTGGGCTGCAGGGCAGTGTTGGACTGGATGGAGGGTGAGCCTCATATGCTCTGCTTGTAGCATGTCGTTTATAGCATTTGTCATGATGCACTGAGAGTAAACGATCAACGGCCACGGACTGTTGTCAGCAGGTGATAATAGATAATAACTTGCTGATGCAAGTGGGTGTAAAGTAGCTAGAGTATTGAAGCTTGGTTAGATGGTGGTGCATTAGTTTGCTGAGACTTTGAAGGCAGTTGTAAAGTGGTCATTAAATAATTCAGTTTGGTTTGTAGGCTTTTTGATAGTTTATGGTGGTTTAGGGTCAAACACTCATGACTTGCTAATGAAGTGAATGAAAGGTTTTCAGTTTGATTCCGTGTGTGTGTGTGTGTGTGTGTGTGCGTGCGTGTGTGTGCGTGTGTGTGCGTGTGTGTGTGTGTGTAGTTTGGTAGATTTCACCAGACTTCCTTCTCCAACTCCTGAAAACAAAGATTTGTTCTTCGTCACCAAAGGATCCAGTCTGCAGCCTGCATCAGGTGACCTTTGAACTCTAATGTTTATACAATTAGCTTTTTCTGCCTCTCACGCTCACTCTGTAACTTCTGACCCTTCCTGTGCTGCTTATGTCACATCATGCAGGCCTGCAGGGCTCTCCCGCTCCAAGCTCTTCCTACTCAGAGCCCAATGAGAATGAGCCAGGGTTTGAAATGACCAATGGGGGCCGAAGGGAGGGGCCAGAGCTGACCAATGAGAGTCGCAGTCTGTCTTTGGTCGACCTACAGGTCTCCCCCCCTAGCGATGGACTTGACGATAACCAGTGGCAGCGCAGGACTGGTCTACTCCCCCTTTCCTTTCAGAATCCAGTGTATCACATGACCACCACATCTCCACGGCAGCCGCATCAGGTGGATGCCACGCCCTCAGATGGCTCAGTGGGGTCACAAGGAAACACAGAGGACAGGAGCGCCATGACAGCCAAACCAGCGTTTCTTACCCAGATGACTGTGGGGCTGGGAGGTGGAGAAAGGGGGGAGAGAGGGGAGAGGATGTCGGCCATGTCGAGCAGCAGCAGCGGAGAGGAATACTCCAGACGAGCTCTGTCTCTCACAGAGACTCTCACAGGTAAGACCAGACAGGTATGTCTGTGGATTCACCTGCGTGTAGTGGTATTAGTGCTGACAGAGTGTAAGTGGCCTCATGTGCCTTCTGCTGAACTACACATTCTGCCCACATGGACAATGACACAATTACTTAATGTAGAAAAGACTAAAAATATCACTTGTTTTGGACTGTGAATGCAAATGTATTATATATTGAGTTGGAACCGTGTGTCTGCAAAAACAGGTTTATTTTAGAAACTATGAAAGTCCGACTCAGTGCCGTGGCCTTAGATTGTCAGCTTTGTGATAGTTGAATCTAACTGATACCAATAAACACCAATGAAATCAGTTGGTTTTAACTGATCAACCCTAACCCTCTAAACAGTAAACGATGCTGTCACAGCTTCTCTGATCACAGTTTATATCCATTTCCTGATCAGTCATTTCAGAGCTAGTTGGAAAGATCAAATAAGTGATGTCACTGTTAAAACTCTGCCCCCCAGGTGGATCGGCCCCCCCCACGTCAGAACTCCTCAGGTCCTCAGAGACGCATTGATCAGCCTCCTCCCCCGAACTCTGCTCCCCCAGGACCTCCTCGTGGCCGGACACCTCCCAGCATGCTTAGCAGTGCTGGTGGGGGCTCCGCCTACCCTCCTCGTCCTGCGTCTGGCAGTATGATGTCATCGAGCCCTGATTGGCCAAGCAGCGGCCAGTCGCGGCTCAGACAGACATCATCATCATCTAAAGGAGACAGCCCGGAGAAACAGCGACCTGCTGCCAAGGTAACCATCTTGTTACTACGGTAACCAATCAGTCTGACCTCGTCAGTGCTGGCCCTGGTCCTGGTGGACAAGATCAGAGAGGGGGGGGTTGGTGTGGTAGTAATGGCTCGTGTTGTGAGGATTAAACAAGAGCTGGTCTAGTATGAAGTTAATCAATTAATCAAGTTAATTAATGAATTAACTACAGCCCGACACCCCCTCAGCATTCAGACAGCAGGTGATGATGATCAGCCAGCGACAGGCCTGCTGTCCCCCATTGTGTTCATTCAAACAAAAAAACAAACAAAGGTTCACCTGGTTACTATGGTGACACATCAGTGTGACTGTGTTCAGGCACCCTCCCCCTGTGCGCTGGATCGGACCGCCGCCTGGCTGCTCAACATGAACTCTGCTTCCTCTTACGGCGAAACGGAAGATGACCGCCATGACGACACCCTAATTGAGAAGGTAAGAGACTTGTTATACTGGGACAGTACTAATTCTGGTTCCGTTTTGAAATGGTTCTGACAGTGTGTGTGTGTGTGTGTGTGCCTGTGTGTGCGTGCGTGCGTGCGTGCATGTGTGTGTGTGAGCAGTACCAGCAGGAGATTGCGTTGCTGCAGGAGAAGTTGCGAGTTGCAGCATTGCGTCAGGAGGAGTGTGAAACTCGTCTTATGGTCCAAGACCAGCAGAACCAGCGGATGTTGCAGGAGTATCAGGTCTGTACCTGACAGAGGAGGACTTGGACCTGTACAGAGACTCTTCCAATGTGTGTGATCACATGACACTGCTGGACCAATAGGTGTATGCATGTGTTTCAGGCTCGGCTGGAGGACACAGAGAGCAGACTGAGGAGGCTGCAAGATGACAAAGACCTCCAGATGAACAGCATCATCAGCAGGTCTGAACACCTGCACACGTCTGTCACGATGCCTACACACACATCTGTTTCTACACCTGCGCACACGTCTGTGTAAATTCAGCAGTCAACAGTCTGACCATTTACCTGTGCAGGTTGATGGCAGTAGAGGAGGAGCTGAAGAAGGATCACTCTGACATGCAGGCTGTGGTTGACTCCAAGCAGAAGATCATAGAGGCACAGGTACCTGTTGTGCCCCCACTTGTGTGATTTGTCCATTTGTCAGGCGGTTTCTCACCTGTCTGTCTGTCTCACCTGTCTGCCTATCAGGAGAAGAGGATAGCGAGTCTCGATGCGGCAAACACTCGACTGATGGCAGCGCTGACTCAGCTGAAGGAGCGGTACGCTGTGACATCACAGAGAAACGGCCTGTCTCCTAGCAACACATCGTCTCTGCAGATCACTGAGAACGGAGAATTTCGTAACTCCGGCAACTGCTGAACAACCTGCTGCTGAGCTCTGATTGGCTGTGACTGCAGGGAGGGAATAGGACAAATCTGCATGATGTGAGGCGTCTGGCAGTGGAGCTAAATCATACACCTGACCATTCTTAAAAATTCAACCAATCAGTGCTGTCGTAGTTATTCCAGTCCTGTCATTCAACAATCACTTCCCCTAGAAATGGAGCTGAACTCTGACCTTATTCCGCCCCTGTTGCTAGGTTACCTCTGATTTCCTGTTTTTGCTTGCATGTTTCCTGTTGGAACAGCTTATGCAGCCTGACATCATATCCGTTTTTTTCTTTGTTTTGTTCTTCGTTTGTTTGTTTTTGGGTACTTCCTGTTCAGAGCCACTAATGGCTGACAACAAAACTGGGCGTCATTTCTTGGCTCTGCACCACCTGGAACAACTCCACCTGTATAGGTCACCTATCAAATTGGACCAGCTCTGGCTGCCTGTGGCCTACACTTGTTTATATACATGACTAACTGGATTAACTCCAACTGTATGTGGCTCTGGTGTTCAGCAGGTTTTGTTCAGATTAAGTCTGGTCGAGAGGTAGTGTCTGATGGAGCTCAGATCTGTCGAGAAGATATTTAACAGTTTTTATGCTCTTTACCTTTAGAATGTAATTTTAAAGAACAGTCCAACACTTTTATTTCTGTGAACAGAGACAGGTTCTATTAGCGTAGCTTAGCACAAAGACAGGAAGCCGGGGGAAACTGTTAGCCTAGCTCCATTTAAACAGAACAAACCTTATCATACTGTGTTGAGATATGACATTCTATTGATTAGTAATCCTGAGCTGTTGCTGCTGTGGGCTTCTGTAGCATCAAGTATCCAGTTAATCTGGTTCAGAAGACCCGCCCGACAGTTAGACATTAGTTTGTGTTGTTTCAGACAATTCTACTTTCATGTAAACATCAGATTTTATTGTAAAACAGTAAAGACTTTAAATTGTGATTAATATTTTGTGAACACACGTCTGCTGTCCCGTACAGACTGAACTCTACTGTCCTCTCTGCTGTGTGCACTGTGGCCTCTGTCTCTGATCTTCTGTATTTATGAGAAACTTTTTGTTCCTCTTATTATTATCTTGTTATTTATCAACATCAGTATTTATAAAGAGAGATGCTCCAATAAACTATTACACTATCAAACTTGCTATGGCGATGGGTGAAAGGTGACATCTTTGCAACAACACACACACACACACACACTCATGTCTGTATCAATGAAACCTGACACCTGCCAGTGCTTCCGAACAGATCGACAGGTGTGGAGACAGTTTTTTATTAGGACAAAGCACTGAGGCTCAGAGCTTTATGTAAACAGGAAGAGACGTCACTCACAGGTGCTCAGGAGCTGCAGCTGGTCAACAGTAGTACTAGGTTCCAGCCTAGAAACCAACTGGCGAACTGTTCTCAATTTACCAGGCAGCTGGACTGAAAACACAGTTAGCCATTAGCATCCTGGTAGCATCACTGAGCCCTGTGGCTCATTTTAAGTTCCTGTCTGACTCGTGATGCAACTGCCTCCACCTTCTCGTGAGCCTTGTTTTCAATCCAAGCAAACACCTTCAGTAGGACACAGGATGTGAGGAGACAAGGACTGAGCCTGTAACCATGGTGACCACAGGAGAGACTCAGCTGGTCCTACGTATCCAAGATCATGACATCAAGTGCAAGGTCTTTGTCAACTCACCCGGAACCACCTCCATTTGAACACACACAGTGTGTTATGTTGTAATTATTGTTTGTTACTAATGACACCCACAAACGCCCACAATTCTGCTTTCTAATCTGGTGACATTCAGCAGTACAGTGCAGCCAGGACAAACCTGACAAAGCGCATTGGTGATGCTGACCCTGAAGATCAATCAACCAATCACAGAGAAGAACCAGAGACACCACCAGGTGTTTTATCTAAAGTGTTTAATCTGCACTCTTTCTCCTTTAATTTAATCTCAAATTCAGTTTCTACTATTTGCTGGTTCTTATTTGAATTTTTGCATATGTACTTTTAACTTTAACTTATTTCTGTAAAGCACTTAATGAATTGTGCTATATAAATAAACTTGCCTTGCCAAACAGGAAGTTTCCAAGCAACATCTTTCACCTACAGCAACTTGTGTTTTTAAACAAGCTTTACTAGAAAACAATAACAAAAGTAAGAGGAAAAGAGACTAATGAAGGCCGAGCTCCACCTGAGACAATGAGGAGGCAAGGGCTGCAGGTCACTTTACCTGCCCAGCACCACACCCCCTACAGATGAAAAGCTGCAGCGCAAACACTTTACTATGTTTCACAGTCATATCTCTTTAATATCAACCAACAGCTTTTGTAAAGTCCACAAACAAACACTAGACAGGTATAGATATGTATGTTCCCAAACGTTCCCAAGTCTTTACATCACACAGGTAATATTAGCTAGAAATAAAAAATGTACCAGAAAAGCATCTGTCTTAAGTTAGAAAGGATAATCTAAAACTACAGTTGGTGCAGTGTGAGACAACGTAACCTGCAAAAGAAAAAACAGCTCCCTAGTTTTTAAAAAGTGTTTAAGAAGAAGTGACATTCATACTTTAAACAGTGTATAGACGGTAGACAGGGAGGTAGATACTGAACTGGAATAAATAATTATTGCACAAAATAACTAAAGTCCCAGAGGAGAGCTGCAAAAATATGTAATAATGTAAGAAAATGTCTTGCATTCAAATTAAACTTGAATAAAAGTGTTAACAACATATACTAAAAAAGTAAAAGTACTCATTATATGGAATTATATCACTATACAGTCAGACATTATTTATGTTGACGCATATACAATGTGTATAAATAAAACATTCACAGTGCATATAAATTTAACATTTTTGTATGGTGGTGGCTAATTTAATCAGTAAAAGTCCATCTTGTTAATGTTCATCATTGGGTTTCATGTAAAATATTAATTTGTAAAGTAATCAGTAAAAGCAGCTGTTAAATACAAGCAGTGAAAATATTTTTGCATGAAACTATAATATAGAAGCAGACAGTAAAGCAAAATTAGCCTTTGTACTGAAGCAAATGTACATACAGTTACAGTCTACTCTGTAAAACCTGTTTGTCTGCTCTTCCGCAGTTGAGGATCATCATTTTTTTATTTTAATGTTTAAACAGTCTCATTGAGCCATTTCTTAAAGTAGCTCTGATTTTGAAACACCCTAACCGGATGCGGTCCAATTTCTTCGGACTGTGTTTTATTTTGAAAGTCCAAGCCGGATGAATATCTCAATGTTGGCGCTTGACACCGAGCGATCAGCTGATAAGTTGTCAACATGTCGCCGTAAACGGCGAAGTAACCGGGTCTAACCGGGTCTAACCGGGTTAACGGATAGTCGGTGTGGGCCGGTTTTGGCGGGAGAATGGAGGCGTTTAGCAGACTAACGAGTATGTTGCTGCACGCGCTGGAGACGGTGAGTTAGCAGCTGTTAGCCCAGGTAGCATATGTTAGCGTCTGCTAGCTCAGGTCTGTGCCCCTAAAAAGTTGGAGAAAGTTAAAGTCTGTGACAGTAGAGGACACACAATAGAGTTTATTCTATTTATAACAGAAAATAACGCTAATTATCGGCAGCTTATGGAAGTAACTGCTAAAGCTAGCTTTAAAGATGGCACACTGGCTTCATCAAGGTCTGTGTCCACGTGGAGGAATGTGTCCAGGTGTTCAGAGACGTGGAGGGACGCATCCAGGTGTTCAGACAGAGAGACGTGGAGGGACGCGTCCAGGTGTTCAGACAGAGAGACGTGGAGGGACGCGTCCAGGTGTTCAGACGTAGAGTAATGTGTATGAATGTGTTCAGACCAAGGCGGGGTTACAGGTATAGACAGTTTACTTTGATTACCATGAGGGCCGACACCAGGTCCATGTGATTTGGACGTTTTCACAAAAGCTGCTGTAGTTGATGTCCACCTGTCTTTCAGAGGGAGCCTACAGTGGATCTGTTGGAGTCATTTGTGGATCACTGGAAATCAATCACCCGTTATTACATTGAGACAACAGGTGATGAGCGCCCTAACAGTTTATATTAGATTCCAAGTTTCAGGAGGAGGCAGCGAAAGAGAGTCGAGCTAAAATTTGAGTCAGGTTGAACAGTAAGACTTTCCCTTCTGCTGAGTCTTGGAATCTAATGCAAATGTCCTTTAACCTACCTGATCAGCCAATCTGGTTCACGTGCTCACACTGTGTGTGTGTGTGTGTGTGTGTGTGTGTGTGTGTGCGCGCGCGCGCGTGTGTATGTACGTGTACATGTACACACACAGATGACAGCCGTCCTGTCAGACACACAGACATCCCCTGGCATCTCAAACAGATGTTGGATATTCTGGTGTTTGAGGAGAAACAGCAGGTAACACACACACCTCTCTCTCCCCAGACTGCAGACTGGCTGGTGCTCACTTGCCCACAGTATAAACACCTTAGTGGCTGCTTTATTAGATACACCTGTGTTTACTCCATTGCTAATCATTTTCCTTTTGATTGGAGTGTTGTTAATGATGTCAATGAAACAGATGGAGCCTGTCTGATGAACTGGTTAATGTACTGATTCAGGGTGTGGAGGAGACAGGAGCATGTATGGAGTACCTGCTGCAACACAAGGTGTTGGAGACGCTGTGTACGCTGGGGAAGGCTCAGGTAACACACACACTGTTTTATATTGATCCACATTAATGTTTTCAGCGACTCTGAACAGTCCATGGGTTTTCCTGGTGAATGATCAGTTTGGAACCCTAACCCCAAGGGATGGTTCAGGGTCACCAGAACTCTGCCTCCTATTCTACTTTTGGAAACTCTGGGAACCACAAGTAGACCTGCACTCTGAGAGTGAAGTGGTCTATTGGGATGATAAGGTACTATGAGGTCTTTAAGGTGTGAAGGAGCTGGATCATTTGTATGTGAGGAGAAGCCTGGTAAAAAAAATATTTTTTATATTTTTATTATTGTTATACTATTTCTGGGGTTTTTAATATACAGTTTGATGTCTGTAGTGCATCATGTTTTATCAACTCGTCATTTCTTCTGCCCATCAAAAGTTCACCTGTGATGTGATGATAGTTATTGTCTAACTACAGCTGGAGTCTCACCTCACAAACAGGTGAGGTTTTACTTGAACACGTGAACTAATGGTCTGCTCTCTGACCTCCTCCTTTTCAGTATCCCCCCGGGATGTCTCAGCAGGTACTGTTGTTTTTCTCCAAGCTGTTGTCTCAGATGCAGAAGCCTCTGTTGCACCTGGTCAATGTCTACAGACCTGTACAGGTAAAGTCACGGCTTTGTTGATCTGGTTTTTAACAGTGTTACAACACAGAGCAGTGTCACGGTGAATCTGTATTTCACAAAGGCTGTCTGGGTCTCTCACCACTGATTTGACAAAAGTAATAAAATATCAGAAAAAATGTATTAAAATCACCAGCAAAAATATTAAAATACCAGACTGTTGTGGCAAAAGCCCTTGACCAGCAATAAAGAGAGGGCAGACAGCCTGTGTTTTTCAGATTAGATTTCTTGCAAGAAAGAAGCAGAACAGAATAGAACACAATCGATCAGTCTTCCCCAGTTGTTGCCCAGTTGTTGCCCAGTTGTTCCCCAGTTGTTCCCCAGCTGTTCCCCAGCTGTTGCCCAGCTGTTGCCCAGCTGTTGCCCAGCTGTTGCCCAGCTGTTGCCCAGCTGTTCCCCAGCTGTTCCCCAGCTGTTCCCCAGCTGTTGCCCAGCTGTTGCCCAGCTGTTGCCCAGCTGTTGCCCAGTTGCTCAGCTCCTATTAGGCTGAGGCCTCTACTTATACAGACATGCAAAGTAAATGCAAATGATCATTGACATGATCAGATAATTGAGTCTGTTCTTCCCTGTTGTTCCACAAAGTGATTCCCTAATAAGGCTGTATTCTAAAACTCTATATTCTCATTGGACAGTTAACCCTCCATCCTGGGTCTGCTCTGTTATACTGGTCCCTTCCTTCTGATCCTCTTTCTCCCAGATCCTCCTCATCAACATCCTTGAGAACACTGTGTCCCTTAGTGTCAGACTATACTAGGTCAGGAAGAACATAAACATCAGATATGATTAAGAAAACACATGATCCTTGGTGAATCAACCTGTAAATGAAAACCTATTAATACAAGTAAAAATCAAGAATACAGTGAGAAATAATAAAAATCAATAATCAGTAAGAATAAGAAATAATTTTTCCATTACACAGACAAAAATATTATTGATACATTCCATGTGTGAATGAAGTTAGTAATATTTCTCATGAAACTTTAATATCTCAGTCAAATTAGTAAAATATAGAAATATAGAAACTTTTACAAAATATGCAACACAGCTTGAGTATATGGAAAAGAAATATCTCATAGAAGATGTTAAATATCATAGAATAGTTTTAAGGTAGCAGCCAAAAATGAGTGAAATATCAGAATAATTGAATTAAAATGAACACAGACTCAGACCTTGTGACTGTTTCAACCTCCATTATTTCTGCCATTAGAAAAAAGCTATTTCATACAGGTGAGAAACACCTGAAGCTGCACAGTGGAAAAATCAGAGAGCAGCAAGCTACAGAGACGGAGAGAAAATTTTAAAAAGGGAGATTTGATGGAACGGAGGATGGAACAGAACAAAAAAGACACTTTCAAAACTTTCTTTGTAACAGGTTTATTGATTTTTAAAAACTGACAATCTTAGTCTTTCCAAACCCTCACACACTTTACAAACAGGTTATAAGGAGGTTATGTGCAAGTCTTTATAACAACAGGTGTGCTCTCAGTCATGTGACTCAGCTGGCTCTGTGTCGATGATGTCACTCTGATATCACCTCTGCCCCGCCCCCTTTCAGAAGCTGATTCATCTCTGTGCACTTCCTGGTTCTAAAACGGAGAAGGAGGAGGCTCAGTTCCTATTGGCCGTCTGCTCCAAACTCAAACAGGAACCACACACCCTCAGATACGTCTTAGAGGTAACCAGTAGATAACCAACTAAACTCACTATTACCTGACCAACTTCACTAACTACATCTGACTTGATCTGTTAGACCAACTTTACAAACTAACACGAGCAACTAGGTAACATCTTCAGTAACCAGTTATCATCTTAACAAACCCCACTAATCAATAATCTGTTAAGCCCTGGGCCATTTTTAAGACAAGGACAAAAATGACAAACAAGGTCTTTGTTTATAAAAACAACGTATGATCAGAAAACAGCAAAGGGAAGACAAGATTCACAAAAAAATCATATATCTTCATAATTTGACACTTATTTCTGCAATTTCTTGGCTGGTCTTTCAGTGAGTTTTAGTGGTAGAGAAATATGACTTGTTTTGTTGGAATCTGCTCAGTGTTAGCTTTCAAACACTGCATGTTGCGTTAGCATTTTTCACAACGTTTTAGTTTTTGCACCTGCAGCTTGTTTTGGATATGTGACCATTTAACTGCTCATTGTTTGAATTGTGTTTAGTTTTCCTAAAATTGGTTTTTGTGTATATTACTAACAGGCTAACAGGATAAATAAATAATGAAGAGCCACAATACCAACGAGAGTCTAATATCAAACCAACTTAACTTACATGTACTGACAAACAGACTTACCAACTTAACTAATCGATACCTGAGTTATATCCTTAGTAAAGTGTCATCTTAATTATCTTGATGAGCATCTTCACTTAGTAACTAAATGTCTCCCTGTAACTTCCCAGCCCCAACCTCACTCACCTGCAGCTGTTAACCCTCTGGGGTCTGAGGGGGTTTTTGGGCCCTGGACAAGTTTTGACATGTCCTGACATTTGTGCTTTTTTAAGTTGCTTTTAAACATATTAATGTCTAAAGTCTGATAACACTGTAATCAGCACAAAATTGGCTACAATAATATGTGAGCAGCAAGTTTATACATTATTGTGTTTTTGAGAAAAAGGTGTTTATGCATGGTTAGTGAAAAACTACAATTTTTTACTCACTGAAATAAGACCATAAAACACAAACAGAACATTGGTTCACAAGACTTTGGAGACCAGCATGTTGTAGGCTAAAGTGTTTACTTCAGAGTGCTGTGAATGTCATCTTGTTCACACATTCACAGTAAACAATACACTGATTTAAATTTTCTAAGACACTTTTTGTCCAGAAAGGCCATATGCAAGAGGGTGTGTCTGAGGATGAATAGTCATGTGATTTACCTGAGAACACAAAGACCCGCACAATGAACTGCACAAGGAGCCTTTCAGTCAGGAATGTGGCCAGGAATTACTGGTCAGGAATTATATCCTCCGCTGGCTACAGTCGCTCTTCAAAATGCAAAATTTCGTCATCTGAGTCGCGTTTTTCCTTTGAGGACAACGTAAACTCTTCGTCGCTGTCCAGAACCGCGTAGCGCGCCATCACCCAAACGTGCAGAAAAAGTGAGTAAATTCTATGATGAAGTTTAATATTTTGTGTCGTTTCTCGGGAGTGTGCACATATTTACCTGGTTCACCTGAGATTATTTACACGTGAACAGTGGACAGTGTACAAGGCGGGACCGCATTACCTGTAATGAGGTGAGACAGGAGAAAACGGACTTCTCCTTACGTTCATACGGATTAAATCAAAAGTGATGATTTGTTTTCGACTTGAATTGTTTCACTCAAAAGAAAACATTTCAAGCTTTCTAGCCATATAATTCTTATTTTTATGAGCCAAGTATTCGCTGAGATTCTGGTTGTTTTATTTACGGGTCTGTCAAGAGAGATGACAGAGAGCGCACCCTGTCTGCTTTCTTTATTTAACAAAAGCACAGCGTTTTGTTGTTTCTATGAGGGTATACAACTAAAACTAGACCCTTTACAGATTTGAATGATACATTGCTTTTATCTGTACAATCAAAACTGAGTAACCGGAGTAACTTAAGTTCCTTTCTGGAGAAAATGCCACAAAACGCATCGGCACATTCATCGACCCCTGAGGTTTAACTCACCTGTTGATGTAGTTGTTTTTAACCTGTTAACGACCAATCAGCTGCAACATTTGGAGCTTCTCTGATTCTGTGTTCAGATCTTAGACCAACCAGTGGCCAGGACTCCAGCCTCTGACCAATCACAGTTCTGCACACAAGCCTCCAATCAAAAAACTCCACTGCTCTCCAACCAATCAGAATCAGCTGCCTCTAGCCCTGTCCAATCAGAATGCGGCCTGCTGTCAGCTCTTCTGCAGCTGACCAAGAGTCAGGTGAGTTAACAGGACAACTGGTTAGTTACAACTAACCAGTCCAGGTGACTGATGCAGATTTACTGATTGATTAGTATAATTGTTTATAACAAGCAGATCCTCAGTAATTGTTGAGGTAAATTTCACTCACTAACCTCCAGGTCATGTCATGTTGTGTTGTGTGGCTCTCCTTATGTTGTTTTGTCATCATGTGTTGTGGCGTTGCTGTCGTGTTGTCGTCGTGCTATCGGCATTTTGCTGTGTCTCTCCACAGAGGGCTGCAGTGTGTGTGAAGGCCCACGAGAGCCTCCTGCTGCTCTCCAGCCTCCAGGCTGGATGTTCGGGGGAGGTTCTATCAGCGCAGACCCAGCTGGGCACGCTGCTGGCTGGGAGGCTGCTGGAGCTTTACTCCCTGCTATCTGTGGAGAGTCTGGATCCTGGACAGGTGCAGAGCTGGCCTCACACAACCTGGAGGTACGTGTACACGCTACCCAGTATTGCAGAGTGACCAGGTCAGACCCAAATAAGACAGGTGTGTCAGGTGAAGGACAGCACAGCGCAGTACAGGTAATACTGACAGGATGTAATACTGTAGTATTTTTCTCTCTGTTCCTATCAGATCTCAGTTTTCTCGCTCCAGCTCTGATCTGAGGTCAGACTTTCCTGCTGGTGATCACATGACCAACTTCTTCTCCTGGTTTGACTTCCTGGATGAGTTGATGAAAGAGGCACCACAGGTACACACAACTACTCACCGTCGGAGAAGTTACTACTGATACCGCTGCTGACAGTCAGGAGATCGGCAGGTTTTGATTTGTGTATGTGTCAGCAGGTGTTAGCCGTGACATTAGCTCAGTGCGTCCACCAGCTGTGGTTGGTTGATGTTCTTCAGCCTCAGCTACTGCAAACGTACGTTTATACCACAGACACCAGTTCTTAAGGTGGCTGATGCCCTCCTGTCTGATGTCCAGGTGTGTTTTTCTTGTTCAGGTGTGAGCAGGTGGTCCTGGTCTCCACCTCCATCCTCTGTGCTGCTGTCAGACTTGTCCAGTCTTCATCTTTGCTGGATCAGATGATTCACTTTGTGTTGAGGACACATACTCTGACTCACCTGCTGCTGCAGCGCTGCGACCACATCTCCGACCAGGTGAGCTCAGCAAGGACAATGAACTCAGAAGATGAAATGAAGAAAGAAATACTGGAGTTTCTTGCTCTGTTCCTCAATACATCGTAAATGGAAATGAAAGTCATGTTCTTCCCACGGTTTCAGCAGGATATACTGGTGTGCTGTTGCCATGGTGACAGACACATTTCCTAAAACCAAATACGGTGAAAATAAGAGGGGACAGGTCATAACTAATGGTGATCCATACCCACAGGATTGACTACGAGTTTCATGCAGACTGGGACTGATAAGTACAGAAAAAACAAGAAAACCAATTCTTCACCCACACAAATAATGCTCCTTCCGCTCCAGTTCATTTCAGGAAACCAGACAGCCACACTCTTTCAGATAAATTTTACATTTATATTATACCAGCAGCTGCTCATTCAGTGTGTGCATCACTGAGTCCAAACCCCATCCAGAGACTGGCAGCACCAATGAATGTGGTGAATCCAGAACCTGGTTCAGCTTATGGGTCTGTGCCGTCGACCTCCAAAAACTATTAGAAACACAGCAGGGAGCCACACCGCTGACCTGGCTCACATGGTTCTTCCTCACCAACAATGGGAGGCCCGTCTGTTTCCAAAAACCAGCTCCAGATGCTCGAGGAAGTTACTTTTTCAGCATCTTTGGATAAGGTCAGATACCAATGAGTGAATTCAGTGTCAGGCTGAGGCTGGAGCTCACTAACAATATGCTGGTCCGACTTATGAAACATGTATAACGGTGAAATCAGTATGAGGCAGCAGATGACCGATGACCACAACAGTGTGTGTGAATCAGCTGTACTCAGATCAGTTTGTCTCTGTCCTCAGATCAGTTTGGTGTCTCTGTCTCTGGTGGAGGAGCTGCTACAGAAGCCTCACAGGGACATTTTGGATGTCCTGGTGTTGTGTTTCCTCCAGAGTCGCAGTTACCTGTCTCCACAGGCTTCAGGTGTGGATGACACACACACAGAGACCGAGGACAGCGAGTGAGTCACATGACCTCATTAATCCTCAATAGAATTAGACTACCTGATGTGCGTTTTTGTCCAGCTCCCTGCAGACAGCGAATGTTTTAATAATCCTGCTCATTGCAGAGAAAACATTGGTAAGAACATTAAGATGATGCTGAAAAGACTCATTCAGCCCTTCAATCAGTACATATGTCCCTGATTTTCCACATTACACTCAGAGTGGGAGGACCTGGGCTTGTTGTTCTGGGGCCCCAAAGAGACTAATCCCAGGGGCCCCGCTACCACTTCTGCACATCACATACAGACAAGTGGATTCATAAATGGTAAGGATAATAAAGAGCTTTGTCTGCGTTTCAGGGAGCTGGAGGAGGACCCCTTCTTCTCTGACACTCTGTTCACAGACAGTCCGCTCCTTCCTCCTCCTCCTCCTGTCTGCGGACAGGGCTCAGCTGCTGACGTGGTCAACAGGTAACTACACACCTACACATCATTCTCCATCTGAGAGGTAATGTGACCCCAGGTTTAGTCTTACGGGGTCCAGGCCCATGTTACTGTTTAATGGATGTCAAGGTGTCTTCTTGTTCACAAAGTGAGTTTACTGATGTTTATCTGTGTGTGTAGCTTCCTGTGTTTGGTTCCTGTTCAGGTTCGATCAGCTCAGCTGCTGCAGGAGGGTGGATACGAATCATACATTCATGACGCGCACACACTGGTAAGAGCACACATCCTTACATAGAACCCAGACACATCCACATCCTTGAATGTCCTGCTGCTTCCATCAGACCTGCAGCCTGACCCATGTCAGTCAGGGACATGGACCAGGTGTGAACCCCCTGAGCTCCTAAACTGCCCCCATGCACAGACTGAACTGACATGTGAAGAACAACAACATCATCTGTGCTCAGTTTCCTCCAAAGCTGCTGGGTTCCCATATGTTCCTTCCAGTTTGGCTCCATCAGGAGCTTCTCCATAAATGTCCAACCAATGTGAAGCGTCCTGGTCTCTCCACCGCCCCCCCTCCTCCATGTTGATGTTTCCCACACTGAATGATGACGACAGGCGACATGTGCAGAGGAGGGAGACGTTAAAACGACCACATGAATATAAATTATCAGAGCACAGAAACATGAAACTTTATGAATCATATCAGTCACATTTCAACAAACATTGTCTTACTGTCAGATGAGACGACGTCCTGATTTGTAAAATACATGACACCCTTTATCAGAAATCAGTTTCTGATTGGCCGCTGCACATTAAGGATTAGAGGAAAGGACGACTCATGTCTCTTAAAACAGGTTTCCTGGCTCCTCATCACTTCCTGTCCTCCTCCAGGTGACGCAGTGCGAGTCTCTCTCCCAGCCCTGGGATTGGCCACTCAGTGTTCCTCCCCACTCCTCCTCAGGTGAAGGGGCAGAGTTCTTCGAGGGTCACCTACTGAAAGTTCTGTTTGACCGACTGGGACGCATCCTAGAGCAGGTACGCACACCTGTCTGACACAAAACATACACACACCTGTTGTCCTCACATTACCTGACTCACCTGTGTTTTCAGCCGTATGAGTTGAACCTACAGCTGACAGCAGTTCTGTCCAGACTGTCAGCTTTCAACCACCCACTGCTGCACGAATACCTGCTCAACCCCTACATACACCTGTCTCACTGCTCCAGGTCGCTCTTCTCCGTCCTTGTCAGGGTAAGCTACAGATGGGTGAAAAAGTCTCAAGTAGGTTTCAGCTTGTCCCTGTTTCACCTGTCTGTCTTGTTGTCAGGTGATGGGGGAAATGATGCAAAGGATGCAGCAGGTCTCCAACCTGACCGACAGACTGTTGAACACCAGGAGACACCTGCTGGGTCTGAATCTCAGCACTGGGTACCTGTCTGTCTGTCTGACTCTGACTGTCTGTCTGTCTGACTGACTGACTGTCTGTCTGACTCGGTCTGTGTCTGACTGTCTGTCTGACTCTGACTGTCTGTCTGTCTGTCTGACTGACTGACTGTCTGTCTGACTCGGTCTGTGTCTGACTGTCTGTCTGACTCGGTCTGTCTGTCTGTCTGACTCTGTCTGTCTGTGTGTGACTCTGTCTGTCTGACTTGGCCTGTCTGTCTGTCTGTCTGACTCTGTCTGTCTGACTGACTCTGTCTGACTCTGTCTGTCTGTCTGTCTGTCTGACTCTGTCTGTCTGTGTGTCTGACTCTGTCTGTCTGACTGTCTGTCTGTGTGTCTGACTCTGACTGTCTGACTGTCTGTCTGACTCTGACTCTGTCTGTCTGACTGTCTGTCTGACTCTGACTCTGTCTGTCTGACTGTCTGTCTGTGTGTCTGACTCTGTCTGTCTGACTGTCTGTCTGTGTGTCTGACTCTGTCTGTCTGACTGTCTGTCTGACTCTGACTCTGTCTGTCTGACTGTCTGTCTGACTCTGACTCTGTCTGTCTGACTGTCTGTCTGTGTGTCTGACTCTGTCTGTCTGACTGTCTGTCTGTGTGTCTGACTCTGACTGTCTGACTGTCTGTCTGACTCTGACTCTGTCTGTCTGACTCTGACTCTGACTCTGTCTGTCTGACTGTCTGTCTGTGTGTCTGACTCTGTCTGTCTGACTGTCTGTCTGACTCTGACTCTGTCTGTCTGACTTGGCCTGTCTGTTTGTCTGACTGTTTGTCTCTCTGACTGTGTCTGGAAGAGACAGGAAGTCTTCAGGTGTTTCCTGACTTCTTATCTGCTGATGTGATGATGTCTGAATCAGTACTGACCTCCTGCTGAATGTCAGTTCACCTGAGTCTACCTGTTGTCCTGTCCTCAGGCTGGAACACCTAACTCTGCTGAGAGGAGTCATTGTCCTGGAGGAGTTCTGTAAGGAGCTGGCTGCCGTTGCCTTCGTCAAATTGCCTCTGGACCAGAACTGACTAACCTGGGACAGGTGGAGCTCAGTGACCTGAGACTGGTACTTTCAGAGTTGCAGCTGCCCAGTGTGAGGCAGGTATGGTCGGAGTTGGGGACGGTCAACCTGAGACAGGCAGAGCTCAGTGATCAGGTACACAAGTGTTTGTATGGACCTAAGCGTCTCACCTGAGCCATGGCTGTTTGAGCTGCAGCAGCAGGTTTCACACTTTAATTGTGAACATCTCATCTGCTCGTCCTCAACGTCTCTGAATCACAGCTTCATTGCCATTTTCATCATCATCATCATCATCATCATCATCATAGTGACATCACAACCATTTATTTCCTCTACTCTTAGGAGCGAGAAGCAAAAGTTTCAGGGTGATGCGTAGGAGTCTACCAATCAGAGCTCAGTGTCACAGCCACAGGCGTGTAAAGGCAGCAGAGACAGGTGAGCCGATGACGTCAGACTTGCACCAGGGCTGGTTTTGAAACCTGGTCTGAGCGGAGTCAGCTTCATGTGTGTTTTTACTGCAGACACAAAGTTTATTGTGAGAAAATGTTCAGGAAAAGCACTTATTTAAAATGTTCAAGTGCAGTGTCCTATTTTTATCCCAGATGGATGAATTGAACTAGTGAATGAATGAGTGAATGTGACCTCAGTTCTGAGAGAAACAATCCGATAAAATGGTGTTTTAATTATAAGCGAATATATTTATATGCAATACATAAAGAGAGGAGTCGAGTAAGTGAAATAAAACAAATGGTTTGGAGGCGGTAAAAACAAATTGTTAAGAGAAATGATGAGATCTACATTACAGCCGTGTTATGTTTTTGTTCATGTGCCGATTCATTTTAAACATGTTTTGGGTGTAAAGAATAAACAGCATGGGGAAGAAAAGTTTACCAAGTTTACATTTGTTCAGTTTTGATTTTACATCTCTGGGCAGTGGGTTGTACTATGAAGCGAGCTAAGTGGATTAGCCAGGCCTGCTGAGTCTAAAGGGTTTCCAAAGACCCCAGATGGTTCTGTTCTAACCTGCCTGGATCAGCGTGGTGATTTATGTGGCAAACTTAAATTGGTCCGGAGCAGGTTCTGTTTTGAGTTTTAGTTTAAATCATCAATAAAACAGATTTAAGCTGAAACTTGGCTGTTTCACCGAGCACATCCAACCACCATGGCATCACTGGAAAATCACAATGAACATTTATTTTGGGCATCATGTTGAAAATGTGAAGAGGGTGAGGGTCACGCCTGTGGAATAGGATTGTGTTAAAATCTGTTCAAGTGTCTTTAAAACGTAATGAATGGCTTGGTTTATAGCACAATAGTCAGAGCTAAAGGCGACTGGAGGTTCAGCTGCATCAAGTATAAAATTTCACAATGAAGTGTCTGAATGCCAGAGGGATTGACAGACACTGAGTGGGTCAATAACAATTTCTGGCTCTTCTTGACCGAAATTTATGGCAGCGACGTCTGATGCAGAAAGTGATCACCAGTACTCCCTGTTACCTCGGAGGGCAGCTTCAGTCTTTGCCAGGCTGGCTCGCCAGACCAAAGCCTGGGTCAGTTCACCAGCTTTGTATAGTACAGCCCACTGGTGTGTGTTTTGGTGTGTGCACCTGGTCGTTATCTGGCTGCTGATTGGCTGAAACGTTCAGTTTTTTTTTAACCAGGAGTGAAGACAGAATCAGAGCATGGGAAATAAACCAGTTGTCAGTAATTTCAGCAGTAGGATGTTTTCACCATTTTCAAGAAAGCTGGAGATTTTCTGAACTTGTTTTTCAAATGTGAGAGTTAAATAAGACGAAAAGCTTTACTGTTTTCTCTTATACAATGGTACAACTCATCTTCCTTCTTTTGAAGTCAGTGTAATATTGTGCACTGTCCCTGTATAAATAAAAGTGTACCAGTACCTATTTAGAACAGGAGCTGTGTTAATGCTTCGGATTTGATGTTGCTGCCATCTGTGTTTAACCAACTGTAAAATATTGTTTTATATTTATTAATTTATTTGTCCAAAGTGGTGAAACATCAATATTTTGGATTTGATTCAGTTTCAATGTGATTCAGTGAGAAAACTTTAATACAACAGCTGTGACAGATCAATAGGTGTCAGTAATTTCAGACTTGAACATGTTTTATGTTTGACTCATTGTGACTGAAAACTAGAATTTACGTTGAACATGAACGCAGCAGCAAGATGAATGGCCATGAAGAATACAGATGAAATCTGATTATCCATCCATCTTCTTCCACTTATCCGGGGCCAGGTCACAGGGGCACTAGCCTAAGCAGGGATGCCCAGACTTCCTTCAGATTGATTGATTAATTTATTAATTCTGTTCGGATTGAATCTGTAAAAAAATAGATGATTGGTTTGTTGACTCATAGTGTGAAAACATGCACCTGTGTTGAATAATTTTCTGTATAACTGGATGTTGCACCTGTACAGTGTGTGTGCAGCGCCGCCGCGTGTTTCTGACGGTGAACTGCAGCTCTGCGTCAGTCCCCGAAGTGCTGCAGGTAAACACCCACACACCGGAAGTCCACCTTCAACTATCATAATAAGGGAATGGTTACGTTTTATTTCACCATAAAAGATAAAACCATTTACAAACAAACTGAACTAAACGGGTGTACACATATATTAATACATTGTGTGTAGAAAATAACATATTTTCACAGGTTTTTCGTACCAGACTTTTATTATGAAGGCGCGTACCGGATGCGTGCGTGAGTTGCGTACTGGTCCTTCCCTGCAGAGGAGGAGAGCGGAGCTGAAGGTCATAGCTGGAGCAATATCATCACCAACATCTTCATCATCATCGATCCTGATTGGATCGATTTTCAGCTGATCGGATACAGTCGCGGCGGAGGTTCAGGAGAGACGAGCGAAAGACGGATCCGCTGCTGCATCGCTGCCTGTCTGTCCGTTTCAGCATCATCACCCTTCACCTGTCTGTCTCTCCGCCATGGGGAACCGGGGGATGGAGGAACTGATCCCGCTGGTGAACCAGCTCCAGGATGCGTTTTCCTCCATCGGCCAGAACGCAAACCTCGACCTGCCGCAGATCGCGGTGGTGGGCGGGCAGAGTGCGGGGAAGAGCTCGGTGCTAGAGAACTTCGTGGGCAAGTGCGTGCACCTGACTGATTGTCAGTCTTGTCTGACTGTTGGTCGGTCTGTCTGTCTCTGACTGACTGACTGTCTGCCTTTATGTGACTGATTGTCTGTCAGTCAGTCAGTCTGACTGTTGGTCGGTATGTCTGACTGTTGGTCTGTCTTACTGACTGTGTGACAGACTGACTGACTGTGTCTGTCAGTCTGTCTAGCTGTTGTCTGTCTTACTGACACTGACTGTCTGTGTCTGTCTTTCTATCTGTCTGTCTGACTGACTGACTGTCTGCCTGTGTCTGACTGACTGACTGTCTTTAGATGCTGCTGATAGGAGTTGGTTTGACCAGCAGACTCTCATTAGGTTTCAGTGAAATGGTGATTAATTAAAATAATAAATAAAAGTTTTGCCCCCGGACTGATGGTAGGAAATAAAAACTCTTCGGTTTATTCTGTCAACACAGTTTCTGTTGGTGGATGCTGTCCACCTGTCAGGAGACGGTCCTCTAACTGGATTTTGGACTTCTGTCCACACCCAGTATGTCCTGGGGTCTGGCTGATGGTCCAGTCTTGATGTGAGCTCCAGATGTTGACACATGTTGATAAGGACCGAGAACAGGATGAAATCCTTCTCTGAGGTCTGTAGTTTGAGTCCTGATGGAAGCTCACACATGATTGGCTGAATATTTTTATCTTCCTCCTCACCCTGAGAATGACGGCGTCTCTCTTCCGCTTTCTGTATCTGCGGCGTCATTGGTCAGAGTTGGTCATGTGTCACAGGGTTTGCCTCATATGACAGTAACACACTGATATGTGTGTGTGTGGAGAGCTGCAGTGTGTGAATCTCTGGAGTCAGCACACACATAGACACACACACACACAGTGGGAGGATGTCGTGATAACGTTTGCATCAGTCGCTGAAGGATTCACATTACGCAGCTCTTTGTTTTGTTCACATATTAGCTAATGTTACTGTGTAAGATGTTAATATACAATGTCCTGTGGTTATGTATTATAACATATTACATACTATAGGCTGTATTATATGTTACAGTGTAATGTAATGCAGTATAACATTGTATAACACATAATGAAATCTGTAATAACATTATATAACATAACATAATCTACAGTGTTTCCCCTGTGGAGGCTGGTGGGGGTGGGCAGGTCACCGGTCTGTCACAGGGCTGACACACAGAGACACATTCACACCTAACCCACATCTACTGTCTGATTTGAGTCCAGTCTGACAGCGTGTGTTCACATTTACTTATAGGTTGTAAAATCCTAGCTAACAAACCTGCATAATCAGATTTAGAGTTTTAACTTTAAGATAAACCTGCATCCATTTATCTTTATTTCCACTTTCTGTCATTTCACGGCTTTTGACAGGATTGTTGCCATGATATGATATGGTTTTATTGTCATACACACAGTATAAACACAACAGTTACACTGTGCGACTCTCCTTCCAGTCAAAGGTCAAAGTAGTCAAAGTAAAATAGAAATAAAGTAGATAAAATTAAAATAAAATAGAATAGCATATTTACATAATAAAATATAAAACTAAAAAGAGTGCAGTGCAGTATGTACATTATAGCAGTGGTTGCAAATGAAAGTGGCCTGTGCATATATAGTTTGCACCTATATAGCTTATGAACTGGATACCAAATATAGTAGAGAACAGTGTTTAGCATATTAAAGTCTATGATGAGTGAGTGGGGGGGTGAACTATTTAATAATGATTTCAATAATCATTTCCTTGGTCTTGTTGACATTCAAGGAAAGGTTATTGTCATGGCACCAGGTGACCAGGTCTGCTACCTCTGTTCTGTATGCTGTCTCAGTTCCCCCAGTGATTAGTCCAATGATGGCTGTGTCGTCAGCAAACTTGATGATGCTGGTGTTGTCCTGGGAGGCCACACAAGTTCAAGAGTGCACTCAGTACACAGCCCTGGGGGGTCCCTGTGCTCACAGTTCTCATGTCTGACCTGAAGCATTGGCACAGGAAGTTTGTCCAAGCAGTTTTTGATCGGAGAGCAAACTGACAAATCTGAGCACAAGTGGAGCGTGGGAGGACAGGAGTTTGAGAAAAGAAATTACAGTATTTGTAATCTGTAACATGTAATCAAGAAACTACACTGTCAAACTAAAGGATGGTCTCTTGAATAAAGATAGGAATAAACGCCCATATTCCTCTTCCTCCTCAGAGACTTCCTCCCTCGTGGTTCAGGCATCGTGACTCGGCGCCCTCTGGTGCTGCAGCTCATCAACTGTCCGACAGGTGAGTCATACTTGAGATTTTTGTAGATGCTTGATATTAGTCTCATGGCATTAATCTGATGGCATTGATCTGATCAGAGTATGCCGAGTTCCTCCACTGTAAAGGGAAGAAGTTCACAGACTTTGACGAAGTACGTCAGGAGATTGAAGCTGAAACTGATCGAGTGACCGGACACAATAAAGGGATCAGTCCGGTCCCTATCAACCTGAGGGTCTACTCCCCCAACGGTAACGTGCACACAGACAGAAACAGATCAATGTGCAGATCAATAATGAAGTGATCTCTGAATTTGGCCTCTGTCTGTGGGACAGTGCTGAACCTGACTCTGGTGGATCTTCCTGGGATGACAAAGGTGCCTGTAGGCGATCAGCCGGCTGACATCGAGCACCAGATCAAGGACATGTTGATGCAGTTTGTCACCAAGGACAACTGTCTCCTATTGGCTGTTTCTCCAGCCAACTCCGACCTCGCCAACTCTGACGCTCTGAAGATCGCCAAGGAGGTGGACCCTCAAGGTCAGTCTTCTTCACCTGCTTCCTACAGATAGGCCCTAACCCTCTGAACACTCTTCCATCACCTCCTACGTCCTCCTCCATCCTGTGGTTAGTGGTTTTAAATAAGGTTTTTAAACGTGTGTGTGCAGGGCTGAGGACCATCGGTGTGATCACCAAACTGGATCTGATGGATGAAGGAACTGATGCCAGGGACATCCTGGAGAACAAACTGCTGCCGCTCCGCAGAGGTACAGAGAATCCTGCTCTCTGATTGGCTGTTCCTTAATGTAAAATACAGGGCGTCCATAAAGTCTCTTTATAATTTAAAAAATATATTGATGAGATATCAGTTTTGTTCTATGTACTCAGTGGTTATGAAAGTTCTTTCTATGGGGTTATGTTAAAGATATCGTGTATCGAACAAAGATACGGGACCTCTCTGATCTACAGCAAACATGGCAAGAAATCGAGCACCGTCTTGATGTGCTTTGTGCAGCTAATGGTGCCCATACAGACGTGTATTAAAAACTTCAATATCTACTCCTCATTTTGTAATAATTTCCACAGATTTGTCTGTTCATTTGCTTTTGTAATAATTTATTTAAATTGTCAAGAGACTTTATGGACACCCTGTATTATTTACCACAATTAGTGTTGTGAAAGAGTTTCAAGTTACAAAATAAAAGGAAGATATATTAAAAATTGTTGACTTATTAAACGTGACAGGATAAGGGGGCAGCAGATGTGGGAGCACTGGAATCAAACAAAAACACAGTATGGATTAGCTCATGCGCAGCCAATGTGTAATCTTCAATTAACCTGAACACTCCTCACATACACACACAAGACAGGAAGGAAGAGGGAGAACTGGTCGGATCCTGAAAGAGTGTTTGTTTAGGTTGTTAGAAAGATTAGAGGTCGGTGTTTCCTGTTGTTCTCATCATTACAATATTGTCGTATTTAGTTTGGACACCAGCAGATATTGTTTACTGTCTGAATGTTGTCTGTGTCGCTTCTGCAGTGTAACGTAAGCTAGCATTGCTATCAGAGAAGGAATGGTACTGAAATGCAGAAATCAGCCTCTGAAGAGACATTTGGCTGTGATTATTAGGTTACATCGGGGTGGTCAACCGCAGTCAAAAGGACATCGATGGGAAGAAAGACATCAGTGCAGCACTGCAAGCTGAGAGGAAGTTCTTCCTGTCCCACTCAGCCTACCGACACATGGCCGACCGCATGGGCACCGCCTACCTGCAGAAAGTCCTTAACCAGGTAACACACCCACCCTGACACACGGCTTGTCCTCATTTGTCTTAAAAGTCATGTTATTGTCTTGCCTGGTTTTGTGTAAAGTTCAAAAACGCACAAATCAACACCTGAAGGTCCTGTGAATTGTATCACAAGGTCCATTAAAAGGTAGTGAGAATCCTTAGAATGTCCTCTAAAGGTCCTCAGGACAACCTCTGAAGTCCAGAAGAAAATGGTGCAGGCTGCTGGGTCCTAGATGCAGGAGCTGTATGTCATCCTTGTTGCACAGTAACGCCTAAGGCCACAGATACACTTGCTTTAACCCTCTGATGCACCCCAGCACATTTTTTGTGTCGAAGGCACGTTCCCATTGACTTTTCCGAAGGTGCATCAGAGGGTTATGTATGTGTTTGTGTCTTCGTCCATACTACGTTGTGTATCCGGCATTCCTTTGGAGGGTTGGTTGTGTACGTCCTCAGAAATAAACATTACATATCCACGAGATGCAGTTCAGAATGAGTGGTGAGGACAGGAGCTCAGGTCATCAGCGGTGTTGGATCAACACAACAGCAGAAAGTTTTGTGTTTCTCAACACAAGTCTCCTGTGCACGATGTGAAGAAAATCTGCAAAGTGCAATAAAGTTCAGTGCAATGTTGCAATGACGACCTGAGTTGTGATAAGTATGTAAGTGTATTTTTCCTCCTTACATTGTGCAGAAGAAATTGGTAGGGAGAAATTTAGTTTTCTGTTCTTAAACCAGCAGGTAACCAATGACAGCGTATCTTGGTGGTTAAAAATCCTGCAGTTTAACATCTTATTTCATCTTTTTCCAGACCTGTGCACTTCATATGTATAACTCTGCATTTCCATTGTAACACATTGTGCTGGTTAATCTCCAGCTGCAAGTTCACACCCACAGAGGGTAGGTGTGAACTTGCAGGGTTTAGCTGCTGAACCTGATTGTTATGACGACACCTGAGAATCACCGATTCTAAAAGGTCCACACATATCTACACAGAGCATCCTGTCTGTGTCTTCTGTCACATAGTAACCCAACATTTTTCTGTTGCCCCTAGCAACTGACCAACCACATCCGGGATACGTTGCCAGGGTTACGCAGCAAACTGCAGAGTCAGCTGCTGTCCATTGAGAAGGAGGTGGAGGAGTACAAGAACTTTAGACCAGATGACCCGAGCCGCAAGACCAAGGCGCTGCTACAGTCAGTACACAGTAGTACACAGTAGTAACACAGTAACACACAGTAGTAACACAGCACATACCTCAGTGACCTGCACTTGTGCGTGCCAGGATGGTGCAGCAGTTTGCTGTGGACTTCGAGAAGCGGATCGAAGGATCTGGAGATCAGGTGGACACCTACGAGCTGTCAGGAGGAGCAAAGATCAACCGCATCTTCCATGAACGCTTTCCCTTTGAACTGGTCAAGGTAACATGCACACAGCAGACAATTTTGATGTGTGACGTGTTGACGATTACTGAACCAGGTAAACACAAGTCGCTTCCTATCATGTGTCTGTGTAGCTGGAGAGTGATGAGAAGACTCTGCGTAAAGAGATCAGCTACGCCATCAAGAACATCCATGGAATAAGGTAGCTTTAAAGTACTGCTGTGTTCAGGTGTGTTTTCTCTGAGCACACCCTGACTCACCTGTGCTCTCTCTCCAGGACGGGTCTGTTCACACCTGACATGGCGTTTGAGACGATCGTGAAGCGTCAGATTGCTCAGATCAAAGAGCCGTGTCAGAAATGTGTTGACATGGTGATCAGTGAGCTGGTCAACACTGTCAGGCAGTGTACACAGAAGGTACTACTACTACTACTACTACTACTGCCACTAATGCTGCTACAACTACTACTACTGCGATAAGCAGTTAGCCTAATACTTGAAGCTCTACACAGCTGTTTGGCCTATTTTAGCTCCCAGCTTTCTTGTTTTGGCACATTTCCTGTGTGGCTGAGTCTCTGACCTCTGTGCCTCCTGCAGTTGGCTCAGTATCCAATGCTCAGAGAAGAGATGGAGAGAATCGTCACGCAGCATATCAGAGACCGAGAGAGTCGCACCAAAGACCAGGTCTGACCACACACCGTTCCCATCAACCGCAGCGGTCGGCACCTATTTAGCTAATGTTGGCATGCTAATATTAGCATGCTAATGTGCTAAATTAAATGGTGACTATGGTAAAGATTGTAGCTGCTAAGCAGCAACATGTTTATTTATCCCATTTATCCCAAAACAACCTCTCAGAGCTGCAAGTATGAGATTGTCAGACTATGTACTCAAATGTTCAGTGGATAAAAACACCACCTGTCTGTCTCCTCACCTGTCTGTCTGTCTCTCAGGTGATGCTGCTGATCGACATTGAGTTAGCCTATATGAACACAAACCATGAAGATTTCATCGGCTTTGCAAAGTAAGGATCAAACACAATTTATGTGAAACAGTGAAAAGTTCTGGCCCTGATCATCACAAAGTTTGGTGACTTGTAAGAACAGCAATGTACAGAGTATCTGTGTAGGAAAAACAGACCAGCTGCAGAAGTGCATAGATGTATAACATTAAAAAATAAAATGAACGTGATGAATTTATGCCCATGTTCTAGAGGAAAAAATACACAAAAGAAGACTGCTCCAAAACGTAGAGTTTAGCAAGAAAGTACATGTAAGTGCATAAATGTAAGTTGCTACCTCTCAATCCAGGTGAGTTACACAATAAGAGTGAACTGATGTGATTTCTCTGTCAGTGCACAGCAGAAGAGCAGCCAGATGAACAAGAAGAAAGCAACAGGAAACCAGGTAAGTCTCTGCAGGTAATCTGAGCAACAGTGCTGATCAGAGACAGAAGGATGTCTTCATGTTTCTCTCTTTTCTTCTCATCCTCTCCATCTTCCACTCTGCCTCTGTTGCTGTGGAAACCAGGACGAGATCATGGTGAGTGGTTCATTGTGTGTGTGTTTATCATTTTATGTTTGTGAGGACATATTTTAGTTAGGGATGGTTCAGGGTTACCTGAAGTTCAATTCAATTCAATTCAATTCAAATCAATTATTTGTATAGCACAAATCACAATACAAATCAAGGCACTTTACAAAAACTAAAACTAAAAACCCAACAAATCCCTTATGAGCAGCACTTGGTGACTGTGGAGAGGAAAAACTCCCTTTAACGGAAGAAAAAACCTCCAGCAGAACCGGGCTCAGTTTGGGCGGCCATCTGCCTCGACCGGTTGGGTTGAGTGGATAGAGGAGAGAGAAAAGAACAGCAACAATAAACAACAGTTAGACACTGCAGGTTGGTGGGACCAGTAACTGCACATCAGCGATATACAGCTCCAGGACCAAGGACACCTGCAGAAGGTACAGAGAGAACAGAGAGAGAGGGAGAGAGCACAAACTAGGGGAGAGAGAGAGCACAAGGTTAGTGACATTCAATGGTGGAATATACATGAGGTGGGAGGAGAGGAAGAGAGGGGAGCTCAGTGCACCGATGGTCCTCGGGCAGTTTAGGCCTATAGCAGCATAACTAAGGGATGGTTCAGGGTTGCCTGAAGCTTGATAGCTAAAGGCTCTGCCTCCCATTCGGCTTTTGGAAACTCTGGGAACCACAAGTAGACCTGCACTCTGAGAGCGAAGTGGTCTATTGGGATAATATGGTACTATGAGGTCTTTAAGGTATGAAGGACCTGGATCATGAAGGGATTTGTATGTGAGGAGAAGGATTTTAAATTCTATTCTGGATTTTACAGGGAGCCAATGAAGAGAAGCCAATATAGGAGAAATATTATCTCTCTTGCTAGTTCCTGTCAGGACTCTGGCTGCAGCATTCTGGATTAACTGGAGGCTTTTTATGGAGATACTGGGACATCCAGATAGTAATGAGTTACAGTAATCTAGCCTTGAGGTAACAAATGCATGGACTAGTTTTTCTGCATCATTTTGAGACAGGATATTCCTAATTTTGGAAATGTTGCGCAGGTGGAAGAATGCAGTTCTAGAGATTTGTTTTACGTGTGAGTTAAAGGACATGTCCTGGTCAAAAATAACTCCAAGGTTTTTTACAGTAGTGCTGGAGACCAGGGCTATGCCATCTAAAGTAGCTATAATTTGAGAAAAGTTATTTCTGAGATTTTTTGGCCCAAATATAATGACTTCTGTTTTCTCTGAGTTTAAAAGTAAAAAGTTACTGGTCATCCAGGCCTTTATGTCAGTTAGACACGCTTGAAGTCTGGTTAACTGGTTTGTGTTAACAGGTTTAATAGATAGATACAACTGAGTGTCATCTGCATAGCAGTGGTAATTAATAGAGTGCTTCCTAATGACATATCCTAAAAGAAGCATGTACAGGGTGAACAGAATCGGTCCTAGCACGGAGCCTTGTGGAACTCCATAACTAACTTTTGTTCGTGTGGAAGGTTCATCATGGACATGAACAAACTGGAATCTGTCCGATAAATAGGATTGGAACCATTTTAACGCTGTTCCTCTGATACCAGTCACATGCTCCAGTCTCTGTAATAAGATGTTGTGGTCAATGGTGTCGAATGCTGCACTAAGGTCTAGGAGAACAAGTATAGAAACAAGTCCATTATCTGAGGCTAAGAGAAGATCGTTGGTGACTTTTAACAGTGCTGTTTCTGTACTATGATGTGCTCTAAATCCTGATTGAAAATCTTCATATAGTTCATTTCTGTGTAAGTGGTCTGATAGCTGCTTAGCAACAGCTTTTTCTAGGATTTTAGAAAGAAATGGCAGGTTGGATATTGGTCTATAATTAGCCAAGAATATTACAGATCATTAATAGTCCAGTCACTGCAGTTTTATTTTTTTATTTCCCTTACAAACACAGCAGAGGTTACTGAAAGCTCTTCCTGTATCTTTATTATTTGCAGTTTTTGATTTTATTTTGATTTTAGGTCTAAGTTCTATTATAGGTCGACTGCTTGTGTTTTTTCCAGTGAATTTACTCTCTACTTAACTCATTAAATAGTGACTGATTAATGGTCAATGTCGTGTGTTTGGTCACATGATTAGTTTCCTGTTGATTACATCACGATTCACCTGGTATGTGCAGGTGATCCGTAAAGGTTGGCTCACTATCAACAACATTGGCATCATGAAGGGGGGAGCTAAAGAGTACTGGTTCGTCCTGACCGCTGAGACCCTGTCCTGGTACAAAGACGACGAGGTAACACATGCACTTTCCGTCACATGCAGTTTCCATCACTTCAGGGGACATTACACCGAGTAATAATAATTTCCTGAAGACTCACGACAACCCTCACTCTAATCTTAACCTTCTCCCTCGCCCTAACCTCTTTCTCCAGTGAAGAGGCTTTAGCATAGGGGCTACCAACCCTGGGCCTAGAGAGCTACTGTCCTGCTGGTTTTCCATTTTCTGATTGGGTGAACACACCTGATCCAGGTTATCAGCAGTGGGTGGGGCAGGGATATCTGCAAAATAAGCAGCACAATGGCCCTTGAGGAACAGAGTTGGTGACCCCTGCTTTAGCGCCATGCTGGATACGAACAGTCAACAGTGTATTTGTCACTGAAGTGGATTGACGGTCACTTGCCCATTCACTGTCTTTCCATGTCTGACTTCAAACAAACGCAGTGACAAAGTAACAATAATACTGTTGTTGTGCCCCCTGTAGGAGAAGGAGAAGAAGTACATGCTGCCTGTGGACAATCTGAAACTGAAAGACATTGAGAAGAGCTTCATGTCCAGCAAACACATCTTCGCTCTGTTCAACACCGAACACAGGTCAGTGACTTTAGCGTGCGCTCATCAATACATTCAACCAACCAGGACTCTTGTGTGTGTGACTGCATGGCACTAACGCAAATTTGGTGTCACGCCCCATTTAACACAAACACCGATCAGTGATCGATGGATTGATTGATAAAACAAACGTGTGAATGTTGCAGGAATGTGTATAAGGACTACCGTCAGCTGGAGCTGGCCAGTGAGTCTCAGGAGGAGGTGGACAGCTGGAAGGCTTCTTTCCTACGAGCCGGAGTGTACCCTGAACGCAGCGTGGTACAACTCATTACTCCTGTGTCATTACTGCAGTATTACTATTTACTGTGCCATTATTACTGCAGTGCTACTGTTCACTGTGCCATTATTACTACATTTCACATTATTACTGCATTACATCATGCTTACCTAGATGTTGCTGCAGTCTTACATTGTCATTGTGTAGTACCATGTTATTCCTGCTCCACATTAATGTGATCTCTCTTTTGTTCCTGCCACTGCAGGATAAAGAGAAGGTGAGACAATTTCTGTTTTATGTAGCTGTGTGTCATTATTACTACAGTATTACTACAGTATTACTACAGTGTTACTGCAGTGTTACTGCTTACTGTGTCAGTACTAATACAGTATAATATCCTGCATGGTTTACAGCTGGTGCAGGATGTGTGTGGTTAATCTACTGCCGTGGTGTTTCAGGTGGAGGTGGAGGAGTCAAGTGGTGATGGGCAAATCCACAGTCTGGACCCACAGCTGGAGCGACAGGTGGAGATCGTCAGGAACCTGGTGGATTCGTACCTGTCCATCATCCACCGCACTGTCAGAGACCTGATCCCCAAGACCATCATGCACCTGATGGTCAACAATGTACGACATACACACACACACACACACACATACACACAGATACACACACACACACACACACACACACACACACACACACAGATACACACCTGAAGTGATGTAAGCAGTGTGTGACCTCCTCTCTGTTCCTCAGACAAAGGAATTCATCCACTCAGACCTGCTGGCTCAGCTTTACTCCTGCGGAGACCAGAACTCCCTGATGGAGGAGTCCCAGGAACAGGTGAGACCCTGACAGGTGGAGACCCACACAAGTGGAGACCCTCACAGGTGGAGACCCACACAGGTGGAGACCCAGACCCTCACAGGTGGAGACCCACACAGGTGGAGACCCAGACATGTAGAGACCCTCACAGGTAGAGGCCCTCAAAGGCAGAGACCTCACAGGTGGAGACCCAGACCCACACAAATGGAGACCCTCACAGGTGGAGACCCTCACAGGTGGAGACCCACACAGGTGGAGCCCCACACAGGTGGAAACCCACACAGGTAGAGACGCTCACAGGTGGAGACCCAGACAGGTGGAGACCCTCATGGGTGGAGACCCACACAGGTGGAGACCCACAGAGGTGGAAACCCACACAGGTAGAGACGCTCACAGGTGGAGACCCAGACAGGTGGAGACCCTCATGGGTGGAGACCCACACAGGTGGAGACCCAAAGAGGTGGAAACCCACACAGGTAGAGACGCTCACAGGTGGAGACCCAGGCAGGTGGAGACCCACACAAGTGGAGACCCTCATGGGTGGAGATCCACACAGGTGGAGACCCACAGAGGTGGAAACCCACACAGGTAGAGATGCTCACAGGTGGAGACCCAGACAGGTGGAGACCCACACAAGTGGAGACCCTCACGGGTGGAGACCCAGAAAGGTGGAGACCCAGACAGGTGTAGACACAGACAGGTTATGTCTGTGTTCTCTTTTTTCTTCTGGTCTGGTTTAGAAGCAGAGTGTGCTGCACCCATACAGGCGTAGAGTTTCAGGCTGTCCCGAGAAGCTGTAGAACCAGGGAGAACTGAGTAGGATTGAGTCACTGCTTTATCACAGTGTGTTTCTTAACTGTTGCCCAATCTTTAATCTGCTACAGAGGAATGAGAACGTTTTAAAAACCACTTGTTCAGTCCTAAAACTGGGAAAATGAAACAGACGTCAGCTAGAACCAAATGAGCTTTGAGGGTGCAATGTGAAACATTTGAAGTGGTCTGTTACCAGAATGAGACTTTTAAATCTACACAGTGAGCAGGTCTCAGTTTCACCGGGGTAGCTATGTTTCTACAGTAGCCAAGAATGGACAAACCATGCATTGGCTCTACACAGGGAATGACATTTTGTTTTAAAGGTGACACTTCTGATGATCATTTCAGTATCACTAGTTCACATTAACACGTGATGGTTCTGTTGATTCTGACCACCTTTTTTGTGTCTCTCACTTTTTCTCACTCCCTGTGTGTCGTTGTCCCTCACCCAGGCTCAGCACCGTGATGAGATGTTGAGGATGTACCATGCTCTACGCGAAGGCCTCAGCATCATTGGTGACATCAGTACCACCACCATTACCACAGCGATGCCTCCACCTGTCGATGACTCCTGGCTTCAGGTGACCGGGATGCCATCAGGACGAAGGTAACCTAGCAACAGTTACAATCTCACAATCTCATGTGCAGCATCACTGAGTCTGTCTGGTGGTCCCTCTCTCTGTCCAGGTCTCCCATGTCTAGTCCAACCCCCCAGCGTCGGGCTCCTCCTGGACCTCCTCGTCCTGGTGGTCGGGCAGCCCCTGGCCCCCCCTCTCGTCCTGCTGTGTCACCTGATCCTGGTCCTCCACCCTCTGTCCCCTCAAGGCCCAACAGAGCACCCCCACCTGGAGTCCCCAGGTATCCACGCACACATTATTCCTCATAGCTGTATGAGGACAACCCCAATCCTGATCTGAACCTAAGTCTAATTCTAACCTGAACCCCAGAACCAGGTCTAAAGGTCTGAAGCAGAAGTGTTGTTACGGTGCACAAACATCCTCACGGTGCAGAAACAACCTCACGGTGCAGGAACGTCGTCATGGTGCAGAAACATTGTTATGATCCAGAAAGATTCTCACAGTGCAGAAACGTCCTCAAGCTGCAGAAACAACTTCACGGTGCAGAAACATCCTCATGGTGCAGAAACGTTGTCATAGTGCAGAAACGTCGTCACCGTGCAGAAACGTCGTCACGGTGCAGAAACGTCCTCACGGTGCAGAAACTTCCTCACGGTGCAGAAACGTCGTCACGGTGCAGAAACGTCCTCATGGTGCAGAAACGTCCTCACGGTGCAGAAACAACCTCACGGTACAGAAACGTCCTCATGGTGCAGAAACGTCCTCACGGTGCAGAAACTTCCTCACGGTGCAGAAACAACCTCACGGTACAGAAACGTCCTCATGGTGCAGAAACGTCCTCACGGTCCTGAAATGTCCTCACGGTGCAGAAACGTCCTCATGGTGCTGAAACAACCTCACCGTGCAGAAACGTGGTCACCGTGCAGAAACGTCCTCACGTTGCAGAAACTTCTCACGGTGCAGAAACGTCCTCACGGTGCAGAAACGTCCTCACGGTGCAGAAACGTCCTCACGGTGCAGAAACGTCCTCACGGTGCAGAAACATCGTCACGGTGCAGAAACCACCTGTTACCTGAAATATATCTGAGGTTTGTTAGAGCCAAATGTCTGTTAAATATCCAACTTCTAACCAGTTTCACTGCAGTTATAGCTCGATGACAGGTGTCCCCACTCTACGTGTTAGCACCACTCACAGAACCTGTAAAACCTGTCAGTTTCTCAGTGTAACATCCAGAAAAAACAATTCCACCACACAGTATTTTATTGGAACAGATTAAAGTGCCAAAGAAGTCATTGTTTTATTTATTTCAGTTTCTTGTTTGTTGGTGCTGTAGAAAGAAGAGCAGAGATCCACAAACAACATGACCACACAAGGAAAAGAAAGACTGGTCTTTCTTTCTTCTTCCTTCTCTTTCTTCTTCTCTTCATTCTCAGACTCATTATCACTTCTTCATCCAGCAAGTGTTAAAGAATCAGTCCAGTTTCACCTCTTGGTCCAGCACAGAGACAGCGTTATGTGGTTAGCTTAAAATATGAATTATGTTGAAACTGTTAGTCTAGCTTCACCTGAAGTGTGAAGTATGAACGACATTGCAAAAATTGTCATGTTCAAATTAGTGACAATTTTTTAACTTTCTAGTGGTTTTGCATCATGAAATACAACAAACTAAAGAACTACACATCAACAGCTAAAAGGTGATGGTGATGGAGTTTCCAGTGTTTGTGCTAAGCTAAACTAACCCTAACCCTGAATCACCTGTCTGCTGGACACAGAGACAAAACTGTCACTATTGACATCCACCTGGAGCCATGTCTGACTGACTGACTGTCTGTCTGTCTGTCTGTCTGTCTGTCTGTCTGTCTGTCTGTCTGTCTGTCTGTCTGTCTGTCTGACTGACTGACTGTCTGATTGTCTGTCTGACTGTCCATCTGCCTGCCTGTCTGTCTGACTGTCTGTCTGCCTGTCCATCTGTCTGTCTGCCTGTCTGTCTGACTGTTCATCTGTTTAACTGTCTCTAGTCTGCTTGTGTGATCCTGTTCTAACAGTAGCTCGTAAAGCTAAACAGGAAGTTCTCGGGTGTATCAGTGTTAAAGCCGGTAGCTCCGCCCCCTCATATTGACCATATATGGTTATTTTTGCAGAATCTCTGTCAGTGACCAGTGAGGATTCACCAATGGTACGTCGGCTGTCTGTGTGACGTCACCATCTCTCACCAAATGTGTTTGTGCGTGTGTTGTCCTTTCCCTGTGAGCCTGCCCTCTCCCCAAGCATCACGTTTAGCTGTGATTGCCTGTTGCATCAACCTTTGACTGACTGTCTGTTTCTCTGTTTTTGTTGTGTTGTCTCCAGTCGGAGGGCTCCCGCATCTCCATCACGATTCTCCAGACCAGCCTCTGACTCCTCCCTCTGACATAGTGCACAAAACCCACACAGTACACAAAATACACACAAATATACATTAAGTACACAAAATTCACAATATACTGTACACAGTACCTGCACAGAATCCCAAACACCAGCTTAAGCTCTGCTAAGTTCCACATGTGATTTGGGAGCACAAATGGATTCTGGACATTCACAACTGGTTCCAACAAATTTCTACCGGTTCTAACTGTTCAAAATGGTCTTATTCCAGCTGGTGCAACAAGATTCCTATAGGTTTTTTATTGGTACCAACTGGTTCCTGCAGATTTCTACTGGTTACAGTGAGGTTCACTGTATTTATACTGGTTTATAAGGGGGCTCCAGTAGGTTCTTACTGATTAACCAGTTTGTACTGGTTCCAAAACATTTTCATCTGGTTCCAGTTCATCCCAAGAGGTTCCTTCTCATCTCATTTGGTTCCAGCTGCGTTGACTGTTGCAGTGGATTGTAGCTAGTCCAAGCACAGATCAGCCCAAGGGTTTCCACTTGTCACAACAGATTTCTGCTGGTTTCATTAAGCTAGATTCTGGAGGTTTCTGATCATCCCAGCTGGCTCCATTTGGTTCTTACTGTTTTAACTACCTTTCAATTGAATTGAATTTGACAGTTCTAACAGTGGTTTTAGCAGGTTCTATTTGGTTCTAAACAGTTCGAACTGGTTCTAGTTTGTTGTAACTGTTGCCATCTGGATCTAACACACAACCAGTTCTGATTACCTAGTTGGAACTGGTGTTTTCCAGCCAGGTTTTAACTAGTTTCTGTGCGTTCTAACAGGTTTCTTCCCATTTTGCTGTGACCCAAGTGGGTCCAACTGATTCAAAACTCACTCACTAGTTACAATTGGTTTATACCAGCTCCAGTTGGATCTAGCTGGTCCTGATTGGTTGCAGGTTGTTCTAACTGGTTCGAGTTGGTTCTAACTGGCTGGGTTGTACCAGGTAGGACTAACCGGTTCCCACTGGCACTAGCTGGTTACATTAGAGCTGTGGTTCTGGTTCTTACTGCTGCCAACAGAGTATTGTTTCTTTTGTTGACTTGACCTTTGACCCTTTTTGTTTGGTTTTCTGTTGATTCACCCTGTTCTCTTTTCTCTTCTTCGTGTTTGTTTCCTGTCGATTTTTTCCCAGTCGTCCCACTAAAGGTAGCCCTGCCCATGGAGAGAGCCCCCAGTCTTCTATTGAGGGTTAGCCTGACCCCAGTGTGTGTTTGTGTTCTACTGCACGTTCTGTTGGTCTCTACTGATGACGCTGTGTTACTGTGAACTAGTGATACTGAAATGATATTGATAATCAGCACATTGTGAATATATAGCAGATGATCAGCAACACACTACTGCAATACTGCGTGTACAAAAATGTCTGTCTGCTGCCTGGAGAGTGAGATGGGTCAGCTGCCTGTCTGTCATATCTCATCCAAACACCACTGACAGTGTCATGTGATCTGTCAGCTCACATCAGGTTTATAAGGTGCAGTAAAGGAAGTGACGACATCTCACTCCTCTCTAAATAGACTGACAGCTGGCTGGTTAGCTAGTTGGTTAGCTAACAGCAGCACCTGCTGGAGTTAAATAATCTTTAGTGTCTTTTCAGTTACTGTGATTTCTCTTCTGTGTTGAGATGTTCAGAGTTATTAGATAAAGGGAACTTTTCTTTACTGTGTAAAGTTTACATCTTGTTTTATATTTTATATCTGTTAATTTATTTTTTATCCACGAGCTTTCACTTTTCACTTTGTTAAGAAAATGTAGTTTAGCATTGCTAGCTTTCCTTCAGTGAAATCAATAGCCCTGAAATCTCCTCTATTGTATTATACTGTGAAATATTTAGCTCTGGGGTTGTGTGTCCTGTTATATTCTACTGACATCTGTTTATCCAGTTCCAACTAGTTCTAGCTGGGACCAACTGGGTGGTTTGATGTGGATCAGGGGCGGTTCTAGGATTTCATCCTTAGGGAGTTTAGCCCTCACTATACACTGTACACATTGAATGCACAAATACAGGCTAAACAATAATAATAAAAAAAAAGATAGGAAATACCACCTACGCTTCACAAGACATCTCATCGTCTCCCGCCTCCGGCTGACATATAGCAGAAGCCATTGCACTTCTAAGGAAGGACTATCACGAATGCGCAGAATAGCAAAGAGAATAAAATAAATAAAACATTTTTTTTAATCAACATGTCCTGCATTTCTTAGAAATTTTCATTTTTATTTTAAAAAGTAAGAATTATACTTTCTATAAATTTTGATAGTTGAACATTTTAGGGGGGCTGAAATGACAGACAGGGTGGCTAAAGCCCCCCTAAAAAGGGTCTAGAGCCACCCCTGATGTGGATCTCTCTGTTCCTGACTTGTTCCAACATACTCTGTTTGGTTCTAATCAGTCCAAACTGGTTCGGGCTTCAAACATGGTCTGTCGGGTACCAACTGGTTCTGCCATTGGTTCTGCCTCAACTGGCCCAGGTGGTTCTTATTGGCTCTGACTGGTCCTAACTGGTTCCAGCTGGTTGTAGTTGGTTCTTGCTGGTTCCAGCTGTTTGTAGCTGGCTACTTCCTGCTCTCACAGCTTTTAAACCAGTGAATGCAGTTAGCAGCAAACTGCCAACAATAACTGCTGAATATTTACACCATGGAGCTTATTGGTTGGTCTGTGATTTCCTGATAAATTCTTTTGACTTTCCTGGAAATACCTGAATAATTTTGGTTTAATTAATTTCAGAGTGTCTTATGAACTGCATTAATAAACTGGTTGTTTGGTTGCTGATCTGATTAATAAATGCAGGAGCTGAAAATGTTGTAAATGGGATCAGACTGCGGGCAATCATTGGCTGATCCAGATCTACAGGGTTGATGAGACTCTGTTCAGCGATGGCAGCTGTTTGGTTTTATCTGTTGACTGTATGTGATGTTTACACCTGCTGATTAGTCTATTCCACCAGTGTATGCTGTTTGTGTTGTGATTCTGTAGTTAGATTAGATTTAGCTCTGAGCTACATTCAGCACGCCTTGTGTTAGAAGAGCATTAGCTGTGCAGTGTCCTCGTGTCCAGATTCATATCAGCATGGTTGTTTAACAAAATGTGTATTGATTGATCTTTATTGGTCAGTGAAGTGTTGCACATGTGCAGCAGTGTGTGAGCTGAGCTGCACTCAACACACTGCTGTGATTGTAGATAGTTCACTGTTCTCAATGTTAATATTAAGTACTGTTTATGGACTATCTGAGATAATAATGTACAATATATGTGTCAGGAAGGTACCTGTAGATCTATTAAAATATGCAGCAGCCCTGTATTCTGTGTGTGTGTGTGTGTGTGTGTGTGTGTGTGTGTGTGTGTTACAGTGCGTGTATGTGTTGTGTATCTATGTCATGTGATCAGGGCCAACAGAGACATGTTGACATAATTAAACTTTGTGTGAACAAAGGTGACAAGTGTTGAGTTTTCTTTTTGCGAAACAAAGCGACTAAACTAAATTAAATCTAAACTGAACTGGTTGTTTCAGATTTATTAAATCCAGGAGTGTCCAACCCATGGTTCTCAAGGGTCCCTGTCCGGCTGAAGACCATGTGTTGGACACTCTTGATTAAACCTGTTTAACATCTAAAACATGTTAGTTGGGATCTTCCTACTGTATTATCTCTTGCTCTGCATCACTGCATGTGCACGGTCACATCAATAAAGGAGCAAATAAAGGTAGGTCAAATAAAAAGACAAAAATAAAGTTAAACAGAAACATACAGTAAATGTAAAGATAATGCATTTTCATTGTCTGCTTCCAGCCTGCAGGTGGAGCTACAGCATCACAGACTGACTGCTGCTCTATTTATAACCTGACAGCATCATCATCCTCAGTGTGAGGACTGAGACAGAAAGAGGAAGCAGAGAAAGAGGGGAAGAGAAAGAGAAATAAAAACATAACTGAGGAAAGAGACAGGAGGAAGGTAGAGAGACACCAGACGAGGATTCAACCGTCGTCCACTTGTAGACATGTCCTCCCGGGCTGAGAGTAAGACAGGTAAGCGTACTCTCCTCTTCTGTCTGACATGCTAACTCTTAGCCACCACGGGCCACAACCAGTCACTTCCTGTCAGTTTCCTCCAGGGTTTATTGATGAGTTTTTACTCTGATAATGATGATGATTCTCCTCTTCAGTCTCTCAGTTTACATTTCTCACCATGAAGCTGAAGGATAAGTTCAACACACAGCGGATCAGACGCTCTGACCGAGTCAAACAAACCCTGTCACTAAGATCCAAACCACCTAATCTGAACCTTCAAGAACACACGCTGCCACACAAGGTATACAACTACACACACACTGATCAATAGCATCTGAAAGTTCCCAACTTCCTCCTCCTGGTGCCTCCTGTTTATCAGGACCAGATGATGTTACTGCACATTAATAGGCTTAATTCTCTGATTCTGATCTTTATTAATTATTTGAAAACATGTTGAACAGCTGTGAAAATGTTCTGCAACAGCCTCGACTTGTCTTAAAGGCAGGGCACAGTCTATGGGTGTGGACTTTACCAGTTACAACCAAACAATTAACAGAGACACAAAGACTTAATGCTACACTTGGCTTTGGTTGAAATGTCTCTGTATAGTCATTGGTGTGTGATGTCATCCACATTCTGAGGGTTGATGGGAAATGTCCATTAAAGCTCTGTCTGTCTCTGTGTGTGTGTGTGTGTGTGTGTGTGTGCGTGTGTGTGTGTGTGTGTGTGTGTGTGTGTGTGTGTGGACCAGCAACGGGCTGTCGTCAGTTCTCTGCAGTACTTCAAAACTCTGGTGGACAGACTCGGAATAGACAGACTCGGAGTAGACAAACTGGTTCTGGATCAGTCTGTGGTGGGGGGTCTCCTGGGGGGTGCATCTGGTGAAGTCTTAGAGGCAGTCCAGACTCTGGTCCAGCTAGAGCCACACCTTTATAACAGGTAGGAATTACCTGCTGACCTTTGACACTGGACATCCATGTACTGACCCTGACCTCTCTGTCCTCTCTGCAGTAGGACAGTTTCTGCCTGTCTCGCTCGTCTCTACCGTTCTGTGGCTCAGCTGATTCGCTGGGCTGATCAGGTGATTCTGCAAGGTGTGGCCCACAACAACAAAGAGTCTACAGCAACTGTTACCACGGTAATCAGGGCCGTGCTGGACGGAGTCAAGGTGAGGACAACTCATGGTCTGGTTTTTCTGTACTTGTCTAAAAAAAATGTACTCCAGAGACAAGCTGAAAGCAAAGGATTGGACAGACAACTAGCTGACCAGTCCACCTCCCTCTACGTCCTGTCTTCTCCTGTCCCCCAACATCCCATCTGCCCCTCAACATACCGTCTTTGTCCATCAGGAACTTGTTCGATTGGTTGGAGAGAGACAGGATGGCTCTGCTCCCCTGTCCCCTGTTCAGTCACAGCCTTTTGTGGGACAGACAGAAGGGTTTGATGAGACATCAGACAAAGTATTGTCCTGCAGGAGTCCTGCAGCTCCTGTAGAGAAGGATGAACGCACGGTTTCTGCACCACCCAAACCTCCCATGTACCTCCCAGAGCACCCCCCTGAAGTGATCTCCACACATGGACTCAGGTAAGTCTCAGGAGTAAATAAAAGCATCCTCATACAACAACAGTGTGACAAAGACAGAAATCTTCATTCCAGTATACCACGATAACTCTGGCAGCTAAAAACAACAAATATCAAATATAGACAACATGTATTTAATACATCAGCTTATACATGCATGTATACATACACATATAGTCAGCAGTTTAGCAATGATGATGATGCTCACGATGTTTGTCTTATCACCACAGTAGCGTCATCTCAAACTGATCCAGGAGCATTAAAGATGTTTTAAAGTGAAAGGTCAAAAAAACACACTGGTGCTTGAAAGAGCATCAGTTTAAACATAGCAATTCAGTTTTCATCAGGATTCATGTGCAGACAGGAAACAAGTCACCAAGACGTCTGTAAAAGGCCTTGATGTTTTCATTCTTTCCACATTAGATATTTGGATGTCTGGGAATAAAATGAGGTGCTGAACAGTCCCAGGTATAGTACACCCTGGACAGGTCCCCAGTCCATCACAGGGCCACATAGAGACAAACAACCTCACACACTCACACTCACTCCTATGGGCAATTTAGAGTCACCAATCAACCTGACATACATGTTTTTGGACTGTGGGAGGAAACCAGAGTACCTGGAGAAAACCCACACAAGCACAGGGAGAACATGCAGACTCCACACAGAAAGGCGCCTGATGGGTTTCAAACCAGGAACCTTCTTGATGTGAGGCAACAGTGCTAACCACTCAGCCACCGTGCTGCCAATTTAAACCTCAAATGAAAAGCGTAAAATTAAATTAAAAGCCTGAAATAATGTTTGCATTTACATTTGTTTAGATAAAACCACAGTAAAATAATTTGATACTAATAATTTCAATAATTTGAAATATTTCCACAATGCAAACACAAGATCAGTTATTTTATTGATTATTATTAACAAATCAATTTCAAAAAGGTAATTAACACATGTATGAAAATGATACAAAATGAATTGAGTTTACTGCATTTAAAAGTGTCACTGCTAAAAGTGAAGAGCAGAAATAAATTAGTGGCTGAAACAGGAAGTAGTAAAAGCAAAGACATCACGTCGTCCTCGCCCTCCCGTCTCTGCACTTCCTGTGTCTCTGCTGGCTAAAGGGTTAGGGGAAGCAGCAGGAAGTAGAAGAAGAAGAAGTGGGAGAGGCAGAAAGCTGCTCTTTCTTCCTCTTTTGTGGAAAATTCAAGAATTTGTACTTTGGGGAAAGAGAAGTTCAAATCCCAGCAGATCATGTGAAGTCACCTCCTGCTGCTTTCAATGATTTATGAGGCCCCCGATCTGATGGGACTTCCTGGGTCCTTTGAGCAACAAACGAGTTGTAAACAACTTTATTTATTATTGACTCTTCAAGCTGCTTCATTTCTGGTTTAATATGATAACAACTGAGCAGACCCTCTGTCTGTCTGACTGACTGACTGACTGACTGACTGACTGTCTGTTTGACTGACTGACTGACTGACTGACTGTCTGTTTGCCTGACTGACTGTCTGTTTGCCTGACTGACTGTCTGACTGACTGACTGATTGTCTGTCTGACTGACTGTCTGTCTGACTGACTGACTGACTGATTGTCTGTCTGACTGACTGTCTGTCTGACTGACTGTTTGACTGATTGACTGTCTGTTTGACTGACTGTCTGACTCACTGTCTGTTTGATTGACTGACTGTCTGTTTGACTGACTAACTGACTGACTGTCTGTTTGCCTGACTGACTGACTGATTGTCTGTCTGACTGACTGTCTGTCTGACTGGCTGTCTTTCTGTTTGACTGACTGTCTGTTTGACTGACTGACTGACTGACTGTCTGTTTGCCTGACTGACTGTCTGACTGACTGACTGACTGATTGTCTGTCTGACTGACTGTCTGTCTGTCTGACTGTCTGTCTGACTGATTGACTGTCTGTTTGACTGACTGTCTGACTCACTGTCTGTTTGATTGACTGACTGTCTGTTTGACTGACTGACTGTCTGACTGACTGACTGATTGTCTGTCTGACTGACTGTCTGACTGACTGACTGATTGTCTGACTGACTGTCTGTCTGACTGGCTGTCTTTCTGTTTGACTGACTGTCTGTTTGACTGACTGACTGGCTGTCTGACCCACTGTCTGTTTGATTGACTGTCTGTTTGACTGACTGACTGACTATGTCTGACTGACTGATTGTCTGACTGACTCTGTTTGACTGACTGACTGATTGTCTGTCTGACTGATTGTCTGTCTGTCTGACTGACTAACTGACTGACTGACTGAATTTGTACTTTGGGGAAAGAGAAGTTCAAATCCCAGCAGATCATGTGAAGTCACCTCCTGCTGCTTTCAATGATTTATGAGGCCCCCGATCTGATGGGACTTCCTGGGTCCTTTGAGCAACAAACGAGTTGTAAACAACTTTATTTATTATTGACTCTTCAAGCTGCTTCATTTCTGGTTTAATATGATAACAACTGAGCAGACCCTCTGTCTGTCTGACTGACTGACTGACTGACTGACTGACTGACTGACTGACTGACTGACTGACTGTCTGTTTGACTGACTGACTGACTGACTGTCTGTTTGCCTGACTGACTGTCTGTTTGCCTGACTGACTGTCTGACTGACTGACTGATTGTCTGTCTGACTGACTGTCTGTCTGACTGACTGACTGACTGATTGTCTGTCTGACTGACTGTCTGTCTGACTGACTGTTTGACTGATTGACTGTCTGTTTGACTGACTGTCTGACTCACTGTCTGTTTGATTGACTGACTGTCTGTTTGACTGACTGACTGACTGACTGTCTGTTTGCCTGACTGACTGACTGATTGTCTGTCTGACTGACTGTCTGTCTGACTGGCTGTCTTTCTGTTTGACTGACTGTCTGTTTGACTGACTGACTGACTGACTGTCTGTTTGCCTGACTGACTGTCTGACTGACTGACTGACTGATTGTCTGTCTGACTGACTGTCTGTCTGACTGACTGTCTGACTGATTGACTGTCTGTTTGACTGACTGTCTGACTCACTGTCTGTTTGATTGACTGACTGTCTGTTTGACTGACTGACTGACTGTCTGTTTGCCTGACTGACTGTCTGACTGACTGACTGATTGTCTGTCTGACTGACTGTCTGACTGACTGACTGATTGTCTGACTGACTGTCTGTCTGACTGGCTGTCTTTCTGTTTGACTGACTGTCTGTTTGACTGACTGACTGGCTGTCTGACCCACTGTCTGTTTGATTGACTGTCTGTTTGACTGACTGACTGACTATGTCTGACTGACTGATTGTCTGACTGACTCTGTTTGACTGACTGACTGATTGTCTGTCTGACTGATTGTCTGTCTGTCTGACTGACTAACTGACTGACTGACTGACTGACTGTCTGTCTGTTTGCCTGTCTGACTGACTGTCTCTCTGACTGACTGTCTGTTTCACTGACTGACTGTCTGTTTGACTGACTGTCTGTTTGACTGACTGACTGACTGTCTGACCCACTGTCTGTTTTATTGACTGGCTGTCTGTTTGACTGACTGACTGACTGTCTGTTTGCCTATCTGACTGACTCTGTCTGACTGACTGATTGTCTGTCTCTCTGACTGTCTGTTTCACTGACTGACTGTCTGTCTGACTGACTGTCTGTTTCACTGACTGACTGTCTGTCTGACTGTTTGACTGTCTGACTGACGTCTGTCTGTCTCTCTCAGTCCTCCAGCTCTGCCTCCTAAAAAGCGTCAGTCATCATCAGGCCCCACCCCCTGCAGGGTCGCCATAGTAGCACCAATGAGACGAGAGACTGACGCTGACAGACAGGTGCAGCAGGTAGGCACAGCTGATCATGATTATGCAGATGTTATAATGGTAACAGCAATATTTTAACCAGGTTCAGACCTGTGTCACATGTTCGCTCTGTCTGAGCATGAAGTCTGTCATGTCCCTGACAACCAGGTGATTTGTTCATTTAGCAGAATCACATGTTGATCATGTGTTACAGGAGGATGACGACTGTTTGAAGCGAAGCTCTTCTTCTCCAGACTCTGCTACTGACACACACTGCGGTAACACACAAACACATATGCATACTCAGCAGCAGTGGGTGCAAGTGACAGCACTTCCTGTTAGTTGTCAGAAACAGGAGGTAGTGTGTCTGGCATCTTCCTGTCTGCAGTGAGGTGTTGAACTGCTGCCTCCTGCTGGATAATCATTGTAAAACACAGCAATTCCCATGTTTCTGCGTTGGTCGTCACTGAGGCACTAAGACTTTGATCAAAGATTATTTCTTATGAAGGGCACAAACACTTGTTCCATTATAAGTGGAGACAGGAGAGAGAGAGATGAATAAACAAATAGACAGAAAGAAACACGATGAATAAAAACTGCAATCACTACAATACAACACAGCCACTAAACGTTTCCACAGGAACCTCCACAGAAACCTGGAGGAAACATTTTGTACTTCAGAGATGTTAGATGTTTTTTTCTCCTGTCACAGTTTTATTGTGGTACCAGTGTTTCTGTTAAACTGGGCTAAAAGGGAGCTGGAACTATTTTAAGTTAAGAAAGCCTTTATTTATTTTCTTATCTTAATTTAACCCTAGAATTACATACATTCGTAATGTGATCTCTATTTTAGGTTCAGACATTCAGACAAAAACATTGTACACACACACAAGATGGACAGAAATGCATTTATTTCTTTTGACTGGATTATGTTTACAGTCCCTATTTTCAGCAGCAGAGTTGATCAGCTGCACCTGGACTACAACACATCAAATCTTTCATTCTTGAACCTGACTCTGTAACATTTATGTTTTCTTTCTTTTTCTTCAGAGGAGGATCCAGACTACGACTTCCTCCATACTGACTTCTCTTCTGAGACTCTCCAGTCTTTCCTCCCCCCAGTCCTGCCAGAAAAGACACGTCGCAGCGTTGCAGGTGTGAAAACAGCTGATCTACCTGTCTCTCTCTCCACCTGTCTGTCTGCTCTCTGTCTGACTTTGTGTAATCTCTGAAACTCAGGAATAACAAGCTCTCAGGAACCGTCCTTGTTTGGATTTGAGTCCACCACACAGGAACAGACACCCAGCCATGGTGATGATGTAATCTTTCCTGATGACCCTCTGTCCTCACCCCTGTCGCCCAGCAAGACTCCGCCTCCCCTCCCTGAGAAAAAACGACACAGTGAGTAGAACCTGAACTGATCAATCAGTTCATCAGTATTTATAAATCTGTGTGTTTAGTGGATAGGTATCAGTTCAAGAATTGTCTAAATCCAACATCATACGTGACCTTTCTAAGTGAAAGCTGTGTGTGACTTTCTGGCAGATGTTTCTAAGTCTGATGCAGAAACAACTGGTCTGTGTGGACCAGAACAACTGGATAAACTGCTAAAAACTAGTCCACTAAATGTTTCCAAAGGAACCTCCTTGCCCACAAATGCTCCTGCCCAGATAGAAACCTGGAGACAACGTTTTGTAATTCAGAGATGTTAAAAGATGTTTTTTTTTCTTTTGTCATAGTTTTATTCTGGTTCTAGTGTTTATGCTAAACTGGGCTAAAAGGGAGCTGGAACTATTTTATTTGAATTACATACATTCATGATGTGATCTGTATTTTAGATTCAGACATAAACATCATAACAAAATGCACAGGATGGACAGAAATGCACACTGTTTACAGTTGTCCCTATTTCCAGCAGCAGAACTGACAGTGATCAGCTGCTGTTTGCAGTGAACCCATGGGTGCACAGACAGCTGTCCCTGTATCACTATGATACTGAAGGAAACTTAGGCAGGATTCTGAATGAGGTTCAGCAGCCTCTGTTTCCTCTAAGTGGATTGATGAAGGTTTATTGTGGAGGGACATCAGAGATAATGAGACCTTCAGGAAGTGGAAGTCACACTGGATCATATCAACATGCCTGAGTGACATATAGGGGCGGTGGGGAGGTTCAATTCCAACTAACAGGGTCCTGCGATACATATGTACAGCAGAATGAAGTTCTTTCATGGGGCCATAAATCTGTAGTGGTGTAATCAACGTCTACATTCAGAAACATGTTTAATGCTTGATCATCTCTGACTGTATTGCTGAGCGGGAAAATCAGCAGTCAACCTAAAACAGCTAACTTGAATTTTTTCCATCGCCTGTCTTTCTGTCCCTCCACCTGCCTGTCTGTCTGTTCAGTCCATCAGTACCTCCAGTTCTGTTCGTCCTACAGCGCTCAGTCTGCTGCCATGTTCTACCAGAGACCTTCAACCTTCAGTCAGCGTCACAGCAACAAACAGCGGGAGGTGGAGACCACCTACCAGCTCACAAACACTCACCTGGACCCAGAAACCCCATCCGACATAGACTCTAGCCCCAGCGAACCTGGGTTGCCTTTTGCTCCAGCGCTACCACCGAAAAAGAAACAGCAGGTGAAGTGCTTAGAGACCCCACATCCTTTCTATTGGTCGTCGCAGTGTGACTGAATCATGCAGACGCAGGTTGTATTATTGGAACAGACAGCCTCAGTTTGTTTGGGTGTTACAGCTTCTTCAAACACAGCACTTGTCTCTTCTTCTGTGGTGTTTTCCCCCATCAAAGAGATTCACTGACATCACTGAATCTTTGTGATGTTTCCTGAGAAAAAACATTTGTCTGCCCACCTGTCTGACTGTCTCTGATTGTCTGTCTGACTGTCTCTGTTTGTCTGATTGTCTGTCTGACTGTCTCTGTTTGTCTGATTGTCTGTCTGACTGTCTCTGTCTGTCTAATTGACTGTCTGACTGTCTCTGTTTGTCTGATTGTCTGTCTGACTGTCTCTGTCTGTCTGATTGTCTGTCTGACTGACTGTCTGTGTTTGTCTGATTGTCTGTCTGACTGACTGCCTGTGTTTGTCTGATTGTCTGTCTGACTGTCTGTGTTTGTCTGATTGTCTGTCTGACTGACTGTCTCTGTTTGTCTGATTGTCTGTCTGGCTGTCTCTGTCTGTCTGACTGACTGTCTCTGTCTGTCTGTCTGACTGTCTCTGTCTATCTGACTGACTGTCTGTGTTTGTCTGATTGTCTGACTGTCTGTCTGTCTGTCCGATTGTCTGTCTGACTGGCTCTCTGTCAGATTGACTGTGTGACTGTCTCTGTTTGTCTGTCTGACGGTCTGATTGAGTCACAATTATGTGATTGTGTTTTGACGTGGAATTTATTTATCGACCTTTCACCTGATTTCATTGTTTGTCACATCAGGATTCAAGTGAAGATGAAAAACACAACCAGCGCAGAGACAGGTGAGAGAGAGAGAGAGAGAGAGAGAGAGCGACAGAGAGAGAGAGAGAGAGAGAACGAGAGAGAGAGAGAGAGAGAGAGAACGAGAGAGAGAGAGAGCGAGAGAGAGAGCGAGAGTGAGAGCGAGAGAGAGTGAGAGAGAGAGAGCTTTGGACTGCAGCTCCAAGGAATTTCCCTTTTGGATCAATACAGTTTATTTAATCTAATCAGCTCCCAGAGTCTCCAGCAGGAGGAGGTGTTACTGACCGACCAAGAAGAGATCCTCTATAGAATCACCATGAAAGCTGAGGTACAGTCTTGACCTCTGACCTCTGTGCTATGTAGCACAAATTTAACTTGTACCTGACCTCTGACCTCTGACTGTCCCAGGAGGAGGAGGAGGGTCCAGATGTAAAAGCAGCTTCTCCTGAGATTCTGCTGGTCTATGCCACAGAAACTGACAGCAGCACTGGTGAGTCCTGATTGCACACCTCACTTTGTACAGGAGAAACAACCAATTATAATTTCCTTAATGAATATGATTTAAGTGTTGCCAGCTAGTTATATTGTGGACAACTGTTTCATATTGCACATCAAAAATACAGACATCTGTGGGGGGAATGCAGACTTATCTACTCAAGGTACAAATTCTGTACATTGTTTTGCTTAGGATACTATACAGGTATACGATAAGGTGTCTGAACCAGGTAAAGCAACTGTAACTGCAACTGTATTTGTTTAGCACTTTCTCTCTGCTGTACAAGATAAAAACATCTTAGACTGTGTCAAAGGCCATTGAGAACAGGTGGGTTTTAATGAGGAATCCTGTCTAAGGGGAAGAGCAGGTCATTCCACGGTTTTGGTGCTGCTATAGCAAAAGCTCAGCCCCCTCTGAGCTTACATTCCTTTTTGGTACACTTTGGTAGCAGCTGGTCAGCCGACCTGAGCGACCGAGTTGGAGTGTATGCATGCAGGAGCTCAGAATCGTAGGGCGGGGCAACACCATTTGGACATATAGCATAGCGAATAAAAGACGTTTAAAATGAACCCTGAAGCGCACAGGCAGCCAGTGGAGTGGGGATAAAACCGGGGAAATGTGCTCATATTTGTGTGTGCTAGTTAAAAGACGTGCAGCAGCAATATCATATTTCAAAACTTTGGCGGTTCTGAAGTCAGGAGCTTCCCAGTTCTCTATGATACAGCTACAACAAACTACCAGCAAAATGAACTGGTTCATGGTGCAGCACTACAGTGGAGAATAACTTCCCAAAGCATCAAAAAATTATCAAAAATCAAAGCTTTAAATTTGTATGTGTGTGTGTGTGTGTGTGTGTGTAGACCAGGTCCTGTATCGTGAAGCCTTGCTCTCAACCTACAGGAGCTTCATCAGCCCAAATGATGTCATCAGCAAACTACAATACAGATATCCTCTGAATCAGGCATTTCTGTGTTATCTATGTCGTATACCCCATCAGGATGGTGATTTGGTGGCCTCTGTGAGGCGTCAGTAACTCCACCTTCGAGTCTTTATTTCTGGATGCATTCATTGCAGGCTGCATAAATGTGTCATACTTTGAACAGGAATTAAATCAGAGACACAATAAAATAATGCTATAAAGACAAATTACTGCACATCTGAATTCCTCCACCACCTACAAAATACTGAAAAACTTATGCAAGGATCAGCATATATAGGTGCAGACAGCAGCTCACTGCAAATTATTAAGAGGCTAAAAGTAAAAATTTTTTACCCATGTTTTTTTTAACATTGTTTGATCAGACTTTAGTTTAGTTTGAGTCCTTAACCAGCAACACATACAAGCACCTGTGTGAAGGATGTGAGTCTGCAAACCAGAGGGCCGCCACAAACACATTCCAGCTACTGGTCCGAGTTGTGGAGGAGCTGTGGTGAGACATGCACACAAACACACACCTGAACCAATAACAGGAATTTTTAATGCTACTATATACAATGAAAGTCTCGACAGCTCCAACTCTGTGGTCCAAGTCAGAATGCCAACAATACTGAGACAAATCTGAGTCAAAATCCACAAGGCAGAAACCTGCTTATAAGACTGAAGTAAAAGAATTTGTGACACTCAGACTACTTTGAAGATAATATTGTACCGTCGAAAAAGTAAAAAAGTTTTTCTACACTAAACTCTAACTCCTAATATAACAAATGGCGCCCAAACAAAGAGCTATACTGCAGACATCAAGCTGCAGGTAATAAAGCTGAAACACAGTTTGGACTGAGTTTCGACATTCAGACAACCTGAGAGAGGAGGAGACGCTGCTTCAGCTTCTTCCTGATGTTGGTGCAGTTGTTTAACGTTACTTGACACAGATGAATGAAAATATTAATGCACGTCTGCTTGTTCTGTCTAGCCTACGTTCTTCACAGGCTAATTTACACTAGAATTGGTGTAATTAGAAATGAGACATGTTTTTTTATCTTCAACATGGCCGTTTTTGCTAAAAGCGACTTCGGTGCAACTTATAGTCCGGAAGACACGGTAGTTTGTGTCAAAACCTGGCTGTGTGTCCAAATGTCATAGCATCATGAGGTACATCAGGTCACAGCACCACAGCAGCAGCAAGGCTGAGTAATAATCAAAGCCAGTGAGCTAAGTTTAAATCCATGCACCTGCCCATTAGAACCAAAACATCCATGACACCTAGATACCTATCCATGTCAACATGTCCACTTCACAGAATCCAGTCAGTTCACCTATGAGAACAGTCTGAGTCAGAACATCCACCAGATCCAGGCAGGTCTGACCCCAAATGTCCACAAGACTAAGCGCAGTCCGAGTCAGAACACCCACCACAGAAACAAAGAAAAGAAATCTCAGGAGTGTATTTGGTGTCCTACTGCACAGTGTCTCAATCTCACCCTTATTTAGCCCTGAACCAAAACCTCCTGGACTTCACTGATGCCCAGGTGTGTAAATGAGTCCTGAAAGCTGCTTCAACATCTGGTACAATGACCAAAACCAGAAGAGTGGAAGCTGTTAGACTGGCTCAGTAAAGATGATTATATCAAGGCCAAATGTTTTCACCTGTCTACATACCTTTGGCAACGTAATGCAGGCGTGATTCATGTGTGTATGCAGTGCGATAGAGCTGGACTCTGATTTGCTGCTGCTGCTGATGGACCTGGTCTTCAGCTTCCTGATTTGTGGAAAACTTGAGCTGGCTCACCGACTGCGCAGCAACATCTTGACCAAGATGGAGAAGAGGTGGCAGCTGATTGGTTCTTCACAGTCACTCCGCCCTCTTGCAGCCAAGGGTGTGGCTGCCAGGTAATCTGTTTCACCTGACTGGATGAAAGCACCACATGCTGGGTTGTCATTGGTCAGCTTCTGACTGTCACATCTCTTCACTCACTCTTTAGACCAGGAACTCTTCTGGACTTCAGGAGTCAGGATTTAGCTGAACAGCTGACTTTTCTGGACTCTGAGCTCTTCTACAAGATTGAGGTAAAAACCTTTGACGTCCTTCACCTGTCCGTCTCTCACCAGCCTGTCTCACCTGTCTGTCTCACCTATCAAGCTTCCAGAGGTGTTGCTGTGGTCTAAAGAACAGAATGAGGAGAAGAGTCCTAACCTGACAGAGTTCACTCAGCACTTCAACAACGTATCCTTCTGGTAAAACTGACTCCACCTGCTGATACTCAACACTCTATTGCTCTTCATAGCTTTGAATTAAACTCCAACATTTTATTTTCAGGTTAAGCTTCACTTAAATGACATTCATTTTCTTAGGGGAGGGCTCACATAATTTTAATTTTACATGTGGTGGTCAGTGATTGGAATTTCTCAGCTGAACCTCAAGAATAATTCCAACTCCAACATCAATTCCAGATGTAGTGAGGTGCATGTCTTTATTATGAATTCAGTATGAGAGGGTAGAAGTGTCATTACTGATTCACAGTAAGCTGTGATGTTAATCCAGTGTGATTGCAGCTTCAGCCTGTTATTTTTACAGTTGCACTTAATTTTGAATTGACAACTAACGTCAGATTACATGTCCGTGTGTCTGCTCAGGGTTCGTTCAGTCATCATCCTTCAGGACAAACCTCAAGACAGAGAGAAACTACTGCTGAAGTTCCTGAAAATCATGAAGGTAAACAGGTGCAGGGCAGGACTGGGTGGAGCCCAGTTTGGATGCAGCTTTATTTACACCATGCTGGATTACATTAAAGAAACATTAATCAGCTTGTTAGTGAGTTGTTTTACCTCCCAGGAGCCACAAACATTGGCCAGATAAGTACATGATTAAATGATCAAGATCTTTTGGTTTCTGTTGAGGAAAAAAGGATGGAAGTGTTTGTTCATTCAGGAAATTAGTGACATAACACCTGTGTTTCACTGCAGCACCTGCGGAAGCTGAACAACTTTAACTCGTACCTGTCCATCCTGTCAGCGCTGGACTCCGCCCCTCTGAGACGCCTGGACTGGCAGAAAAATACAGCGGAGGTTGGTGCGAATGAGTTTCTTCAGTGACCTTTAAACCCTTCACAGTGATTCATGTGTGTTTGTGTTCTCAGGCTCTGGAGGAGTACAGCTCTCTGATTGACAGCTCTTCATCATTCAGGGCGTACAGAGCAGCTCTGGCAGAAGTGGAACCTCCCTGTATACCCTACCTGTAGGTCAATACCCTCTGTGCCCCACTATATATACCCTACCTGTAGGTCAATACCCTCTGTGCCCCACTATATATACCCTACCTGTAGGTCAATACCCTCTGTGCCCCACTATATATACCCTACCTGTAGGTCAATACCCTCTGTAGGTCAATACCCTCTATGCCCCACTATATATACCCTACCTGTAGGTCAGTACCCTCTGTGCCCCACTATATATGCCCTACCTGTAGGTCAGTACCCTCTGTGCCCCACTATATATACCCTACCTGTAGGTCAATACCCTCTATGCCCCACTATATATACCCTACCTGTAGGTCAGTACCCTCTGTGCCCCACTATATATGCCCTACCTGTAGGTCAATACCCTCTGTGCCCCACTATATATACCCTACCTGTAGGTCAATACCCTCTATGCCCCACTATATATACCCTACCTGTAGGTCAGTACCCTCTGTGCCCCACTATATATACCCTACCTGTAGGTCAATACCCTCTGTGCCCCACTATATATACCCTACCTGTAGGTCAGTACCCTCTGTGCCCCACTATATATACCCTACCTGTAGGTCAATACCCTCTGTGCCCCACTATATATACCCTACCTGTAGGTCAATACCCTCTGTGCCCCACTATATATACCCTACCTGTAGGTCAATACCCTCTGTGCCCCACTATATATACCCTACCTGTAGGTCAGTACCCTCTGTGCCCCACTATATATACCCTACCTGTAGGTCAATACCCTCTGTGCCCCACTATATATACCCTACCTGTAGGTCAATACCCTCTGTGCCCCACTATATATACCCTACCTGTAGGTCAATACCCTCTGTGCCCCACTATATATACCCTACCTGTAGGTCAGTGCCCCATGGCATGCCTTTCTCTCTTATACCTGTCTATCTGTCCAGGGGTTTGATTCTTCAGGACTTGACTTTCGTCCATCTGGGGAACCCTGACACCTTGATGACATCACAGGGTTCAAAGGTCAACTTCTCTAAACATTGGCAGCAGTTCAACATTCTGGACACTTTGAGGAGTTACCAGCAAATGTCAGTTTCTTGCAGTACTTACTACTATTACTCTAATATTAAGATGTATTATATTTGTATTATAAATAATATTTGGTAATTGGTATTACAAGCTTTCTTAGTACTGACTGTGAATGAATCTGTTTCTCTCTGCAGGTGTTACTCTCTGCAGCCTAATGATGACATCATATCGTTCTTTAATGACTTCAGCGACCACCTGGCAGAGGAGGCATTGTGGGAACTATCTCTCAGGCTCCGCCCACGGAATGCACCTCGAATCAATCAAAGATGACAAATTTTAATAGACACAAACTGGATTAGCCTGCACTAAACTGGCTCATCATAAGGCTTTTAATTGTGCTAGCCTGAACTGAACTGGGTCTAACCTGGGCTAGCCTGGTGCTAAGTCTCTTGCCAACATATCAGAAGAGAAAGACTTGTTCAAACTTCTTCATATACTTAGATATTCAGGGCTAATAATGTGCTTGCCCTTACTATCCTGGACTATTCAGTGCCTAAACCACACTGAGCTGTCTAGGTGTTATTGTGGGCTAAACTCCAGTAGGTGTAGCCTGTTCTGACCTCAGAACTGTCCTTGTGTCCACAGCAATATTCCTATAAACATCATTGCTCACCTGTCATCTCTGATTAGTTGTTGTAGAAAACTTAAATAGAAAAAATAATCCTGGAAACACCTCAGCAGGTAACGTTACACTGTAACGTTATGTAATTACAGTAATCACTTCTTTTTATCTACTTCACAAAATATTCAGTAAATCTTAAGAGTGACACACTGAATCCATCTCTACCAGCAGTGGTCTTCTGGCCCAATAGGTGTCCCTGCAGCAGACTGTTCCCTTAGAGAGCGCCTTGTAGGAAGATGCTGCCATGGAACTGGACTAACATCTGATCACAGTCTGTGATGAAAGATGTCTCCAGATCAGCCCAATAGCAAAATTCAATTGCAATAGCTGGGCTTCAACCACAAGAGGGTAGTTTCAATGCACATTTATGACACAATACATAATTGAAAAACTGAAAATGTCGAAATTTGACCCTGGGTTTAGTTACTCTTTAATGCCATGAAGAGGGGCAGTTAGGAACATTATTTATCTACATCATTGAGCTGATTATGCAGTAACATCTAAACCTTTTCCCGAGGACCGAGGTCCGAGAAACCCTTTGGAAGGTGGGTCAATACCTGGAATACACAAAATAAAATAATAACATGTGCAATGATAAAAACAAATCAAATCAATAATATAGATTGTATATTTGTTGAAGTTGCCTTACATGTTCTGAATCATGTGAAAATAAAGTTTTTTGTTAAAACGCTTTTCCGACAAACTCGGACACTAATGATTAATTGGGGAAAAGCCACACGTACAAAACACTCAGGTTCAATAGGTTCAGACTTTTATGCTGTTTCCATGGTAACACGGGAGCGCGAGGCCGAGCAGCGGAGCTCCGAGCGGGTGAACCAAAGACAGAACGAGTCAACACCGGAAACATCGTGCGGCAGCTGCTACAAGCAAACCAGAGAAACGGCGAGGATCCACCGGGTAACGGAGGAGCTGAACCCGGTACGTCTACTGACAGGATGGTCGGTTTAAAGCTAACGGAGTGACGGCACCAGGTCAGCTTTAGCATGTTAGCAATGGTGGCTGATGGGTACAGGCTAACGGTGAGGCTAATGCTAACGCTTCTCTGTTTAATCTGAGTCTGTATGTAAACAGCTGGTTCATAGAAACACAACAGGTGTTAAAGCTGGTCATTGTTCCCTTGGTTTATTTACCGTCGTTATCATGGTTTTGATTTTTGATGTGGCAGCTGAGGTTTCCTCCGTTGGCCTACACTGGAAACTGAGTATGACTACTCAGAAACTACAAAATCACGAAAACGAACATCCAAAGTCAGTGACACTTCATGAAATAAATATAATAATTTGAGAAATTCGGAAAATAATGTGATTTTAGTAATTATGTTAATTTAAAACTTTTCCACATATGACATTAGTGAGAGTATCTGGTTTTAAACAGGATGAGACGTGTAAATATTGTGAGAATGAACTTGAGAATTAGATGCGAAGAGGTTACACAGCTGACAATATAAACTGAAACAAGGGTAAGTTTACTAACATTACTTTTTAACCTGCTGTGTCATGTTCATGTATTTTTACAAATCAAGATTCTTCGCTGTCATTGTACAAAGATACGAAGAAATGTATTTGCACCACCCTCAATAATAAATAAAAAATATATTAAAAAGTAGAAATATTATTAAAAGTAGATACCCGTGGTCCTCCAGGGCCACTATTCTGCTTGTTTTCCCAACTATCCCTGCCGTACCTAGATCAGGTGTGCTCAGCCAATCCAAAGCTGGAACATACCGATTCACTTTGTCTTCCTCCGGTCCCCTTCATCTGAGATGGTATTTTCCAGCTTCGGTTTGGCTGAACACGCAAACAGGGCAGGGACCTCAAGGGCTGTAGCTGGGTAGCCCTGGTTTATATCCTCATCCAAAGCAAATCAGGTCTTTCTGGCCAGGTTGATGGCGATGCTGCAGCTCCCCCTGGTGGTGACTGCCCAAGTGGACCTGGTCCTGGTGCTGGTCTCTCTGCTGGCCTTCTGGACTAGACTGAGCCACCTCAATTATCCCAACGCTGTGGTGTGAGTGTCTTTGTTTTATTCACCTGAACGTCCTCTATCCAATCACAACAGATGTTGCATTCATGAGACTGCCATTTGTGTGTGTGTGTGTGTGTGTGTGTGTGTGTGTGTGTGTACCTACAGATTTGATGAGGTGTATTATGGTCAGTTTGTGTCCCTGTACATGAAGCGAGTTTTCTTCATTGATGACAGCGGACCGCCACTTGGTCACATGATCCTGGCCCTGGGAGGTGTGTTACCATGGCAACCACTTTTTAACCTGCATGTGTGTTTTGTCTCCTTCAGTACTGTAAGTGACTCATTCACTTGTCTTTGTGTCCCAGCCTACCTGGGAGGATTTGATGGCAACTTTGTGTGGAACAGAATCGGAGCAGGTAGGAACTTTTCCCGCTGGTGGTCCTGGGACCAGGCTGGAGCAGGTTTTAAAATGTGGCCTGAGGGTCACTGAGCATGGTCCATGTGCCTTTCCTGGATCCTGCCGAAGTAAAAGTTTGCATTATCTCATTCTGATCTGCTAATGGAGGCCAGTTCTGCAAACAATGATTCGGGTTAAAACCAGGTTTCATGTTTACATCAAGTAACAGGTTTAAACCAGTTTGTGTCCAGTTTAACAACATAGGTGTGTTGGTTTTGTTGTACAGATTATCCCAGCAGTGTGAGTGTGTGGAGTCTGCGTTTGCTGCCGGCTCTGTGTGGAGCGCTCTGTGTTCCTCTGGTTTACCTGTTGACTCTGGAGCTGAAGTTTTCTCACCTGTCGGCTCTGGGAGCTGCGTTGCTGCTGCTAATGGGTAGGCACCGACACACAGGAAGCGTAGGGAATGGGGGCAGCTGGATGTTTGTGTTTTCTGAGTCCTGAGGAGATCACATGTAAAATCTACATGATGACAGTCTGAATATGTTTTGACCAGCACAAGTGGGACATTTGGGAACTAAAGTGAGCGTGAGGCATATGGGGACCAAAATGAGCTCGGTCTGTCTGACATCTGGACTTTAAACCAGCCGAGTTTGAGACAGATTCTGTATTTGTGTCCTGGTTATTTTCCAGAGAACTCTCTGATCGTCCAGTCCCGTTTTATGTTACTGGAGTCTGTTCTCATCTTCTTCGTGCTGCTGGCTTTCTTTTCATACCTGCGCTTCCATAACAGCACCAAAAGGTGAGAACCACCTTTACCTCTGACCTCAGGAGGTCCCTGTTGCTGACTGACCTCATTTCACAGCTGTTGAAAACTTGGGTTTGTTGTTGGCAATAATAAGATGAAACTTGTGGTCTCTTCCTCAGCTCCTGGTTCAGGTACAGGTGGCTGCTTCTCTCTGGAGCCTCATGTGCTGCCGCTGTTGGGTGAGAAATTCATCTATGGTCACATTTTCTTGTCTTCTCTTCTGCTAAAACCAAAACATTACAGTGTTTAAATGTGTGTGATCCCAGGGTGAAGTACATGGGAATGTTCTCCTACCTGCTACTGCTAGGTATGGCCTCTCTCCACACCTGGACCCTGATTGGAGATCGAACCGTCAGTCATGTGAGATTCACACTGAGTGTGCTCTGAAACCATAAATCCCAATATGTTTATCATCATAAACGCAGCATAACGAAGCAGTAAAAAACTGTTTGCTTCTGGCTTATTGCAACCCCTGAACCCTGTGTCAAAGTTCCTCCCTCTATGGTGACTGCACCCTGTATCTGACACCTGCTGAACCCAATTGAGAATAATGGAAAATATATACATAACCAAATCGCTGCTACACGCCCCATCTGAGGTTTGATTTTCTGCGTGTGTGTGCAGCTGAATGTGTGCGTGCACTGTATGTGTAGAGTAGTGTGCCTATTGGTGGTTCCTGTCTTGCTCTACGTGTTCTGGTTCTACATTCACCTGAGAGTCCTGAACCACAGCGGACCACATGACCAACTGATGAGCTCTGCTTTCCAGGCCAGTCTGCAGGTACAGACATACAAAACATACACAGACACACACGTTAAATCTCGGGCTGTTTGCATTAGGACATTCTTATAGGTTCTTATGAACTTATAGGAGGTTCTTGCTGTTTTAGCGGTTCTGTAACAGGTTCTGTGTATCTTTGAGGAGGACCTGTGGGTCTTTTAGGAATTTTTTTATGATACGGTTATTTGGTGGGTTCTCGTTGTTCTTTAGTGTTTATATACCTTGAGGACTTTTTGGATCTGTGGGAAAGGTTTTCCTGGCTTGACTGAAGATCAGGTGCTGCCTGACAAATAACATTATATTTACACAGACAGATCCAAACGATGTTGACGGATTGATTGGTTGTGTTTCTGTCCTTAGGGTGGTCTCTCCCGGATCACTCAGGGTCAGCCGCTGGAAGTTGCCTACGGCAGTCAGGTGACTTTGCGGAGCTCCGCCTCTCAACCGGTCCCTTGTTGGCTTCACTCACACAAAGCCAACTACCCAATCAGGTGCTACCAGCTCACATGTGACAGCTAATTAGAAACCTGTAAAGTAGAGCGAGACTGACATGACTTCCTGTTGCCTGTTACTGTGTTCAGGTATGAAAATGGGCGGGGCAGCTCCCACCAGCAGCAGGTCACCTGTTACCCTTTCAAAGATGTCAACAACTGGTGGATCATCAAAGACCCTGGCAGGTAGGACCCTTCACTGTCCTGGTGAATGCTGGGAGGTGCAGTCTCTGTCTCACCTGTCTCAGCTGTCTTTGTGTTTCAGACAGGAGCTGGTGATCACCAGTCCTCCTCAACCTGTCCGCCACGGTGATGTCATCCAGCTGGTTCATGGGATGACTTCACGCTTCCTCAACAGGTATACAGGCATACATTCAGAGACAGTCCAACATCTGTACAACATCTGTAATAGTGCAGGAGAGTTGAGTGTTTCGTGGCCTCGAGGTTATGAGGTCGACTGATTTGCTGAAATTCTAAATGTTTGATGGTGGATTTCTACGTGTGTGTTTCAGCCATGACGTGGCAGCTCCCATGTGTCCTCACGCTCAGGAAGTGTCAGGATACATCGACTTCAACGTCTCCATGGCAGCTCAGAACCTGTGGAAGGTGGTGAGCACCGTTATGTTTTTTACCAACACTCAAAATCTGCCAGCACCTGGCTTACAATAGGATCATGTGACAGCTACTGCTCCTGTTAGTGGCAGCTTCTGTAAGGAAGCAAACAGGGGCAGTGAACTCTCGTCTTCTCTGCTCCATTTACACCTGAACAACCTGATGGCAGCTTGTTTTCATGACGTGTGTCAACGCCATCCCACCTCCTTGTTAGGACGTTGTCAAAGGAACCACAAAGAGCACTTAGAGCTGCATTATAACAATCATGTGAAATATGTGTTAGCCACAAACAATAAATGTGTGTTTGTGTTCAGGAAATCTTTAACAGGGAGGCAGAGTCTGAGGTGTGGAAGACAATTCTGTCTGAAGTTCGACTGGTCCATGTCAACACCTCCGCTGTCCTCAAGGTACTGGCAGGAAGCGATCACATGACACACCTGAGCTGAAAAGCCATATAAGGATGTAGTAAGCTGTGTGTGTGTGTGTGTGTGTGTGTGTGTGTGTGTATATATATTGTGTGTCTGTGTCTGTGTGTGTAGCTGAGCGGTATGTCTCTTCCAGACTGGGGATTCCATCAGCTGGAGGTTGTCGCAGAGAAACTGTTTAAAGCTCCGAGCAGCAGTTTGGTGTGGACAGTGGAAGAACACCGATACGGCACCAGTATGACCTCTGACCTCTGTGTAACAATTAGTCTGCTCTCATTTACAGTTAATCCAGCTGAGTCTTTAAAGTTTTTATACATATAGGATTTGGATATTAGGAACCCCTGTGTCGTACCAGTCCGTTTATTAGGAACCCCTGTGTCGGACCCAGTCGGTTTATTAGGAACCCCTGTGTCATGTTTAACAGCCGCTGATTCACCTGGAGGTTGCTGTCTGAAAGGACACACGTTAATTTAACCACACTGATAGAAGTTTTTGTTTTGAGTTCTCAATACACTGATGACGAAGTCTGTGTTTGTAGGTCGCGAGCAGAAGGAGAGGGAGGTGGAACTTCATTCTCCGACTCACATTGACGTTGACAGAAAAATTTCCTTTTGGGCAAAATTTTTAGAACTTCAGGTATGTCAGCGAACATGTCATAGCTTCATTATCCAATCAGATCAGAGCTTTACATCTGCACCTATGTCATGTTACTGCAGCTCTTTTTTTAAAAATCTTTTTTAAATACATTTTCATACCACTGTCATGTTGAGAGGTCATGCTGTTGCCGTGGCAGCAGACTGATGAAGTCATATTGTGATGTCACGACAGTGGAAGATGCTGACAGTGAAACAGGAAGACTCTGAACACAAGTACAGCTCCTCCCCCTTGGAGTGGATCACCATGGAAACCAACATTGCGTACTGGTTACACCCAACCACCAATGTAACAGACACACATTTATACACATGTATATCTACACACACACACGCATTGTGACCTCAGGAGAATTAAATCAACAGATAGAAATAATGTGTTCTGTGATGTTATTGGCTGTTTGTGTTTCAGGCTCAGATCCATCTCATTGGCAACCCAGCATCATGGGGCGTGGCCAATCTCAGCCTTCTGGCCTATCACCTACTGGTAGCTGCCTACCTGCTGAGGAGGAGGCGGGGCTTTAAAGATCTCCCTGATGGTACATAGTTTATATTCAGATCTGCTGTGTGTGTGTCTCCTTTTCACCCATGTCAGTCTGGGACATGGACCAGGTGTGAACCCCCTGAGTTCCTAAACTGCCACCATGCACAGACTGAACTGAAATGTGAGCTTCTCCATAAATGTCCAACCAACGTGAAGTGTCCTGGTCTCTCCACTGCCCTCCCTCCTCCATGTTGATGTTTCCCACACTGAACGATGACGACAGGCGACATGTGCAGAGGAGGGAGACGTTAAAACGACCACATGGATTCTGGTCTGACCGTTTTGATGGAGCTCGCACACTCACACATCAGACAGGAATCAGTTCTAGGACCACATATGCAGGTGGACCAGAACTGGTCTGAGAACATCTGGTTTGGTCTGTTCACACTGTTGGAACATCAGGACTGAGGAGGATCAGCTGGGATGTGGACAGAACAGTCACTCAGCTGATAAACTGCTGACTCATATAACGTCAGAGATTAAAACTTAGATGTTTGTCTTTTGTCCATCACACACATCTACCTGAAGGCCAGAATTTCAAAATTACAGGAAAACCACCTGCACAAATGTAGACACACACTGAGCAGAATCTGTAGAATCTGTGAGAACAAAGATGTTTCTCTGTGGGGAGAGTCATCACTCTGACATATTTTTGTCAGCCTATGAGCCAACAATATGAGCCAGTATTTTATACTTGTAATAACTGAATATGAAGCTGATATTTCCTGTAGCTATAAAACGCTAATTTCTGTTTTGTCTCTTCCTGTGTGGGTGTGTGTGTGTTGTCCAGGTGTGTGGTGTCGCTTCGTGTGTCTGGGATGTGTGTGTGTTGGTGGATGGTTGGTGAACTTTGTTCCATTCCTGCTGATGGAGAAAACCCTTTTCCTGTATCACTACCTGCCTGCCCTGTGTTACCTCTACCTGCTAAGCCCCGCCCTGCTGGAGCACGCACACACTCACCTTCTCAGGTACGTATCATCTACAGAACAGATTTTATAGGTCACATATCGCTCTAACTCCTCCCTCCTACATGTTGCGGTTAAACCTGTCCCAGTAGGTGGAGGAGGTGCTAAGGAGTTGATGTGGTTTCCTGGTGGTCAGGCTAGGAAGTTGTAGTGATGTGAAGTTGTAGCGTTTTTGTCTGTGTTGATAACGTTTTGTTTTTGTGTGTAGAACCACGATACACCGGCGGGCGCTGTGCATATGTGTGTCGGCCGGGTTCTTGTCAGTCTTCCTGTCATATCGAACCTTCTGCCCTTTGACCTACGGCAGGCCTGAGCTTTCAGCCAGTCAGCTGCAAGGCCTGAAGTGGAAGGACACCTGGGACATCTTGTACCGCCGCCAGTAGAGGGACACAGAGAGACAGGTGGACAGAGAAGTCATTAAAAATCAGTGGAGGTTTATCTGGACCTGCACACCTCTGACTTTGGTTCCTCACTGTTTCCTGGTGTCTGAGCTGCAGTGGATGTAGTTTCAATCTGGAAAATCATCACATGTTGTGGGTAACTGACAAACGAACAGCTCATTACAGAACAAACAGGATGAATGAGTGCAGCAACAAAAACCTGTTCTTATGTGAAAGAGGTTTCACAAAATGTGAAGTGTTTTTTTAAAAATGAACGTTGTTTTAAAAGTAAAAAAAATAAAAAGATTAAAAGTTAATGTGGTTATTTTATTTTGACAATTTCTAAATGTGAGGACATTTTCTAAAGGACTTTGATTGTTGTCACATTGAAGCTGAATCCGTGTGTGATTGTGGTCTCAACAGGTCAGTGAAATACACACTGAGGCCCAGGGGTGCTGTAGTCCTGATCCAGGAATGAATAGGAGTGTAAAACCATGTAAAAAGAGTCACTGATAGAGGCTGTATATACACAGAACAGTCTCTATCCAGTAGAAGTTTGTAGATGCTCCAGGTTGGTTTTCTGTTTGTTATGGTTGACTTATGTAATAATTAGAATAAATAACATGATCATTGGGGAAATGCCAAATAAAAGGTTATATTGCATAACATGAAAAAACAAATTAAATTTTAAAACAGCCCAATAACTTCCGGCGGAAGTAAAACCGCGGGAGGGCAGGAAGTGAGATCAGTGTGAAGAAAAATGGAGGACGGAGAAACTGGGCAGCTCCTGTGTGTGTCGGTGTTTGTCAGTTTAAGGCGCAGTTTGTTTGTTCCGCAGACAGACAGAAAAATAAAAGTCGTTTCTGTTTTCTCTGGAAGTTTTCACCCCGAATCCCGTGTGAGCAGCGAAACATCGCGGGAGTTCTGTCCCTGCGCACAGCCTGCTGGGTAATATGTTAACGACGGAGCTGCGTTGATTGGCTGCAGGTTGGCGTACTACTGCGTCCTGCCAGTACTGACTGCAGTAGTATTCGGGTTAACCCGTGTTCTTCAGAAGTTCAGGGTCTAAAGACAGTTTCACAGATCCAGACTGGACTGTAAACCGGGTCAGCCGCTCAGAGCCAGACACACAGTGAGTATGATACCGTCTTTCAGTTGGAGCGTAAATTCTGGATTCCAGGACCAAACCCCGAAAGGTTTTCTCTGTCTCCGTTCACCCTCGGGTCTGACAGTGTGCTCGAACCTGAAAAACCGACTAAAGCTCCTGAATTAAGCAACAACCACGTCAGTGAGCGATTTATTACCTGGGCAGGTGGGCGCAGTCAGCTGCAGCAGACCTACCGTACCTGTACCCGTGTCGGTGTACTCACGTGCTGCACTACTTCATACCCACAGGGGTTCCTAATGTTCTGACCACCTCATGGGCACCTAGCTGTCGACAGAACCAGTATGTCAGTACATTTACTTTCAGGGATTCGTGAAGTACTCGTCCGTCTCTGTGTCCACAGATATGGCTGTCTCCCTGTCGGCAGAGAGAGACAGGATCCAGCGACAGGTGGAGGAGCTGCAACAGAGTCTGTCAGTAACACGCGCTGAACTGGACCTGCTGAGCAGTGAAACAGGTACCAGTCTGTCTGTGTCTGTCTGCCTGGCTACCTGTCCCCACCTGTCTGTCTCTAACAGTGATGTTGTCTGTCTTTAATCAGATGATGAATCAGGTGATGACAACCCCGAGGAGCAGGTGGGACAGGTAAGAGGACAAGGAAGGTGCATCAGTTTCAGACTGTGCAGGTACCACTTTGGTACGGTGCCAGTAGTAGCCGTTGGTAGTACCAGGGCAGGGTGCAGTAAGAGTACACATACAGTACAGCACTGAGTCTGACTTGTGTGTGTTCAGTCTGCAGCTGGTGTGGTGGCTCAGAGAGACAAGATCCAGAAAGAGATTCAGAACCTGGAGAACGTCTTAGGACTACACAGTCCAGTCTACGCGTCAGGTACTTGTCTGTACCTGTCATCTGTTACCTGGTTAAATGTTGTGTGACTGTATTTACATAAAAGACTCTCTGAAACATGACCTACACCGGGTCACTGACATCTGACCTTCTCTGTTTAGATGGGGATGACAGCAGCAGTGATGAGGTCAGTAACTGTCTGTTGCTCTGTCGTTACATCAGTCAGGATTATACTAACGGTGTCTGTGTCTGTGTGCAGAGCGATCTGGATCTGTCGCCAGACTCCTGTCTCCAGCTCAACCTGGTTTACCAGCAGGTGGTTCAGGAGACTTTGGACCAGTTGGAGACACTACTGACGCAGAACCACAAACAGCAGGTCAGTACCGCCCCACAGACCCAGAGACGACAGTCCAGCACTGATAATAACGTGTTGTCTCTCTGCAGGAGGAGCTGCTGTCTCAGCTGTCTGGACCAATCAAAATGCCTTCCAGAGAACAGTCCGCCCCCTCCTCCTACCAGCAGCCAATGAACATGTTTCTGGGCCGCTTCCTCAAACCTTACTTCAAGGACAAGCTGACAGGACTGGTAAGACAGACAGAACCACAGAACAGAACACAATTCTGCTGCTGACAGTTGACTAATGATGAGCTGTGTTTGTGTGTGTCCAGGGTCCTCCGGCCAATCAGGAGACAAAGGAGAAGAGCAGCAGAATGACAGGATGCCTGGACGACAAGAAAATAAAGATGAAACGATGTAAGAATGAAAAATCATGTTCACACAATCTACTTGTATTTACAACCAATATACACAGATATACACACACCTGCATATTCACTGTGTTGCCACAATTCATGCCTTCTATTGTTGTGCTGTCTGTGTCTTCAGGGGAGAGCTGGCAGAAAACTCTGCTGATCCACTCAGCGGTCAGGGACAGTCTGCGGAGACTGATCCAGCCCAAACTCTCCAGGTAACATTATTTCATTTTTGTTGTTGAACTCTCTCCATATTGGTGTTACACACTCGGCGGTCAGTTTGTCTGAAAGTGAGTCAGTCCAGCGAGGCTTCAGGAGTCACCTGGATCCTGACAACACATCACAAGAACACACATCAGTTGTTTGTTATCATAAACCTTAGGTAACATCAGCTACCCGGCGGTATATAAAGTACTTCAAATTAGAAGTACATAAGGTAGTTAACATCAGCTACCCGGCGGTATATAAAGTACTTCAAATTAGAAGTACATAAGGTAGTTAACATCAGCTACCCGGCGGTATATAAAGTACTTCAAATTAGAAGTACATAAGGTAGTTAACGTCAGCTACCCGGCGGTATATAAAGTACTTCAAATTAGAAGTACATAAGGTAGTTAACGTCAGCTACCCAGCGGTATATAAAGTACTTCAAATTAGAAGTATATAAGGTAGTTAACGTCAGCTACCCAGCGGTATATAAAGTACTTCAAATTAGAAGTACATAAGGTAGTTAACGTCAGCTACCCGGCGGTATATAAAGTACTTCAAATTAGAAGTATATAAGGTAGTTAACGTCAGCTACCCGGCGGTATATAAAGTACTTCAAATTAGAAGTACATAAGGTAGTTAACGTCAGCTACCCAGCGGTATATAAAGTACTTCAAATCAGAAGTACATAAGGTAGTTAACGTCAGCTACCCAGCGGTATATAAAGTACTTCAAATTAGAAGTATATAAGGTAGTTAACGTCAGCTACCCGGCGGTATATAAAGTACTTCAAATTAGAAGTATATAAGGTAGTTAACATCAGCTTCAACATTAAAGTGATCAACACAATAATCATCAATAATTAGAATCAATAATATCAGATACTTTTACACTGAGTGACACAAGACAATCACCTCTGTAAACATTAATGTACATTTAAAATACAAATGTGAGGAAATTCAAATGCAGTTCTACCATTATTGTTGTATATTTGTAGTACAACTGTTACTTATATTCTAAATGTGGTCATAAAAACCTTTCTGCCTCTCAGGGTGGACTACCTGAGTCAGAAGCTGTCCTCAGCAGAGGAGACAGAGAGGCAGCAGCTCAAAGAGCAGATCGACAGTTTGGAGAAGGAGATCGACCTGCTCAAGTACGTATTCCTGAGGGTCTGATTGATCTGAGTGATCCGGTGACATGAACAAACGGAGGGTAGAAAACACATGCAGGCATGGGCAGGACATGCAAACTCCAGGTGTGTGAGCGCTCATGTTTCTGTATGTCTTCTTCTCTGTTCGATTGGTCAGAGGAAAGAAAGAGGAGGAGCTGATTGGTGATCGATATGAAGAACATGATTGGCAGAAAATATCAAACATTGATGTAAGTCTGAAAATCAAGTCAAATTCAAATTCAGCTCACTATCTGATCGATAGTGAGCTGAATAAACACCGCTGATAACACCTCCCTCCTCCTCCTCCTCCTCAGTTTGAAGGGACAAAGGATGCGGAGGACATTCGTTGTTTCTGGCAGAACTTCCTCCATCCGTCCATCAATAAGACTCAATGGAGTCAGGAGGAGGTGCAGCAGCTAAAGGAGGTCAGCAGCAGGCACGGAGAGAGACACTGGGAGACCATCGCCCATGAGTTGGGGGTGAGTATGGAACTCCACCTGTCTGCTCTTGTCTCTTTACCTGTCAGTCTCTACCTGTGTGTCCTCACCTGTCTGTTTCTCAGACGGGGAGGACAGCCTTCATGTGTCTTCAGACCTTCCAACGTTTCGTCTCGGACTCGTTGCGACGCAGCGTTTGGACTCCGCCTGAAGACGCTCTGCTCAGGGAGCTTGTGGAAAAGATGAGGATCGGAAACTTCATCCCCTACACACAAAGTAATGACCTCACTCTGACCTCACAACCTTTAGTGTCGTCAATATCAATTAATAATCATTTCAAGTTTTACATTTCGCTGCAGCTACAGAACAACTGACACCTGGTTCTCTCCACCTGTCTCCCTTTCTCCGTCTGTCTATCTGGCAGTAAGTTACTTCATGGAGGGTCGAGACCCCACTCAGCTGATTTACAGGTGGACCCAGGTTTTGGACCCAAGTCTGAAGAAAGGAACATGGACCAAAGAGGAGGACCAGGTAGGCATGGTCAAGGCAAGGTGCGTGTGCAGGTGCAGGTATAACAGCAGGTGTGTGTGGAGGCTTTTTTCTGCCTGTGCCAGAAAATGATCGCTGACTCTTGCGTCCATGAGACTCCACTGACGCTGTTTAACCAGCTGTACCTGCCTGTCTTCTCTCAGCTCTTACTTCGAGCTGTGTCGCGTTATGGAGAGAAGAGCTGGTGGAAGGTCCGGTTGGAGGTTCCTGGACGCACTGACAGTGCCTGCAGAGACAGGTGAGATCTGACTGGATTAGAGAATCCGAGTCTGTTTGTCTATTCCTCAATAAACGTGTTTTTGTTTGTGTGCAGGTATATTGACTGTTTGAAGGTGGGAACAAAGAGAGGAGCATTTGATAAACAAGAACAGGAGCTGCTGCTTCGGCTGGTGGAGAAACATGGAGTTGGTGGGTTCCAGAGAGGAAGAAAAAAAAAATACGAGTAAAGAAAATTATACAAAAGCAGGTCTGAACAGGGTGGACGATGATTTTAGTCCAAACAGTGTTGAGCTGAGAGCTGAAACTGTAACAGTGTGGTCGCTGTCCAGCTTCTCTTGGCTGGTTTTTAACCTTCAGGCCACAGTTTGGTTCTGCTGATGTTCTGAGGCCTGTCCACATGTTTGACTTCTGTTGTCCACTTTCCTCACGTCCTGGATGTGTCTCAGGTCGTTGGGCAAAGATTGCCGCTGAGATTCCTCACCGCTTCGATGCTCAGTGTCTGAGAGAGTGGAGGAAACTGAGCAAACAACAAGCACCTCCTGCTCAGGTACACTCACCTGCAGACGCATCCTGCCTATTCTGTCTAATGGTAATCACACCACAGCTGCTTTGCTGTTAGCCCCCCCCACTTTCTTTAGGATGTTTGGTTCCTTTCACTGCAGAGTAATCATATCTGGAGACATTTTGGAGAGTCTGTTATTTTCCAAATCCTATTAACAATGTGCTTCTCTATAGCTTTATGTGAAATTCTGAGCCTGATGCAGACCAACAGAAACCACTGAGAGATAATACAGTATCAGGCAAAAGTAATATCTGCTGTATTCAATAAATAATCCTGTTCATGGGAGTCGACTCTAAGAATCAAAAAACAAAACTAAAGACATCATCAGCATAAAGTGAAAGTTTCACACAAATAATCACAAAACACTGTCAGGTCCTTCATCAGTGCCTCAGACAAGAACTGATCCAATTCTCTCTGTTGATAGAAAGACGACAAAGGTAAAAAAACCCCGAAGAGTCGAGGAGGAGGGAAGAACAAGAGGAAGAGGGTTCCTCGTGCCAAGAAGTCAAACAGGAAGCGAGTGAAGGAGGAGGAGGAGAGCAGTGAGGAAGAGGAGGAGATGGTGGTGGAGTATATGGACAGTGATGAGGAAAAGAAGAAAAAGAAGGTGGTAGTGGAAGAAGAGAGGATTGAGGAAGTGGAAGAAGAGTACTTCATCCCTCCCATGGACGAGTGGGTTCCAGCAGAAAAACCACAACATTTCACCTTCCTTAGCTTTCGTCCAGTGGCATTACCTTCCTCTGGCGACAGTCATTGTGGCCACCCGGTCCGGTCAACTATCCTGGGTGAGTTTGGGCGCTCTGTGATCATTGGACCAAGTCCCCGAGAGCTGCCGTGTGAGGAGCGGCACAGCAGCAGCACCATGATGATGGTGTCACCTGACCAGCTGCGAGCCCATCTGCACCAGGAGGCAAACAAGTTCACTAACCAGAGCTCAGACCCCCAGGTGAAGCGCCGGAGCGGCAAACATAATCACCCGGGACAAGTGACAGACCTGAGCCTGAGCTATGAGCTTCAGGCTGCGGTGACGCCGTGGATTGGCAACCTGCTGATTCCAGCAAAAACCAGACGAACAGTGGCAGACGCCCTGAGGGAGCAAGGGGAAAAGACCAAGCTGACCTCGACTCCCATCTTCCTGCTTTTCCTCCAGACCATGAACGTGGACACCATGGGATGCAAGAAGATGATTGAGCAAAGGAGGGACGGGGTGGTGTTCCCAACCACACCCCCAGATCCTCCCCCTGTGCAGATAAGGGATCCACAGACTGTCGCAGGAATGCTGCAGCGGAAGAGGGCAGTGACACAGGAGCAGCGGGAGCTAGACTTGCATCAAGGACTGATCCTGAAGCAGCTTCAGGTTCTGGAGAAACAGAAGTATCATCCTGACGTTGTTCTTCAGGTGCCTCCTAACATCCATCCTAGGATGTCTCCTATGTCATTTCCTCAGGCTGTGTTCCTTCCTCAAATTGTCCTCCAACCTCAGCAATCTGCTTTCACCCAGCTCATTACTCCCTCCACAAGTACAATCCCTGTGTCTCCTCACAGACCTCCTCCTGCAGGGCTCATCACTTCTCTGGAACCTGCACACCCTGTCACACCAACCTGCTCCACCTCATTCCATCATCAGGCTTTAACTTTAGCCCAAAATCTCAAAGTGGCCCTGCCTCCCCCCAATGACCCGGCAGTTGCCACTGCCACTCATTCCCTGAGTCTGGCTGACTCCACCGTGATTCCACCCACAGAGGACAGTCAAATGACTGCTTGCCGCAGCAAGGGTGGGGAGGATTTTCGCAGGGTGGGTAATGCTATGGATGAGGCACCTACAGGTGTGGACAAGACCAGAACTCTACAGGAAGTCATAGACCCCAAGGTAAGTAGAGGTCTTCTTACGTCAGGATGAGTCAGCTCAGTTGTATCTATGGGAGAAAAACCTGCCGCTTTCAGTCAGAATCACAGAGACCAGGACCACTTCCTTTTTACTGCCAGAAGTTGACAGTGGTTCCGTGTATTTTTCTCAGGTTGGCTGGAACAGTTGTCTGCATCTTTAGTTGTGCACATTTTGCAATCAATCTCATTACCTTGACATAATTTCCTCCAGAAAAGCTGAGTTCAGAGCACTATTTTGTTTTTTTCTTTTCTTTTCCATATCCAGGACTCAAACCGTCCAACTGTCGCCCTCCTTTCTCCTCAGCAGCTCTGCACTCAGGCTCCTGCCTCCTCACTGACTCTGCTCAACTCATTTTCAAGCAAAACTGAAACTCCATCACTCACACCTCCTCCAGCAGGAGAAACCACAATATCTCCTCCTTCTCTCAGAGTAAATGTCCCTCTAGTCTCTGTGGATTTGTTTCCTGTCTCACTCCAGGACTGCACAGCTCCTATCCTCAGTTCAGCCCCACCTCCTTCCCTACCAGCCAATCAGCATCGTCCTCACTCTACTTCAAAGTTACCTGCTCCTGTCCCCAGAGATCATGACTACACCTTCATTAATCCCATCCACACCCCCGGTCAACAAGGCACTATCTCAAGTCATCCAACCCTTGACCTCAAACAACCAACTCCACCCCGCCACGAGTCTAACTCCAATGAAGCTCCAAAACCTCACACCAGAGGGAGGAAACGAGGGAGGACGGAAGAGCAGCAAAGGGTTACAGGCAGTCAGGATGAGGATTGTGTGGTCCAGGAAGGAAAGAGGGTTCGGAAGCTGAGTCAGAAAGCTAAAGCTCTACAGGAATCCACTCAAGCCAAGGTAACCCCTGTCTCCTCCTCTTGTTGTTCATCTCCTCCTCCTGTGTGTCTGACTTCCTGCTGGTGTTTTGATTTCAGGTTGAAACCAAGAAGAGGACCTCTTCTCGTCAGAAGCCCTCTCGTACATCACACTCTGCCAATGAAGTTGTACAGACCCAGACGGCAGCTCAGCTCCCTCTTATGTCTTTACTCTCTGGTCAGTCAATGTGGGTCATGACTCCTGGTGGGCTGGTCCAGCTGGCAGAAGCCCAGCCCCGGGGTCTGCAATTGGCATTGGTCCCAAGTGCCCCTCTCCCACCTCCATCTGGGAATATTTCAAACCCCTCACCAGCTTCACCTCCTCCAAGACTTGCACCTAAACCCTCCACCGTGTCTGTCCCCATAACACTTCCCAATTTGAACCAGCCACACCTTCGTCCTGCCCCACCTACTGAACCGTCTAAGCCTCTTCCCCCAACACTGATCCTGCAACCTGGACCAAACCCCAGCTCCCCCTCCATCCCCCCCTGTCACCCCCCACCTCCACAGAAACTCAACCTGCCTTATAAGGACACAGTTAGTGTGGACCCAGAGGACCCTTCTCGCAGGACAGAGGGGATGCAGTTCAACCCCTCCCTGATGTTCCTGGAGCCCCAGGCTGCTGTGTGTGATTGGTTCAGCGGGCGGCAAGGGGTAGTTGTACCTGGACTTGGTATGAGTCTGCCCTATTTACCGCCCTTTGTCAGCAGTCTGAGCATGCTCAGTAAGCTTCTCCAGGCCAAGAAGTCTCTGACCACTTCATCTCTACAGCTACTGAGGGGAGTTCCTCGCCCCAAACCCACCCAAACTAAACCCAAACCCAGCAGCACCAAGAACACCTTGAGTCAGCCCCCACCAGACCTGCCAGACTCCACCTCTGACCTTAGACTAGCTGAGGACCAGCCAGGTAACATATACACCGTAGGCAGCTGATTCCAAATATTATCAGTCACAACAGCTGTGTTCATGTGGCTTTTTTATTTTAATGTTAACAGAATAAACATCAGCCAGTAAAATAATACACATCATAAAACGCTCTTGAGTATCTGTCGCTCTTGACTCACGTAAAGAGTCCAATCTTCCAATCGGTTATAATCAGTGTTGGGGGTAATAGTACATTCAACATTAATGCAGTAATATATAACAGGTCTCCATGTCTGTGGAGAGTCTCAGTGATCCAGGTGAAGTGATCCAGAGGTTGAGTCGTGGCAACTGGACTTTCAGTTTTTAGGTCGAAACATTTCACCACTAATCCAAGTGGCTTCATCAGTCTGAGAGAAAGCTGGACTGGAACATCCAATTTATCTCCCAGGTTGGTTTGAGTCCACTGCTAGTCCTATAGGCTCATTAGGTGAGCTATGTAAATCAGGTGAGAGTCCTTAGACCCACACTCATGAGTTGGTTTCACTTCACACTTGGTCTGCTACATAGGGAATGATCAGGTTCTCTGTCCAAAATATGTCCATCGCTGTCTTCAAATGAGTGTCCTGTGTCCTTTAAATGGAGGTGCTCAGCTGACTGTGGTCCTGAGGAGCTGTTCCTCCTGTGCTGGACCATCCCCCTGTTGAGTGTTTGTTTGGTTTCTCCAAAGTAGAGTTCTGAGCTTTCTTCTTTACACTGGACAGCATACACCACATTGGTCCTCTTTTGTTTTGGTGTCTGGTCTTTAGGGGGAACCAGTCTCTGTCTGTGTGTTGGTGGGTTTGAAGTGAACTGGTATCTGATGTTTCCCAAAAATTTGTTTAAGCCTCTGAAACACCTGCTACATAGGGAATGACCAGGTTTTTCCTCACACATGTCTAAAGAGAGCCCTCAGACCTGTGGCTGCCCTAAGTGGGCTTTCAACAAGGCAACATCCACATCAGAGACACAGCTGAGCCTCAAGATCCACAGCAAAAACCTGGTCATTCCCTATGTAGCAGACCAGGTGTGAAGTGAAACCAACTCAGGAGTGTGGGTCTAAGGACTCTCACCTGATTTACATAGCTCACCTAATGAGCCTATGGGACTAGGGGTGGACTCAAACCAACCTGGGAGATAAATTGGAGGTTCCAGTCCAGCTTTCTCAGACTGATGAAGCCACTTGGATTAGTGGTGAAATGTTTCGACCTAAAAACTAAAGGTCCAGTTGCCACGACTCAACCTTTAGATATTTAGCATGTTACTGATGTAGAGTCAGATACACTGTTCTGACTGACAGAAGCTCATTAGCCACATTCAGAGCAGGTAGACACCTGGGCAGGTGAGCTATTAGTTAGCCCGAGCAAGAACAGATACCACGTGAGGCTCCAGCAGGTGACTGTTGCTGAATGACATGGCTTTGAGGCTTTGTGAGGACAACGTAAGTTCACAGCCTCTGTGACAGTAATAAATATTCAAGGACATTTCCCAAACTATTACCAAATGTAGCAGCTCATCAAAATGATCACCACACGTGTTTTTTAGATTCAGGTTTGTGCAGCGTTTTATTGTTGGTTACAAAAAACCTGGAACCTTCACCTGTAATGAAGTCGACTCTTCAGTCGTCAGACTGCAAATGCTGCTTTCTCCCTCCTTTGTAATGTTATTTTTTATGTTGTGTTTATTCTGTTGTTTTCATTTTGTGCCCAAATTGTCAGCTAGTGGAGGAAACTGGAGTCCAGGTGTGCGCTCAGGTGTGTTTGTTCCATCTCCTTGCAGCGTCCTCTGGCACCTCTGGTCTTTTCGAAGAGGTTGAGGAGGCGGAGCTTGTGACAGCGGTGCGTCAGCTGGTGGCTGAGCGTTTTTCAAGTAACCCTGCCTACCAGCTGCTGAAGGCCCGCTTCCTGTCATGCTTCACTGTCCCTGCCCTCCTTGCCACCATCCAGCCAAACACAACCAATGAAGAGGAGGAGGAGAAGCAGGAAGATGAGGAGGAAGTGGAGCTGAAAAAAATCAAAGAGAGGGGAAGACAAAGGAGATCAGAGGTGAGGCTTCTGTTGTTTTAATGTTGTTTGTGATGCCGCTGCAGTACCAATAACAGTCTCCAGAGGTCGCCTGTAAAAACAAAGCCCTCTGAAGTGAGCAAGTTGCACCTGGCTGCTGCTTGTTGCTCCTATTTCATATGTTTCCTGCTGAGTTTTTCTTTTTTCCCCAGAAATCATTGCTGCTGAGCGACAACTCAAGACCTGCAGCCAATCACTTCTCAGGAATCATCACCAGCTCGCCACTCCCGACCAGACCAGACCAATAGAAACCAGGCACCAGGGTTCAGAAAAACTACATTGACACGTTTACTTCATATTATGACGGACCCCTGCCAAAGCAGTTCAAATCTTTGAAACAAAGGGCTAAATGTTTGAAAAAGCCAAGAATAATTTAAGTGGCTTTAAGTTCTGTAAAACTTTAAGAACATCAACAAAACTCACTTTCATGAAAGCATCACGTTCTTCCTGCAAGTTCAGTTGTTTTCATTTTTCCTGACATCAATAATCAGAGAAAGTGAAATTTTGAGATTTGATCTGGTGTGTTCAAAGACCCAGAAATATGACAGAAATACTGACATTCCACAGACAGAGCTCATGTTAAACACTCAGCAGAGGATTTGTACCTGAATGCAATAATCACTTAACATCATGTTAATCCAGAAAAGGACTGACTAATAGAAAATGATCAGCATGGATGACGATGAGTGGAAAATCTGAGGTGCATTCAGGGACTCAGTTCTGAGATGAGGAAATTGCACTAAAATGTTTCTTGTTATTTTTAGTTTTTTATTCTTCTGCAAATAAAGTTAAATTATTATGAGCTAACAATTTTGGAATAAAGAGTTTATGTGAAATGAAAAAGTGTACTTGTAAATGTGTTTGACTCCGGACTGTTAGATCTACAGTGAGGACTGGACAGTGGGGGCTGATGCGTGTCAGACCTACAAAGTGAGGACTGGACAGTGGGGGCCGATGTGTGTCAGACTTACAAAGTGAGGACTGGACAGTGGGGACTGATAGATGTCAGACCTACAAAGTGAGGACTCTGGACAGTGGGGGCCGATGCATGTCAGACTTACAAAGTGAGGACTGGACAGTGGGGACTGATGCATGTCAGACCTACAAAGTGAGGACTGGACCGTGGGGGCCGATGCGTGTCAGACTTACAAAGTGAGGACTGGACAGTGGGGACTGATGCATGTCAGACCTACAAAGTGAGGACTCTGGGGGGGACTGTGAGGATAAATCTCAGCAGAACCTTCTGGTTGTGAAATTGTTTGACTTGTGACTTTGAGTCTTTCTTTTGTTCGTCAGGTTTCACTTCAGCTCGATGAGACTTCCAGGAATTCGCCAGTGTCATGTCACTTCCTGTTTCAGTCAGCTGATGTTTCCTGTTCCTCCTTGGACTTCTCAAATCTGCACCTCTTCCGCTTGCATATATTGAACATACACAAAACAGCATCACACACGTCAATCTGCACCTCTTCCTCTTTCTGTTCAAACAGACGGTTCTGTGGAGGAAGTACACCAGTCCTTTACTGAGGTAAAAGTACTATTACTATAATTAAATACTAAATTAGAAGTCATGTAGCCTACATGCTGGTCATGTAGGACCATCACCAGGAGAATTGAAGTTTCAGAAGTAAAAGTACAGAATGCAGGAAAATGTCCTGTGTCACTATGGTCCGTATTCTGTCATGTTTGATTTATTGTCATGTCAGCAGCAGCAACAGAAAAACACTGATAACATCTTAATGCTAATAATAAATAAAACTAACTTTGCAGTATATTACACAGTATATTGCACAGTACACATATTTTTCTGAATATACACAGTATATTTTCACACTTCTGAAGATCTGTCAGTAAGAGGACACAGGTCCTTCATTCAAAATGTTACTGCAATACATTTGAAACCCGTGTGTCATAGATCTTGAATTAATTAGAAAACCTTGGGCTGAACTTTCCTACCCTGAGGATATAAAAGTGTATAATTATTAATACTTGCAAACTTTATAATTGATTATAAATTGATATTTCTACCATTATAGCACTCTACCTATATGCGTAACACTATGAAGCCTAATATTTAATTTATATATAATTATATAAAATGTTATTACCAGAACTGTGGTTCTGATGTTTAGATATACATAATGATATAAATTATATATAAATATTAGAGTTATTGCTCTTGTTCTTTCTTGATTTGAATCATGTGGAGTTGAACATACACAAAACAGCATCACACACAAACTGCAGGTACATTTTCATGAGTTTCTCTGTAAATGTCCTGTATCAGTTCAGTGTTTTGTCTTGTTACAATAAAGAACAAAAATGTTACTGCAGTAAAAGTCCAAAAGTACCACCAACCAAATGTACTTGAAGTATCCAAAGTAAAAGTACTCATTGTGCAGAATGGTCCATTTCACATGAATGGATCTGATATTATTGGATTCTAATTATTGATGATTATTGCGTTGATCACTTTAATGTTGGAGCTGATGTTAACTACCTTATATACTTCTAATTTGAAGTACTTTATATACCGCTGGGTAGCTGACGTTAACTACCTTATATACTTCTAATTTGAAGTACTTTATATACCGCTGGGTAGCTGACGTTAACTACCTTATATACTTCTAATTTGAAGTACTTTATATACCGCTGGGTAGCTGACGTTAACTACCTTATATACTTCTAATTTGAAGTACTTTATATACCGCTGGGTAGCTGACGTTAACTACCTTATATACTTCTAATTTGAAGTACTTTATATACCGCTGGGTAGCTGACGTTAACTACCTTATATACTTCTAATTTGAAGTACTTTATATACCGCTGGGTAGCTGACGTTAACTACCTTATATACTTCTAATTTGAAGTACTTTATATACCGCTGGGTAGCTGATGTTAACTACCTTATATACTTCTAATTTGAAGTACTTTATATACCGCTGGGTAGCTGATGTTAACTCCTGCAGATCCAGGACCAGGTCCTGATCAAGTGTAAGTGTCTGTGATTGGAGGATTCAGATGAATATGGGCAGAGCCTAAATGAAAACAAGAAGTGACACAGAGCAGTTGTTCCTTAAAGCAAAGCAGCAACAGTCACAGACAGACAGGTAAATCAGAGGCCTACAGGTGTGTGTCCGTACCTGTGTGTGTAATCAGTGTATACTGTATACCCAGCGTGTGTACTGCAATACCCAGTGATGGAGGCAGTGAGTGAGGACGACCTTTGCTGGCTGCAACTGGATGACTTCAGGATGTTGCTGATCAAAACTATCGACCCCTCGAGGATCACTCCATACCTCCGTCAGTGCCAGGTACTCCTGCGTCTCCTGATACTACTCTCATCCTGATCCTCTCCTGCTCCTCCTGTTCCTTATCCTGCTTCTTCTGATCCTCATCTGCTCCTCCTGTCCCTGATCCTGCACCACCTCCTGTTGGTTTGACGCACTTGTCTTGTGCTGTCAGGTGATCAGTGCTGAGGATGAGGAGCAGCTCTTCAACGACCCTACCCTTGTCATCAGGAGAAGAAAAGTCGGTAAGAACCTCAATTTCTCTGGTTTTATAAAGCTTGACTTGCAGGTCTCATCAGTTGCTCAGGTCACAACCAGTGTCACAGATCATGTCCAAGTGACTCAGGTTGATTAGCATCTTCAAGTCTCTTCTGACTCCTTGACCCTTGACCTCTGCTGTGCCCTTTGTCATAGGAACCTTGTTGGATATCCTCCAGAGAACAGGGGTCAAAGGTTACACGGCCTTCCTGGAGAGTCTGGAGCTGGATTATCCTCAACTGTACAGTCGGATCACTGGAAAGGAGCCAAACAAAACCTTCAGCATCCTCATTGGTCAGTTTACCTGTCTGTGATTTTCAATATTCTGTTTAACTATTTTTATTGTCTTTTTAAATTTTGCTTAGTGTTGTAACCTTTCTCTGCCAGGGAATGAATAAAGTGCTATCTAATCTAAAAATTGATGATTACATCCTGATTTCCAGTTATTAATCCAGCCCTTGTAATGTCCAGACACTGCAGGAGAATCTGGACTGACTCAATTCTTGATGTCGGAGCTCACTCGCTTGCAGAGAGCACTGCAGGATGAGAGGAGACGCCGCCAACAGGCATGCTCTGTCGCCAAGGAACAGGTCGGCCTGGCAACCAGCACACCAAGATTTAAACCTATGGAGATGGAGACACTGTGCTGCTTAAATTATTGTGTTCAAATGGTTTTGTGGTCTCCAGGAGGCGCGGTCTCAGCATCAGCAGTTGAAGGACCGTGAGCTGAAGAAGCTAACTGACCGCGTGCAGAAGTTTCGGGAGGAGCGGGAGCGGCTGAGCGAGGAGGTGAAGCAGCTCAGAGATCACAACTACAGTCTGATGGCCGACATCAACACTCTGAACCAGGAGAAGAGCAATGCCCTGCTGGCCAACAGAGACCTGCAGATTGAGGTCAGCTGACGCCTGACCACGTGATGAACTAGAGTACTCACCTGCCCCCCCTGACCTCTGTGTGTGTGTGTGTGTGTGTAGGTGGAGCGTCTGAAACACACAGTGCAGCGAGCTGAAAGTGAGACCCGACTGCTGAGACGACGAACACCAAGACAACTGCAGGAGGTAAAGACAACAAATACACATCAGTTGCTTTCACTGCTCACACTGACCTGAGATCAAACAAAATGTCCAAGGACAGTTGAATGTGTGCACTAACTGCAGCGACTGACGTGTTAAAATATGTGTCTTCAGAGCAGGAGTCTGGTTCTGCCCACAGAGACTTTCTTCCACCCGAACAGACTGGAGGAGCAGAAAGAAGAGAAACCAGAGGAAAGGAAAGAGGAGAAGAAGGAGAAGCAGGAGAAGCAGGAGAAGCAGGAGGAGAAGCAGAGGGAGAGACTGGCTCCTCATCAGATGAACCTCCTTGCTACAGTGTTCAGACTGAGGAGAGAGCTCCACAGAGCAGAGGAGCAGAGAGCCCGGGTGAGGAGAACAGGTTTATGTTAAGCAGATCAGATGAAGTGTTAGTCACTGGAGGAATATTTAACTTCAAGTAAAAGTCTCATGAAGTGAAAAATAAGGTCAGTGTTGGGGACAAACAGCTGTTTGCATTTCACAATAAGAGTTATACAAAATACATTGCAGGATTTCAAAATACATCTTCATTTGAGAGGCTGTCTTACGTGTCACAATAAAAGCCTTCCAGCAAAGTGGAGGGTTTAGACTTTTATTGTGGAACAGGGGGAGGAAGGTATGTGTACAAGTAGGTTCCTGGTCCATAACAACCTCTGCCCAGGTTTCTAGTCTATAAGAGTTTACTGGTTTCATAGGTGTTTTTGTTTCACTGGTTTTCACTGGTTTTTTGTGTAGGTTAGTCAGGTTAGTCTTAAATTGGCTGCACCAAAGTAGAATCTCTGCAGCAGATTGTCCTGTACAGGGACTCTGTCATAATCAAGTTTCAGGAATTTTATTTTGACATCCATGGGGGCCCACCAGAGACTCCTTGCCCCCTCACAAGGGTACTGGCCTTGTGACTCAGGTGTGATAACAGGGCAGGTGGTCGGACTGAGCTGGTGTTTCTTCCCAGACCCTGGAGGAGAAGGAGGAGCTGGAGCTGCGCTGTGGTCGCCTGAAGGGAGACGCCAGGATGTACCGCCAACGAAACAAACAAACCCTCAGGCAGCTAGAGGAGGTGATCCGAGAGAGAGACAAGGTGAGGATGAGGAGGAGGAGGAGGGTGGTGATGATGTCAGTAAGTGTAAACCCTCTCATTGGTGTTTTAGGCTCTGACATCGCTGGTGGAGAAACAGGAAGAGGCACGGCTGCTCCTGCAGGAGAAGGATCAGTACAGGGAACAGGTCAGACAGCTCACCGAACAATCTGATAGGCTGGAGGTGCTCCTGCTAAGGTCACAGGGGGAGGAGCTCCAACTGAGGACACGCATACGTAGGCTCACGTGCAACACACACCAGGTGAGGAGGAGAATGATGAAGGTGCAGGAACAGGATTCTATCAAATCAGAATCTCTTATCGAATCTAAAGCAGTTTAAATAATATTTATATCACTCAGCTCAAGAACAACAAATTGCTGATCTTCAGTGTTCTGATCATTAAATACACAGCTGGTCAGTTTGATGCTGACGTGAGCAGCAGTGACACTGGCACCAAGTCCAGTCAGGAAATGTAGAATCTAAACCATGGACTGAACTGAACCTTCTAGGGCCTCCCATTGTTGGTGAGGAAGAACCATGTGAGCCAGGTCAGCGGTGTGGCTCCCTGCTGGGTTTTTAATAGTTTTTGGACAACAATGGAGGTCTACGGCACAGACCCACAAGCTGAACCAGGTTCTGGATTCACACACATTCATTGGTGCTCTTGGTCTCTGGAAGGGATCTGGACTCAGTAACACACACACTGAATCAGTGGCTGCTTCCTGTTAAAAATCCAGGTGATTTACCAACTTGGAGCTGGACCTTTCAGTAACTAGTCTTGTTTTAATGCAGTTAGAAACATGACGTAACGATGATGTCGTGTGGCTGTAGCAGTGATATGATGATGAGGCGACAGTGATGTCATGTAATGATGAAGGCCCTCTCTCTCAGGGTGAGAAGAGTGTGAGTAGTGAGGAAGATGAGACAACGGAGAAGGCTGCCAAAGGTCAGTCCCGTCATGACAGTCTGTAAAGTGGTGTGTATCACATGAATAATATCATGTGACCTGATATCATGTGACCGAGCAGGAAGCAGTGAGGAGGTACGCAGTGGGACTTCAGGGGAGAATGAGGAGGTGGCAGCGCTGCAGCAACACAGCTGTCCTCCAGAGAGTACAGCAGAGGCTGAACAGAAGCCCAAAACCACTGCATCATGGGTAATATGCCTGTCAGCAGTCAGGCCAGTACAGGGACATCAGTGGGTGATGAAATCTGTTGACCTGTCTGTCTCTCTGCAGGAGGAGCACACAGACAGCTGTGTCACATCCAGGACTCGACCAAACTTCCTTTACCGCAGGTGAGCGATGATTCTTTTTAGCTCCAAATCTAAACAGAGCGAAGTCGCCACAGCGTCCATCTGAGTGTGCTCTTTGTTTCCATGACAACAGGAAGCGAGCCCTCAGGTCCAAGTTCATCGGTAAAGAGTACACAGCCTGTAACCTGGACGACAGCAGCGGAAGTGACATCAGCGACTCTGACTGAACACACCTGAGACACATGACACAGTTGTTAGTTTCAGGATGATTTTAGTTCACTCACAGCTGGTGTGTTGGTGGTTTTCCCCAGCTTTCAGTTTGTCAGAAGTGTTGTCGGCCAGTTAGTGCCTGTAGACAACACTGTTCAGGTTCATGTGTACGTGCTGTTTGCTTGCTTAGCGTTTCAGCGGGTTAATGTCCAGAACCAGGAGTTCAATGAGTGCTGTTCATCAGGTCTGAATGAAGTTTAACTGCATGACAGCTCTAACCCTAACCCTCATCATACGTGTGCTGAAAGAAAACAAGTTCCTTATAATGTTTTGGCTGTTTTTCTGTATACGAGTATCAGAGAAAATAAAAGTTTGTTTCTGTGTAATATCTGCAACAATTTTTCGAAAATCTGAGCAGCATTTAGAAAAATGACATTTGAGGTTATTTAATTTGTAGGAGTTTCAGAGAACAAAGGGCAAAACTAAAATCTGTTCTTCTCCCTTCTGTTCACTGTGGTCTAAAGAAAGCTCGTCAAAGTTAACACACGACACTGCATCCTGGAAATGTCATTGTCCGATTTTCTCTGCGGACCGTGAACATCGCAGAGTATTCGTTGTCATGGTGACTGAGAAGCGTTGACAGCGCAGGGAAGCAACTGACGCCGACGGTTTAACGGCGGTTTAACGGCGGTTTAACGGCGGTTTAACGGCGGTTTAACGACGGTTTAACGACGGCAGACCTTTTGAGGCCGCTCAGCAGATCCACCTCGCCGCTGAATCCGTGCCGCCAAAACCCCGGCTGTTCAGTTTCCACATGCTAACAGCTGGCGAACCTGCGTTAGCATGTGTGCGAGAGCGGTTCCGAGCAGGAAGGTGTACCGGCAGCTGTTTGACGCTCAGGTGGGTCAGAGGACACGGTGTGGACTTCTCTTGTAAACCAGGCCAGGTGATGTCACGAAGGTCAAGCCGTTAGGGTTTGGGCTAGGTTAGCTGTAAAACCACCAGGTAGCAGGAGGTGAAAACATGGCAGCTGAGGATACTTACTTCAGTATCAGTAGGAATACCACAGAGTAAAAGTACTGCATTCCAAATGTTACTGCAGTAAAAGCACTTAAAAGTCCAAATGTACTTGAAGTATCCAAAGTAAAAGTACTCATTGTGCAGAATGGCCCATTTCACATGAATGGATCTGATATTATTGGATTCTAATTATTGATGATTATTGTGTTGATCACTTTAATGTTGGAGCTGATGTTAACTACCTTATATACTTCTAATTTGAAGTACTTCATATACCGCTGGCTAGCTGACGTTAACTACCTTATATACTTCTAATTTGAAGTACTTCATATACCGCAGGTGTCTTTGTGTTGTGCAGGTTCAGCTGTCCAGGTGTTTGCTGGCTGGGACGAGGACAAACTGTCAGTCTGCTGAGGACAGCAACACACACTGCAGCTCAGCCAGCAGGTAGACACACAGGAAGAGACTCAGTCAACATGTACTCCATCGTGGTTTTCACTTTGTTTTCCTAGTTTGAGCATGCAGCTCTTTTAACCACTTCTTCTTCTGTGGTGGATTAATAGCAGCTCAGGTGAAGTAGACTCACACAGGTGGAGGAGATGCAGAGCAGACTTTTCTGATAATTCTGTCTAAATGTGCTCCAGGTCTGGATGGAAACCTACTTTGTACCTCAGGGTGAAGACGGCTGTTTCATGTTTCTCAGGTTGTTGTGTTTGTCCTCCAGCAGGGGGCAGCGGCTTAAGGACGATGGCGATGATGATGACGTTTATGATGTCAGCAGACTTCCTGATGCTGTGGGTTTGTATCACTGTGACTTTTTAAATCGTTGTGAATCACCTGGATGGTGTGAAGTGATGAAACAAGAAGGGGGAGAGGTTGGGGTACACTTTAACAAATATTAGAGCTGTATACGATTAGTACTGATGCTCATGAAAAACTGAAATAAACTTCATTGTGAGAGATTCAGAGTGATTCTCACCCTGAGGCTGATTCCTTGCCAAGGGCTCCAAAAGTGAATCTGGAGGTTGCAGGATGTTTACAGAAAAGAAGAAAAATAAAACTAGAGTTTTGTTGTTTTTTCCTCATAAAAGTATGATTGTTAATTTTTCTTCAGGCCTTTTTTCAAAGTAAAGAAAACTAAAGAGCCCCAGCAGCCAATCACAGCTGCCACTTTCAACTGTTCAACTGTCTTCTTCCTGCTCTCTTTCAGTGGTCGGTCATCCAGGTTCAGACATCGTCCAACGTCTGATGGAGAAAAGACGTAAAAAACATGAAGAAGCTTTGAAACAGCTGGATGCAGAACTGACAGAACTTAGTCAGGTAGAACAAATACTGATATAGTAAACCTGAGTAGTAGTAGTAGTAGTAGTAGTAGTACAAGCATTAGTATACACTGCACACTTTTGTCTAGCTTTTAATAATTCTCATGGTGTCCTCTCAGGTGTGTGAGACTCAGGTGAGGTCTGCCAGTGAGGAGCTGTTGTCCTCTCTAGAAGAGGTGGACCTCAGGTTGGACACTCTGAAGAGAAGAATGGAACGCCTGGATCATGCCAGTCTGCAGGTAACCATGACGACCTGGATCACATGTTGATATGATCCAGTGTGACTTCCACTTCCTGTGGATCTCATCTCTCATGTCTCTCCACAATAAAGCTCCATCAGTCCACTTAGAGGAAACAGAGGCTGCAGAACCTCATTGACAATCCTGCTGTTTCCTGCAGTATCACAGTGATCCAGGCACAGTTTTCTGTGCACCCATGGGTTCACTGCAGACAGCAGCTGGTCAGTTTTGCTGCTAGTGATGGGACAGCTCCATTAAGGGGGAGGTGAGGCGGTGGGGGCATGACAGGCTGCTATTTTCAGCAGGACTGTAGCTGACACAGAGGACTCTTGAGGTCATACCCCCAATAAGATGTTTGACGTTTTACAGTCACACGCATTTTTCAGCCATGTCGGGTTTTTAAAGCTGATTCAGATATTTTTCAGATGTGTTGACCAGATAGTCTCTCCTCTGCAGGAGGTGTGTGGTCTGTGGGAACAGGCAGAGGAGAAGGCAAAGCTGAAGAAGATCAAGATCCTTGAGCTGAACCATAAACTGAGTAAATATGAGACTCAGCGCACAGATAAGGTCAGTGTTTGATCCTAAGAGGTTTGGAATTAATTTCAATAGAGATTCTACAAGCAACGCAAACTGTTGGTGGATTTGTGTGTTCCCCAGTGGGGAGGAACCAGCATGGGGGGCCACACCTGCGCCATTTTACTCCACACAAATTAAGTGCTAGTTCAGAGCCAGTGCTTGAGCCAGTTCAGAGGTGGCTCAACTTGGGAAGCTTCTCGGGTCGGTCCAGTTTGTTTTTCCAGGAGCCACAGAGCCAGCAAAGAGCATCCAGACCAGACATCACTGAAATAGCATCATAGCAGTTCTGTTAGAATAAACAGCGCTGTGTTTCTTCAGCGTGAGACCTGCCGCTGTGTGACACAGACTGACCGAGCAGCGAACACAACATGCAGGTGGACAAGCTAATGCTTATGTTAGGAAATTTATCTCCCAGGTTGGTCTCACTCCACCCCTAGTCCCATAGGCTCATTAGGTGAGCTATGTAAACCAGGTGAGAGTCCTTAGACCCACACTCCTGAGTTGGTTTCACTTCACACCTGGTCTGAATAGACTTGTTAGGTGAACAATAGAAGTGAGCTCAGGTGAGGGTCTAAGGATCTAATGGTGGACTCATGAGACACCTGTGGTTCACCAACTGGCTGCAGAGTGTATCCTCCCTGGAAGATTTGTTGATGTGTTCCTTAATTTCCTGGGAACAGATGTAAGAGCAGCCTAGTGGATTGAAGACAGGTTATGTCTGAGTCCTCCACCCCTGATTTGTTTTGCCACCAGGATTGTGGGTCTAACTTATTCAGGCTAGGGGTGGAGTGAACCAACCTGAAAGATAATTTTCAGTTTTCTACCAATTTTCCCTTGAACTGAAGAAACCATGTGGAATAGTGGTGAAACATTTCAACCAAAACACTAGAAGTCCCATTGCCATGAGTCAGCTCCTAGATATTTATGGAGCATCAGAGAGTTGAATAGAATTGAAGCCTTGTTGATTAATGCAGTGAGTGATGTCTGGAGTGGACTGAAGGTGACTCAAGTGCTGAGTGTGTATGTGTGTGTGTGTGTGTGCATGCATGTGCAGGTCAGAGCTGTGCTCAGGAAGTACTGTCAGCTGCTGGAGAACATCAGCTTCTTGCTTCCTCCTGACGTCCACAGGCTGATTCACACTGAGGCCACGGTAAGTCCCAGCCACCTCTGAAAACTGATCTCTGACCTCTGACCTCTGACCTCTGGCCTCCACACACTAATATGACACTTCTCTGTGTGTGCGTGTCAGAAGGTGAATCAGTCTCTGCTGGCGAACCGTCGCAGCACAGCTCGACTGCTGCTGCTCCTGCAGGAGAAGAACCTGCAGCAGGAATCCCTCCTTCGTCTGCACTGGGAGCGCTGTCTAAACTGCTGGAAGATGGGTGGAGTCAGAGAGGTCATAGACCGCTTCAGGTGGGTGTCAGGGTACTGATAGATCTAAACAGGTGAAGCATGTAGTACAGACCTATTTTAATTTACTTTATTTGATTTAAATTTATTTTATGTTAAATGACTTTGTTTTTAGATGCTCTTTTCAATGCTTTTAATGTAATTATATGCCTTGTAAAGCACTTTGAATTGCGTAGTGTATGAATGGTGCTATACAAATAAATTGCCTTGCCTTGCCTTTCCAGGTAACAGTGTCAGCAGCAGTAGTATTTTATAATCACTAAGTGTACTGCAGTTTTCAATAACTGTATCAGTAGTTTTTATACACAGGTGGTGTAGTATTTATAGTATGTGTAGAATTTGTAGTATTTGTAGTATGGGAAGAATGTGTAGATTTTGCAGTAGTATTTGAAGTAACAGGTCCAGGATCAGCGGTGTTTGTGTTGCAGGATCCTCTGCAGCAGTGATGAGCAGCCGCAGCTGAGCTCACTTCAGATGAAACACAGAGATCTGATGGCACAACGCTGTGACATCATCTACAACATCTGGTAACATCAGCACAGACTCTGTCTTCTGACTGGTTCATTCTGTCTGTCATGTCTTTTTGTCCTTTTAAATAGAAAATGAGGCTCACATGGTTCTTCCTCACCAACAATGAGAGGCCTGTCTTTTTCCTAAACCAGCTCCAGACGTTGCTGTGGGCAGTGTAATATTCTTATATGTCATTTAGAGCTGCTGCCAGCTGTCCATTGGATTAGTCACCTCCACCACTTTTCCACCTATAGCTCCTGTTGTGTTCAGGGTTAAGTTCAAAGGTTGTTTTGCCTGCTTTGTGGAATACACCCCCCTGGCCTGTTTGGCTTTACATGTTTATGTTTATTTTTGTTTTCTTTGCTGGAGGATCTACTAATGGGTCCAGTGTTTAAGAAGCTCGCAGCATCTGCCCCTCAGTGCTGATTATCCAATGACATCCTGTCTCTGTGTTTCAGCTCCCTGGTCCCACCCAGCTGCTCCACTACTCTGGTTTCTGATTGGTTCAACCAGCTGACATCCATCAATCAACAGATCGGTATCTCAACACATCACAATCATGCTTCCATCCTGTTTAATGTGCATTTTTAGTTTTTATTTAAAAAACACAAATAGAATTTGCTGTTGTGTTCACTGTAAGAGTGTGGAAAGTGAAAGTCTAAATAAACACAAACATAATCTGATGATCTTCCTCACATGAAGACATGAAACAAACCAAAACGTCATATTTCTTCAGGTTTTTATGATGGTTTACATCTTTTATTCAGCTTCTCTTCTTCTGTGGTGGTTTATTGGCAGCGACTAGACAATCTGTTTGTCTCCATCTGTCAGCTCAGACTCGCACAAGTGGAGGAGGCAGACGCCAGACCTTTTCACCAGTCACTTTGTTGGAACATTTCCATGAAATTAGGTAAAGATATATGTGATGTGAACAGAACGTTGACGGCAGTCTCACTGTGTGTTCAGACGGTCTTCATGGTGACTTCCTCCATCAGCTGCGTTGCTGCTATGAACAGATGTGGCAGGATCGACTGGCGGAGGTGGAGCGCTGTAAGGTAAAAACAACACTCACACAGTGGGACAGAAAGGTCCTGACAGTGGACCAGTCAGTGGTGAGGAGTAAATTCAGATCATTAACAGCTGTCGAGTCACTCAGCAGTAACGTTTCTGTCTGTATAATGTAGAGCATTGCATTGTGGGATTGGTAAACCATGTGTAACATAGAGTAGTGATTTTAATGTTTCCACATGCAGGAGGCGCTCTCTGCCCTGCAGCTGTCAGAGGAGGAGGTGAACCATCTTGTCAGCTCTGAGCTCCTCACTCTAATTGGACAAATCCAAAGTCGAGACGAAGAGCGACTGGCAGCTTTGGATGTCAGTCACGCATCACTGACTGAGAATGTACTGTTTTTACTCTTACTAGCAAACATGTCTGTATTTATAACTGTCCTGTCTGTCTGCAGGTGGGCTGTGACTTAGTGACCCACCACACTCTCAGTCTCAGTAGGTCTGTATTTGTTTTGATGAGTGGAGCTGCATTGCTATGGGTGACACACAGCTGCAAGTTAGAGAGGAGGGAAGAAGAACTACAACAACAGCTGGACAACCTCAAACACTCACAGCAACAACATATACAGGTGAGTCTTAGCAATGAAGAGCAGGGGCTAGTCTCAGTAATGACACATACAGGCGAGTCTGCATTTACACGTACAGGCGAGTCACTGCAACGACACGTACAGGCGAGTCACTGCAACGACACGTACAGGCGAATCTCTGCATTTACACGTACAGGCGAGTCACTGCAACAACACGTACAGGCGAGTCTGACGAGTCACTGCAACGACATGTACAGGCGAGTCTCTGACGAGTCACTGCAACGACACGTACAGGCGAGTCTGTGGCGAGTCACTGCAACGACACGTACAGGCGAGTCTCTGCCTTGACACTTATAGGCGAGTTTTTGCCGAGTCACTGCAATGACATGTACAGGTGAGTCTCTGGCGAGTCACTGCAACGACACGTACAGGCGAGTCTGTGGCGAGTCACTGCAACGACACGTACAGGCGAGTCTCTGCATTGACACTTACAGGCGAGTTTTTGCCGAGTCACTGCAACGACACGTACAGGCGAGTCTGTGGCAAGTCACTGCAACGACACGTACAGGCGAGTCTGTGGCGAGTCACTGCAACGACACGTACAGGCGAGTCTGTGGCGAGTCACTGCAACGACACGTACAGGCGAGTCTGTGGTGAGTAACTGCAGCGGCACGTACAGGCGAGTCTCTGGCGAGTCACTGCAATGACACATCTCATGGGGTATCATGGGTGGGATATCTGTCAGCAGGTAGGAGTGTCTCCCATGATGCTTTGCTGTTGTTTTATCAGAAGAAAATGATGTATCTCGATGACCTGATCAGTGGACTTCGTCAGGGGAGCAACGAGGACACAATGAAGAGATCTTTGGACAAAACCGTCTGCTGCCTGGAGGACATCAAACAAAGGTACTGTAGCAGACATGCTAATGCTAAAGCTATGTGAGTTTTCATGCTGGTCTTAAATTAGTTACACTCACATCCTACTACTGAGCAGAGACCAGCACAGTTTATCGTTGTTTTCTCTAAGATGACAAGCTGTTGTTTTTCATTATGATGCTTGAGGTTGGGGTGGGTTTAGGTTAAAGTGCGCTCAGGGTAAAGTCTCCAGGAAATGAATATATTCAATGTAGGAGAATTGAAAAGAGACACGTGTGTGTTTGTACAGCTGCAGACAGTGTGTCTCTGGTCAGTGGGAGGTGCTGGATTGTCTCCCGTCTCACTTTCTGGAGGAGCTTCTGTCGTACAGCAGCAGCCTGAGCGCCTTCTACCACCTGGACCACTCCTACACACCAGTAACCACAGCAACCACACCTTACATGCACATATACCTGATGGCAACCCGACCTCCCATAAACCCTTAGCTGCCAGAAACCATGGCAACCATACGTAACATATCCTTTGTGTTTAATTGAATTAATCTCTGATTTGTGAGAAATCTGCTGTCACTATAATTGACCCTTCATCCTCCTGTTTATTTGTATTGAGCTCATTTATTGTAAAGATGTGTTTTATGAAACTGCTCATTTTGTCTGGGTCGACTAATGGAAAAAACAAAACCTCAGGCTCCTCCCTGTGAAAGAGAACTGTAAGGCTGCAAACATTTGTCTTCATAACAGTATAACTGTTTTTCCTTTACCAATCAATAGATTGCTGAGTCTAAGCTATATGAAAATAGCACAAAGCAAGTTAAAATAGTAGTAATAGTAATGTTGAGTTTACTGAGAGAAAGAAATAATCAGAAGCTGCAACAGTGAATCTTTGCTCAAAAACGACTTCAGTGGTTAATTGGTTATCATGTTGGTTGCTTTAATTTCTGTCTGGAGCCCTGGTTGGTTTCAGTCAAGGCTGTGATGTAAAGAAACTGTCAAACACATATTTTCTGTTTCCAGCATGAACTCGTGAACCAGCAGCTGAACACTGAAGGTTCAGTCACACACACTGAAAGGACGGTGCATGCTGACCAGCCCTGTCAGGATTGGCTGAATGAAGTAAAGCTCTGATCAGTGACAATCAATGATCAACTCATTATTGATCCAAAAAACCAAAAACGTGTGTGTGTGTGTTCAGGCTGAGTCTTCTCTGCTGCAGCTCTGTGACATTAGCTGCAGTGTCAAGTTTACGTCGTCAAAGGGTGAGCCCTATGCTGGCCCAGCCTTCACATGTCCCTCCCCCAACCTGCCAGACAACCTGCAGCAGGAAACACACCTGAGAATGTTTCCTGTGGAGGTGCTCACACAGGCACTGAGCAGGTACACACACTTTTCTTGTATTCTTCTGAGGACCCGGATTCTGATTCTAACCCAGCGGTGGGCAATCCATGGTCCTCGAGGGCCACTGTCCTGCTTGTTTTCCAACTCTCCCTGCACTACCCGCTATGATTACCTGGATCAGGTGTGTTCAGCCAATCACAAGGTGGAACATACCATCTCTCCTCATGAGAGTGGAAGTTTCAAAGTCTGCTTTATGGTCAATTCTGCTACATGTAGAGCTTATACAGAGAATCGAAATGTTGTTACTCTGGGACCCTTGGTGCATACAGATGAACTAAATACTAAATAGTGCAATGCAAAAATTACAATAAGGACATGCAAAAATAAACTTAGATAAGAAGTAAAAAAAGATAAACAAGTGCAAATAGCATAAGGCACATAGCGGTTTAGCATACTGTGGGGGAAGACAAAGTGATTTGGTACCTTCCAGCTTCTGATTGGCCGAACACACCTGACCCAGGTAATCAGCATTGGTAAACAAGCAGGGCTGTGGCCCTCAGTGCCCAACCTCTGGACTAACCTGAACCCGTTCGATGTGCAGGACACGTACCCTGTTTTTGGACCACTTGGAGCAGCATTTCCATGATGTCCTCAGCTCTGCCGCTACCATGGTAACGGACAGGAAGGGAGCAGTGTCCTCAGAGCAGGAACTCCAACTGCAGCACCTGGACATCCAATACATACAGACCCACATCTACCAACCCCGCCTGGGTAACGTAACACACACACCAGCCTTGTATAGTTTTGAAAAATTCGATAAAACTGAAAAATGAACAGAAATTAGAAATCAGTCAGTAGAAGAAATCAGAAAGTATAAATCAGAAAAACTAATCAACATCCCTGATTGAAAGCAGGTTCTTTTTATTGTAAACATGACAAGATAAACAGAAATCACAGCAACTTCATCTCACAGCTGCAGCAAAACATGCAAAGTAGCATCGACGCTAATACCTGGTTACACACGGATGTCACAGCTGCTTTAGGTGATGCTTATAGTGGAATTCAGCTCATAGCTCTGCTGTACGTAGCCTGACGGCTACAAGAACGATTAGTTTTAATCCAGACATCAGATGACGACACATTTCAGCACATCTGTTTCCTGTCCTGGGTTCACACCTGTATGGTTGAGACAGGTGTTAGACTGCACTGGTGAAACTGTTCCCACACTAGGATAATAAACACACTGCTGCTGTGTTATCGGCTGTTTCAACCGTGTTTGTGTGTGTGCGTGTGTGTTTAGCTGAGCTGCAGCTCCACAGGCAGAGGGTGGATGTGCACTGTGATAAGGTGCAGGAAGTGTTGACCTCCTGCAGGACGGAGCTACAGGAGCTGCAGACGTCCATTAGAAGCAAGAACACAGACTTCTCTGTCACTTTGTCCAACATGGAGGGTGACGTCATGACGGCCAATAGCAGCCACCGGTAACAGCTGTCCTCTGACCGACCAACTGACTGATGAAGCACAGGCAGGGCTGAAACACTTATCTCTGTATGTCTCTCTCTCTGCAGTCTGGAGGCTGTGAGCTCCACCCTGCATGACTGTCTGGATCGACATATCAAAGACACCCAGTGCTGTCAGACCACCTTCAGACAAACTGTTCACACCAGACTGGAGGAGGCCAGAAACACAACAAGGCGACTCCTCAGTTCTTTCAGGTAACACCTGGAGCACCTGAGCAGTCACCTGAAAGAACCTGAACCTACAGAAACAGTTTTCAGGTGTTTTTCCTCTTGCAGGTTGTTTAGTGAAGGGGGCAACTTTGCTCCTCAAGAGATGAAGGTCCTTCAGGGGAGGCTGAAGGAGATAATTAGAGAGATCACTGTGACAGAGGAGTCCATCTGCTCTGAGCTGGAGGCTTTTGAGTCCAAGAGTTTAGAGCAGGTATGATCCTTGACAGCAAGGCCTTTATGTCCTTTAGACACACTTGAAGTCTGGCTAACTGCTGAAATAGTGAAGTTGTTGTTTATTATATTATGTGTCATTTTAAAAATGTCATCAAAAGTCTTAAATCTAACTTGCTGCAGAAATCTTATCTTGGTCTGAACGAGTAGATCTCTGGAGTTTAGACTGCCGAGGACTGTCCCTGTTTGGTTTAGGGTCAGTAAAAATAAAGAAAATCTGAAGAAAGGAATCAGTAAAAGCAGTGATTAGTTCACAAGAACACAGGAAGACAGGGTGATGCCAGCTGCACTGGTGTCACCATCGCCTGTCGCCAGAGAAGACAGTAAAAGCAGAGAAACAAAGATGTCACAGGTGGTTTCCTCCTCCTGCAGGTGAAGGAGGCGTCGGATCGACTGGAGGAGAAACTCTCCTTCATCAGGTCTGAAGTAAAGTTCATGGAAAAGATCGAGAAAATCATTAGCAGCACTCGAGTTCACATCAGGGCAGAGGTATCTGTTTGCCTGCCTGTCTGTCTCTGTTTGCGTCTGACTGCCTGTCTGTCAGATTGACTGACTGTCTGACTGTCAGATTGACTACCTGAAGGTCTTTTTGACTGTCTCTTTCTGTCTGTCTGACAGGCAGCCAACAGTAACCAGCAGCAGTCAGTGATTGGCAGCAGGTTGGGGACTCTCAAGAGGATGTTGGAGAACACACAGGTACACAGAGTACTACTGCATTAGGACTGTGAACTGCAGTGTTAATAATTTAATTCAATGTGAGCTAGATGCTGTGAGATAACCTACAAGGTCCGACTAATATTTCCACCTGTCTGTCTACAGGTGTCTCCAGATCAGGTTTTTTCTATCCTGTCATTACTCAATGAAGAAATCAGTAAGCGCTGTCAGTACCTGGACTATAAGTTGGTATGTTAACAGCTGCCTGACCATCATCTGTGTGAACCACCTTTTGTCCACCTGTAATATTTACTTTTCTAGTAGTCGTGGTACCTGTTGTCTCTACCTCCTGGCACCTGGATCTGTCCTGAGGTTAACAGTCTTGTGTGTTTCCTGTGTTAGGACACACACCTGCACGAAGACCTCATTCCATCAGATCCTCATAAATACAGAAAGCAGGTTAGGTCTGCCCCAGTTCGTGGTTTACAACAGCCGAGCAGGACTGATGTGGACCTCTTCGATGATCCTGTGGTGGGCATCATTAGGTCCCTGAATAAGTATGTTGTCCAGCTATACTCAATGAGTATTACTGCAGGAAGCACAAGTACAGATTGCAGTAAACAGTTTTTTCTTCTGTCCACAATCCTTCCTGCTCAGGGTCTGTACTATCCAGGATGCAACGGCAGAGAAAGAGGAGAGAGGAACACCAGCAGCTGGTAAACCCCTGGTCTAAATTACTGCCCTTGGTACTAATTTGGCATTTGTCAGAATGAACAGAACACTAAACCAGATCAGTATTTGCTGTGACCCCCATAATGGTCCCTGGACCTGGTCCTGAAATCTAATACCCCTGACAGAAAAAAAGTGCATTCGGGATATGATTCAGTTTATCGCCAACGAGGAGAAAACCAAAGAACGATGGGCATGAAACTGAAACGTACAGTGGGTACGGAAAGTATTCAGACCCCTTTAAATTTTTCACTGTTTGTGTCATTGCAGCCATTTGCCAAAATCAAAAAAGTTCATGTTATTTCTCATTAATGTACACTCAGCACCCCATCTTGACAGAAAAAAACAGAAATGTAGAAATTTTTGCAAATTTATTAAAAAAGAAAAACTGAAATATCACATGGTCATAAGTATTCAGACCCTGTGCTCAGTATTGAGTAGAAGCACCTTTTGAGCTAGTACAGCCATGAGTCTTCTTGGGAATGATGCAACAAGTTTTTCACACCTGGATTTGGGATCCTCTGCCATTCTTCCTTGCAGATCCTCTCCAGTTCTGTCAGGTTGGATGGTGAACGTTGGTGGACAGCCATTTTCAGGTCTCTCCAGAGATGCTCAATTGGGTTTAGGTCAGGGCTCTGGCTGGGCCAGTCAAGAACGGTCACAGAGTTGTTCCGAAGCCACTCCTTTGTTATTTTAGCTGTGTGCTTAGGGTCATTGTCCTGTTGAAAGGTGAACCTTCGGCCCAGTCTGAGGTCCTGAGCACTCTGGAAGAGGTTTTCTTCCAGGATATCTCTGTACTTGGCCACATTCATCTTTCCTTCAATTGCAACCAGTCGTCCTGTCCCTGCAGCTGAAAAACACCCCCACAACATGATGCTCCCACCACCATGTTTCACTGTAGGGATTGTATTGGGCAGGTGATGAGCAGTGCCTGGTTTTCTCCACACATACCGCTTAGAATTAACGCCAAAAAGTTCAATCTTGGTCTCATCAGACCAGAGAATCTTATTTCTCATAGTCTGGGAGTCCTTCATGTGTTTTTTGGCAAACTCTATGTGGGCTTTAATGTGTCTTGCACTGAGGAGAGGCTTCCGTTGGGCCACTCTGCCATAAAGCCCCGACTGGTGGAGGGCTGCAGTGATAGTTGACTCTGTGGAACTTTCTCCCATCTCCCTACTGCATCTCTGGAGATCAGCCACAGTGATCTTTGGGTTCTTCTTTACCTCTCTCACCAAGGCTCTCCTCCCACGATTGCTCAGTTTGGCTGGACGGCCAGGTCTAGGAAGAGTTCTGGTCGTCCCAAACTTATTCCATTTGAGGATTATGGAGGCCACTGTGCTCTTAGGAACCTTGTGTGCTGCAGAAATTCTTTTGTAACCTTGGCCAGATCTGTGCCTTGCCACAATTCTGTCTCTGAGCTCCTTGGGCAGTTCCTTCGACCTCATGATTCTCATTTGCTCTGACATGCACTGTGAGCTGTAAGGTCTTATATAGACAGGTGTGTGCCTTTCCTAATCAAGTCCAATCAGTTTAATTAAACACAGCTGGACTCCAATGAAGGAGCAGAACCATCTCAAGGAGGATCAGAAGAAATGGACAGCATGTGAGTTAAATATGAGTGTCACTGCAAAGGGTCTGAATACTTATGACCATGTGATATTTCAGTTTTTCTTTTTTAATAAATTTGCAAAAATTTCTACATTTCTGTTTTTTTCTGTCAAGATGGGGTGCTGAGTGTACATTAATGAGAAATAAAATGAACTTTTTTGATTTTCGCAAATGGCAGCAATGACACAAAGAGTGAAAAATTTAAAGGGGTCTGAACACTTTCCGTACCCACTGTATTTTGAGTGTTTAACAACTGCTCATAGCGAACTAAATGCTCGTCTCTCATCGTTGATTTCCTGTTGTGTATGAAACAAACAGAAAGCAGGTTGTGTGTCCACAGGTCAGAGTCCTGTCCAGCGTCTCCAGCAGAAATCTGCAGTGTGTGTCAGGTACATTTAGTTCCTGAATGTCTTGAGCTGCATGTTAAGCTGCAGAGGTTGTTGGTTTAACATTGACTGTGAATTTTCTGCTTTGTTTTACCTGTGTGTCAGCATGAGGAGGAGCAGCAGGTCCATCAGGAACGACAGAAGGTTCCAGGTCTTTGGTCACAAACCAGAAACAGAGCTGAACATGTGGTGAGTTTAATCTGATCGTGACTGCTGATGGACGGCAGATGTTGCTCAGGTGTTAACGCCTGTGTTTGTGTTTCAGCACCTTCAGCTCCACGGTGAAATCTGAGCTGTGGAAAACCAACGACATCCTCCTGCTGCTAGCAGAGGTAAGAGACGCTGTTGTTCAGAAACAACATCTGATGCCGTCTCATCCTCCACTGTTTCAGACCTCAGTTCCTGTTCCATTCAGGCAGCACAGTGTTTTATGGTCACTTCAAAGTGCATGTTCATGCTCAACCCCGTATCACCACAGAACTGTAGTTGGTTACAGATTGAAAAATGTCTTTGTCCACACTGACATACAGGACACGTCTCATCTCTCCGTCTCTCAGGACTTTTACACCAGCAAGCGTCTTGGCAGGTCCCAGCTGCTTCCTGATGCTGTGGACCAGTGGGTTGAGAACATGCAGCAAAGACTGCTGGGATATCAGCAGCAGGCCAGGAGGTTTCTGAGCATGAGCACAGAGGGTACATCTCTTTCTGTAGCTGTGAAATAAAGCTTTCTCTGCTGCTAATGCTGTGTCCACACCCTCAATCTGGGTTTATTTAATCCCACTTAGTGACGATGGCTTGTTCTTTCTGTTAGTCTGTCTCAGCTTTCACAGTAACCTGAGCTTCTCAGCTGTAGCACACTGGTAATTACAATAACTCCAACAGGACCTGAATGCAGCATAACCTTAACCTGTACAACTACAGCTGGCTGACTGTATCTGACTGACTCCACCTGTGTGTCTCTCAGAGTTGGAGAACCAGCTGTCTGCATTGGAGAAGCTGCTGCAGTTATTGCCTTCTGTTTTGATCAGAAACCATGAGCGCCAGCAAGAGGTGGAGCTTGAAGAGGCAGTAGACAGAGTCAGAAAAAATCTGGAGGAAACACTAGCAGCCAGTGAGAAGGAAAAGGTATTAATTTCCCTGAGGACAGAATCATCAGCGTAGAGCTTCATTTAATTCAGACTGTTTCACAAACATGTCCGGCTGTTGTCAGAGTGTGAATATCCGTCGGCTGCGAGTGTCGCTCAGCGAGGACGAGCTGCAGACTCTGAACAGTCGAGAGGAGCTTCGCCAACAGCAGCTGCACAGTGCCATCTGCTGCTCACACCTGGAACTGCAGGTAAGTGGAGGGCAGAGTCGGTGTGAAACAGTATCAGTAGCAGTCCGGCTTGCTTCCTGAGTCTGTTTCTCTCTTCAGGAGTGTCTGCGCATCCGGGGGGAAGAGTTTGTGACATCACTGGCATCTCTGACAGAGCAGCTATTCTGCCACTTGGACCACCTGCTCACACCTGCAGGTAAACTTTCACCTGTAATCTTTGACCCTACAGGCTGGTTCTCTACCTGCTGGCTGGTTAGTCTCAGCCTAATTTTGTATAGTTTGGTCTGGCTGATGTTCTGCCACGAGTTATGACCAAACATGTCTCTCAGTAACTATTGGGCAGCTGTATTTGTAAGAATAGCTTCACTGGGTTGAATGACTCGTCTCAGTCCACTCATGTAAGATTTGAGGACAGAGGAACTGAGGAAACCTGGTCTTTGCTAAATGGGGCGGTGGGAGTTGATAGTGCACCTGCTTTGTCTGACAGGTGTCAGAACAGTGTCTATGTGAAAAAGTCAATATATAGAGAGAACATCTGTGTTGCCTGTTGTCTCTGCAGTCTAAAATAACTTAACCTAAAAAGGCTTTAAAAGAAAAAGCTGCTGTGTCTGCTAACAGGCTGTATTTCCAAAGGAACAGATCTGTCTTGGAACTATAGCTGAATTTCATTGTACCGCAGGTTTTCAGTAACGAAAAAGATCATTGTCATCGTCTGTACATCCATTTCTGCCTAATACATGTGCACCATATGTCGTTTTAGCATCATCACTGTGATGTGAGCAAGATGTAGTACAGCTTAAAACCAACAACACACTGACACGACAGTTGCAGGCCCAACATGTCTCACTTGTCAGCATAGCTCCTATGGACCAGTACAGGAGATCAAGCTCAGTCCACAGGGGGCGACATCACCCACATGAAGCACAGAACATTTCCATAGTTCTGAGTAGAGGTTAACCCAGAAGTGAAGGGGGGAGCTTTCTCTTGTTTTTTCGTCCTTCCTCCTTTGTCGTACAGAATTTTCAGGTGGCATGAACACAACGGTCCATTGTCCGTGTTTCTGTATTTGGGTGAAGTTTTTTTCACTTGGTGTGAGCAGAACCCTCTGCGGCTTGAGGTCACAAAAACAAAGGAACTATTGTAGTGACACTGGACTCCATTGGTCACAACTCACCATGCAGGTGACTCCTGAACACACTTGTTTTGACCTTTGACATTGTCATTTGTGGTTTTGACAACTTTTTTGTTTCTGTAGGAACTGACGCGGCAGTGACCCAGCAGCACTCTGAGGACAGTGTTGTTACCATGGAGACGGGATCTGAACTAAGACCCCGCACAGGAAACGGGTACCTGCTGAATCCCCACCCACACACACAGTACAGGTGTCAACGTTTATGTTCAGAATAAAAGTCCTCCTGCTACTTCAGAATAAAAGCCCCAATGAAGCTGTATTCTGCAGATTTCTCTCTGGCCCACAGTGCTGATAGGTATAAATAATGCGCGCGTGTGTGTGTGTGTGTGTGTGTGTCAGGACCTTGACTGGTATCCCCAATCTGATGCTGCCCACTAACAGCACTGTTTACTCCCGATCCTCTGTTACCACGGCAACAGCAGCATCCATTACGACTGCCAGGTGCACCCTGGGACATCTTGCAGTGATCGAGCAGAGAGATGTTGCTGTGAAGGTATGAATATACACACACACACGCGCAAACACACAACTCAAAGACAAAAGTTATTTATCCACTCAATGTGTGTGTGTGTGTGTGTGTGTGTGTGTGTGTGTGGCAGCGGTTCGAGCAGCTGTCCACGGTGGAATTGTCACGATCAGACGATGACAAACGAAGACAAACGAGCGAACTTCAGAGCTGGAGCGCACACTGGAGATCAGAGATATACAATCTGAAACACAGACAGCAGCACTCACATTAATGTGTGAGCTCAGTACAGATGATTGGTTGTGTACACTGTGATGTCATGAGGTGTAGTGACACTGTGATGTCATGAGGTGTAGTGATGCTTGTCAATAAACCGCAGAAGAAGCTGCATGTTTTTGGTTTTTTATATGTAGTTCCATTCATCCACCAGCAGGCGGAGTAGGTTCAGCTGGGGAAGAACAGACTGAGATGTCCAGTACTATGTGGACACCCGTGAGGTGGATGTGATAGATGAACATGTGATCATGGACTGCGTTGCAGTTCCCATAAGACTTAAACACTGAAATGTGCATGCACAGCTGTCCACAGACCTATGGTCTTAAGGTGTCAAAGTACCAGTCTGTTTCTAAACAGCAGCAGCAGCAGGTACCCTGATCTACACTAAGTTCACTTTTTCACTATTTTGTATTTTCATCTAACATTATCATCAAATTTGTTTTCTTTTCCACAGAGACTCAGGTGGACATACAGGATGAAGTTCAGTTGAGAAGATGAAGCAGGTAATATTTAGTTGTCATGATATTCAGTTCAGTGTATCATCGTTAGAACCTCATCTAGAGTTACACTGATCATTACCAATAAAAGCCCTGTGCTGAGGTTTATTATAACATTGCCTTTTGTTTTGTTGCTTGACCTGCAGTTTCTGTTGACTGGAGGGAGGAGATGACCCTCCTGTCCTGTGGCAGTGCAGTTACCAATGTTAGCATTAGCTCGTCCATCTGCACGCTGCACTTGCTGCTCCGCCCGCCAGTGTCACACAGCGCTGTTTATTCTAACAGGACTGATGTGCCGCTGGTTTAATTTGGAGCAAGATGCAGCAGAGCTTGTTTGACTGGGACAGATCCAGTGATGTCTGTATGTGGTTCTCTGGCTCGGTAGCCCCTGGAAAAACAAACTGGATCTTGGTTCCCAAGTTGAGCCAGCTGTGAACTGGCACAAGCACCGGAAAACGTTGGTGTTCTTGTTATTTAATGCAAAGTTCCATAGTTTAATATGTGGTTCCTTTAGATCAGTGTGAGGTTCTTCTAGTTTAATGTGAGGTTCCTGTAGTTTAATGCGTGGTGTCTTTAGATCAGTGTGAGGTTCTTCTAGTTTAATGTGAAGTTCCTGTAGTTTATTGTGTGGTTCCTGTAGTTTAGTATTAGGTTCTTGTGATTTAATGTGTGGTTCCTTTAGATTAGTGTGAGGTTCTTCTCGTTTAATGTGATATTCCTGTAGTTTAAACCGTAGTTTAGTGTGAGGTTCCTGCAGTTTTAAGTGTACAAGTCTGAGATCAGTTGGCAGCAGCGTTGGTCCCACTGATCAGGTAACATTTGGCTGCAGGAAGTCACCGGAATAACCAGCTGCGTTTCTATAATCAGACCCATCAGTTTTTTTCCTGCTGGATGTCAATCATCAGAACAGGAACAAGCTGTTGATTGGACAGTTTATTATAAATCAGAGTTAATAACATGGCTGCGGGATGAATTTAATTAGTTACAAACACACAGTCCTGCTGTTGTTACTGGTCAGTGTGTTTGTGTCCACAGGAACTGTCCAACACACCAACCAATCAGCAACCAGCTGCTGTGATGTCATCAGAGATTAAATACAAGTGAGTCTTCCTTTTAAAATAAAACCCCTGTGAAGGGTCCTTCTGACCTCTGACCTTTCTGTACTGTTTCCATGACAACCACATCCCTCCTTGTCAGATGAGCGTCTGGAGGATGTGTCGCAGTGGTCTGAAGGAATTCAGGACTCTGGGTTGAGGTGTGAGATCTTGTCAATGGACTGCAGGAGTTGAGAGACCAGATGCAGCGTCTCTGCTTCCTCTAACAACTTCCTGGACACACACAGAGACCGTTTCAGGTCAGAGCTGACTCCAGTGGCAGCGACTGTGCATCTCCCTGCTGCTGAGCCTGTGGTGGACAGTGAACTGTGACAACAGACTGCAGTCTAAGTTGGTCTCCTCTACACACACCTGCATTGTCTGTGGTGTCTGTCTGTAGGGCAGAGGAGGCCAAATCATGGTCCTCAGGGGCCATTGCCCTGCTTGTTTTCCAGCTATCCATGCCCTATGCACTGCTGATTACCTGGATCAGGTGTGTCCGCAGTGGGCAGGGGAGAGACAGTCGGAAAACCAGCAGGAGAGTGGCCCTTGAGGACTAGATTGTTGCAGTCTTCTTGTCTGTAGAGACTGTGGTATGTCTATCTACAGCCAGTGAGTCAGCCTGTCCCTAGAGACTGTCTGTTAGTAGTCTACCTGGCTTTCTGACAGCAGACACTAACCGGATGGAAGAGTGTGCACGGCTTGACATCTTGTTCAGGTAATCTGATGCTACCTGAGCATTTTGCGTCATCGTGACGATGTGAGACTCTGCCGCCTTCAGACGGCTGCTCTCTGCCCGCAGAGACTCCACTTCTGCCTGGGACACAGACACACCTGGTCACAATAATGGACTTCTACCATCTGTCTGCTGAGAAAATAAAAGCTCCGTTGTTTTATAAACAAGAAATGACAGTGATCCACTCTCTACTTAACGGTTGAGTTTAAAGTTTATTCTAACATCAAAGGACAAGTTGTTTTCTTCTGTCCCTTCATCAGTCATCTGATCAACAATCCATTATCAATAAAACTCACTCACCTGCACCTGCTGCAGCTCCACCTTCAGTTTGGAAACACTGTTCTCTGCTTTCACTGCTCGCTTCTGCCACACGGAGACAGGTACAGACACATAGGTACAGACAGAGAGAGAGACAGATACAGGCACAGAGTCAGGTACAGACACAGAGACAGGTACAGACAGAGAAAGGTACAGGCACAAAGGTACAGACAGAGACAGGTACATACACAAAGGTACAGACACAGAGAGACAGGTACATACACAAAGGTACAGACACAGAGAGACAGGTACATACACAAAGGTACAGACAGAGAGACAGGTACATACACAAAGGTACAGACAGTTACAGACAGAGACAGAGGTACATACACAAAGGTACAGACAGACACAGAGACAGGTACAGACAGAGAGAGAGGTACATACACAAAGGTACAGACACAAAGTTACAGACAGGTATAGAAATCTGAATTGAACATGTCTGATAAACTGAATACAAAGTACTTTGTAGTAAACCTGTTAGTTCGTGCAGGTGGACCTAATAAAGTGAGCAACTCTAACACTGACAGATGTGGTAACTGATCAGTGATTAATCAGGAATGTGGTGTGGAAGTGCAGCTGCATCAATTCATGTACCGTCATCAGGTGGAGATTCTGCTCCACAGACTGAACCATGCTCTCCAGGTCCTTTGCCTCCTTTTCCTCCTGACGCCTCCTCTGGAGCAGCTCCTCTGACAGCTCCTGCACCCTGATGGAGTGGAGACACAGAGGCATGCTGGGTCAGAATCTCAGCATCTCTGATTGGTTTATTAATACTGTTGTGATTGGCTGGTGCCCACCTGCGTTCATTAGCATTCGATCTCCTCTGCAGGTCCCTGATGGTTCTCCTCAGCAACATGTTCTCCTCCTCCAGCTGTAACAGAATAATAATGATTCAGCTCGTCACAAAGCAACAGAAATAAAACCAAGAACAAAGTTGACTGTAAAATATTCAAAAGGACATTTGCACAACTAACTGCTCAAAAACTTAGGGACCACGACATCCTCACACAAGTCAGATGAACTTCAGGGATATCAGTCTGTCCATTCAGGATGCACCAGTGACTGAATCAGTTTCACCTGCTCTGGTGCAGAGGAAAGTGAAACAAGTGCAACACAGAGGCAAAAGCAAGACAACCCCCAAAAAGGGGGTACATGGTTTTACATGGAGGTTCTTCTCAGGTTTTGTGTTTGGCTGGTGTCCTTTTAGTGCTGGTAGCATGAGGTGGAACCTGCAGCCCAGTCAGTCTTGCACTGGTAGTCCTGTTACTCCAAGATGGCACATCCATACGTGCAGATGCAAGAAGGTTTGCTATGTCCTCCAGTCTCAAGAGCATGGAGGAGATACTAGGAGATCGGACATCATACCAGGAGAGCTGGACAGGGCAACAACCCAGCGGCAGGACCAGTATCTGCTCCTTTATGCAAGAAGGAACAGGAGGAAGTCTGTCAGTCCTGCAAAGTGACCCCCAGCAGGCTGCTGGTGTGCAGGACTCTGAGCAAACTGTCAGAAACAGACTCCAGAACAGAGGCAAGAGGGTCCAACATCCTCTAATACAACCTGTGCTCACAGCCCAGCACCATGTCTCTCGAAAGCCATTCGCCAGAGAGCACCAGAATCGGCAGGTTAATGTTCACAAATGGGAGCAGGTTCACACCGAGCACATGTGCCAGGCATGAAAGAGTCTGGAGACGTTGTCGTGAATGTTACGCTGCCTGTAATATCATCCAGCATGACTGGGTTGGTGGTGGGTCATGGCCAGCGGTGCCGTCTACTGTGAGGAACCAGGGTGAAATCCTCAGAGCAACTGTCAGACCTTACTCTGGTCAAGTTGGCCCTGGGTTCCTCCTGGTACAGGACAACATCTGGCTTCATGGGTGTGCAGGCAATTCTTGGTCATGAAGGCATTGATGCTATACTAGAGCCCAAATTCAGACTTACAGAGGCCTTAGAGAAAGCCAAACAGGGATTACAAGGAACTGGAGGAGTGTGGAACGTGAAGGACAAAGTGGTCCCACTGGTTTTAAGCAACAGATCCCAGGACACAACATGGTAGTTTCCAGCCCAGAAGAGTGTGGTACCTGTTGAACTGGAGTGCTAATCCCACAGGAGGTGACTGATTCCACCTTAAAGGTCTCATCATCTCCTTTAAAGTTCTCTCCTCCTTTTCTCTGCTGGAGTTCGGGCTTGGAGGAGAACCTGAAAATTTAATCAGAAATATTCAGTCCTGGCAGCGGTCGGTTTATTAGGAACACCTGTTGACTGCAACAGGAACCAGTCAAACAATGAGCAACTCAGATTCACTCACCTGGTCTCCTTTTCAGAGTCCTCCTCCTCTGTGCAGAGGGACAAGGTGCTGCTGACACCTGACTGGAAGCTCAACCCCCTCTCCCCCTCCCCCTCCTCCTCCGCCTCCACCTGATTGGACAGACATAGTCAATCAGACAGTCAGTGTCAGACAGACAGACACAGACAGTCAGTCTCAGACAGACAGACACAGACAGTCAGTCTGACAGACAATCAGTCAGTCACAGTCAGTCAATGTCAAACAGACAGTCAGTCAGAAAGAGAGACAGTCAGACACAGTCAGTCAGTCAGACAGACAGGATGCTGCCTCCCGCCCCACCACAGACAAAGACAGAGGGGCGTCAGGTCCAGACTGCGCCCCCACAGCCAGTCCTGGCAGCTCTGTCCAGAGCAGCGTCCTAAAACGTCTCTAAGTTGTTTACACTGCAATGAGTTACCCAAGCTCCACACACCAACTGTTTGGTTTTTCCCTGGTTGTCCAGCTCTGCCCGAAAAGACAGAGGACGGTATCAAGTCTTAGCTGTCAGTGCTTCCCACAGACACTTTAATTCTCCCCCTGCTCTCAGTTTTATTGGATTCAGATTTATCTGTATAGACAAATCACAGTGAAATATCTCAAGGAACGTTCCACAGAACACTTAACTAGACCACACACACTGTAGTTCCTGTACCTTAATGTGTGTCTGGTCCTGGTCCTGGTCCTGGTCCTGGTCCCGGTTCTTGCAGCGTAGAAATTCTTTGAAAGAGAACGGGTTCAGCTCCCCAGCCTCCACCTCCTCATCTGGAGAACAAAAGTGTTGGCGTCAGTTTGGATCCTGGACCCTGAACTTAGTATTTCGTTAATTTCATTCATTAAATTTGCCAGAATGCAGGAAACAAGGAGAATGACCCTCGACCCCTGGGTTGGTTATGATCCTCCCCGTCTTCAGTCACCCCCCCACTCGTCCTGATTCACCTGGAAAACTTTTACACCAAGACACAGAAACTGAACCTGGACCAGACTGAACTTACCGTCTGTGATTAGTAGAGTTTTAGCGCCAGTCCTGTGTTTGGACATGATTACACCAGGTGGACACGCGCACAGGCAGGTGGACTCAGTTCTCGAGCATTGTGTGGTCCTGGTCCCGCGTTTCTCTCCAGCAGGAGAAAAATCACATCCGGAAACAGACAGTGTTACTCTCACGTGATCCACTTTCTAACGTCCCATTGGCTGGGACTGTCACATGGCGTAAAGGAAAATACGGCACGAGGAAATAGCTTTGCTGCGCGATCCCGGTGAAACTGTCCCTGCACGTGTGCGGTTTGGGGGAGTTCGGCCCGGTTAGTTCACCTGCAGAGACCCGGAGGAGAGTCCGGTTGCAGCGGACTGTCGCACCTGTGAGTGTCCGATTGATGTTCGTGCACTATCCCAGTTTAATTCGGATCGACCCACTCTGGGCCGGCAGTGATGTGTCGCTAGCGGTGGAGCGGGGTAGATCCGGGTGGTTTGGTTTTGGTTTGCACTCAGGTCTGATGTGGGGCTCTTCAGCTCATTGTGATGGACAGGCGGTGGGCGGGATTAATAAACCAGTACGGCCCTGGACTGGTTCTGGACCCTGTCCCGGATCAGTCCACGTCTGCAGCCCTGGTACCGTCAGTTTGGAGTAGAAACAACTCACCGGTTAACGAACTTTAGAAACCGCATAGTTGAAATTTGCTCCGTCTGCTGCACAGACCGACACCTTCTTGATGGGACTGAATTTGGTTCTGGTTTATGAGCGTCAGGTTGAGCCGATTGAAGAGAAGCGTCTGAAACATTTGGTAAATTTCTGAAATAAGAAAACGCTCATGTTCCGGAGACGGATGGATAAATTGCCCAGATGTTGTCTGTGATTGAACTACTGTTGGTTACCAATGCCATCCCCAAACCTTAACTAGTACAGTTGATACTAATCCTGTGATCGACCCATCAATAAATATTACTTTCATTTTTCTGTTAGTGTCAACAGTAAGCATGATGTTCTTAAATTATAGAATTTTTAAATGGAGTCTGGTGCTGAGCTGTGATAGATGTGTACTGTAATAATTCCAGTATTTAAACTCTGGTGGGTTTTGGGGCAGGTCTATGACATTTAGAATGGGGGTCTGGGGCCACAGACTCACTGATGTCCTCTAATGTGTCTGACCTCCAGAACTGCAGAATGTCTGAAGAGGTTCCACCTGAGGGGGCCCGACCCCAGGCCCAGAGTCAGTCCACCCAGTCCCCGTCTCAGGCTCAGTCCACCCAGTCCACCCAGTCCCCATCCCAGGGTCAGTCCACTCAATCCCCGTCTCAGGCTCAGTCCACCCAGTCCCCGTCTCAGGCTCAGTCCACCCAGTCCACCCAATCCCTGTCCCAAACCAAGTCCCAGTCCCAGACTGGATCCAGTTCTTCCAGCGCGCCTACCTCGGGCAGCCAATCATCCAGCGGCTCTGGGACCCTGAGCAGTGTGGACACCATCCCTGTCACCCTGCCGTCTGTCCCTGAGGAGCCTGAACCACAACCCTGGGGCCGCCTGCTGCCCATGGCCCGGGGTTTCAGGAGCCACGGTGACTACTTATAACATGCTAACAGATGCTAGTGCTAATAGTAGTTAGCTCTGTTAGCACAAATGCTGGTGGTTGTGTTGGTCCCACAGTTAACTCTCCCTCATGTTGGCACTAACACTAGTTAGTGTTTGTTTGCAGACTGTATAGAGGACCAGTATCTGTTTTTGTTGTTGTTTGTTTGCAGACTGTATAGACAACCAGTACCTGTTTGTTTGTTGTTGTTTGTTTGCAGACTGTATAGACGACCAGTACCTGTTTGTTTGTTGTTGTTTGTTTGCAGACTGTATAGACGACCAGTACCTGTTTGTTGTTTGTTTGCAGACTGTATAGACGACCAGTACCTGTTTGTTTGTTGTTGTTTGTTTGCAGACTGTATAGACGACCAGTACCTGTTTGTTGTTGTTTGTTTGCAGACTGTATAGACGACCAGTACCTGTTTGTTTGCAGACTGTATAGAGGACCAGTACCTGTTTTTGTTGTTGTTTGTTTGCAGACTGTATAGACAACCAGTACCTGTTTGTTTGTTGTTGTTTGTTTGCAGACTGTATAGACGACCAGTACCTGTTTGTTTGCAGACTGTATAGAGGACCAGTAGGCCTACCTGTTTGTTTGTTGTTGTTTGTTTGCAGACTGTATAGATGACCAGTACCTGTTTGTTGTTTGTTTGCAAACTGTATAGACAACCAGTACCTGTTTGTTTGTTGTTTTTTGTTTGCAGACTGTATAGAGGACCAGTACCTGTTTGTTTGTTGTTGTTTGTTTGCAGACTGTATAGACGACCAGTACCTGTTTGTTTGTTGTTGTTTGTTTGCAGACTGTATAGACGACCAGTACCTGTTTGTTTGTTTGTTTGTTTGTTTACAGACTGTATAGATGACCAGTACCTGTTTGTTGTTTGTTTGCAGACTGTATAGATGACCAGTACCTGTTTGTTTGTTTGTTTACAGACTGTATAGATGACCAGTACCTGTTTGTTGTTTGTTTGCAGACTGTGTAGACAACCAGTACCTGTTTGTTGTTTTTTGTTTGCAGACTGTATAGAGGACCAGTACCTGTTTGTTTGCAGACTGTATAGAGGACCAGTAGGTCTACCTGTTTGTTTGTTGTTGTTTGTTTACAGACTGTGTAGATGACCATTACCTTTTTGTTTGTTGTTGTTTGTTTGCAGACTGTGTAGATGACCAGTACCTGTTTGTTTGTTGTTTGTTTACAGACTGTGTAGATGACCAGTACCTGTTTGTTGTTGTTTGTTTACAGACTGTGTAGAGGACCAGTACCTGTTTGTTTGTTGTTGTTTGTTTGCAGACTGTATAGATGACCAGTACCTGTTTGTTTGTTGTTGTTTGTTTGCAGACTGTATAGATGACCAATACCTGTTTGTTGTTTGTTTGCAGACTGTATAGAGGACCAGTACCTGTTTGTTTGTTGTTGTTTGTTTGCAGACTGTATAGATGACCAGTACCTGTTTGTTTGTTGTTGTTTGTTTACAGACTGTGTAGATGACCAGTACCTGTTTGTTTGTTGTTGTTTGTTTGCAGACTGTGTAGATGACCAGTACCTGTTTGTTTGTTGGTGTTTGTTTACAGACTGTGTAGATGACCAGTACCTTTGTTTGTTGTTGTTTGTTTACAGACTGTGTAGATGACCAGTACCTGTTTGTTTGTTGTTGTTTGTTTACAGACTGTGTAGAGGACCAGTACCTGTTTGTTTGTTGTTGTTTGTTTACAGACTGTGTAGATGACCATTACCTGTTTGTTTGTTGTTGTTTGTTTGCAGACTGTGTAGATGACCAGTACCTGTTTGTTGTTGTTTGTTTACAGACTGTGTAGATGACCAGTACCTGTTTGTTTGTTGTTTTCTGTTTGCAGACTGTATAGAGGACCAGTACCTGTTTGTTTGTTGTTGTTTGTTTGCAGACTGTATAGACGACCAGTACCTGTTTGTTTGTTGTTTTTTGTTTGCAGACTGTATAGAGGACCAGTACCTGTTTGTTTGTTGTTTTTTGTTTGCAGACTGTATAGAGGACCAGTACCTGTTTGTTGTTGTTTGTTTGCAGACTGTATAGATGACCAGTACCTGTTTGTTTGTTGTTTTTTGTTTGCAGACTGTATAGACGACCAGTACCTGTTTGTTTGTTGTTGTTTGTTTGCAGACTGTATAGACGACCAGTACCTGTTTGTTTGTTGTTTTTTGTTTGCAGACTGTATAGAGGACCAGTACCTGTTTGTTGTTGTTTGTTTGCAGACTGTATAGATGACCAGTACCTGTTTGTTTGTTGTTTTTTGTTTGCAGACTGTATAGACGACCAGTACCTGTTTGTTTGTTGTTGTTTGTTTGCAGACTGTATAGACGACCAGTACCTGTTTGTTTGTTGTTTTTTGTTTGCAGACTGTATAGAGGACCAGTACCTGTTTGGACGAGGATCTAAGTGTAATTATGTCCTGGATGATCCTGATGATCGAGGATCCAATAAGTTCAGAATCTACAGCAAGAAACACTTCAGGATCTACAGAGTAAGAATAGAAATACTACTACTGCTACTACTACTACTGCTACTGGCACTATATGTTGCACTCTGACCAGCTGTGTGTGTGTGTCAGGATGGCAGCGAGGTGTTTGTGGAGGACTACAGTAATAACGGCACGTTTGTTGATGGGATCCTGATCGGTAAAGGCAAGAAGCTTCCTCTGGTCAACAATGCCGTGCTCGCTTTGGCTGAGCAACGAAACAAAGGTCAGACAACGTTCTGACCTGAATATAAGAGCACACAACTTTTCCAACACGTGTTTCTGAAAGAAAAAAAAAATTTCTTGTGAATCCAGGAGAGTCCACATCACTGAGGTTTTCTCTGGTAGAAACAGGGACTAGCCATTAGTGTATCTTCATTCACTGTCCCAGCGTCTGTGGCAGCTGTAATCCTGACAGACTTTCTCAGCTTCATGGTCAGACATGCTGTGAACTCATGAATTCATGCAGAACAATCTACACAAAAACACACACTAGCTTAGCAACATTAAGCTAAAAACTACCCACAATGCACCACTCCCAATAGGACTGTGTGACTTCGACATGTTACTGTCTCATCCTCAAAGATATGATGACTTCCACTGATAAGTCTCTAGAGAAAAACCTGCTCTCGTATTCAGGGCAGTGCTGTACAAAAACACCGGGACTGGTAGGTCCAGGTGTCTCCTCACCCCGTCTGTCTCTGCCCACAGTCTTTGTCTTCATTGATCTGATGTTTGACGATCAGTCCACTTTACCTAAAGAGCTGCAGGAGAAATATCTGCTGACCCGACGCATTGGCACGTGAGTGACTCACAGACACACACCTGGTGCAGCCGCCATGTTGGGACAGGGAAGCCTCTTGATGCGTGAGGGCAGCAGGTCTGTTCACGGCTGCAGCCATCAGAACCCTGAGCTGATCTTCAGCTGAGAAGGTTTTGGGTCACTTAACGTCCAAAGCAGCTTGAACTCTGCTGGTTGAACTGAACCTGCTCCAACGTGGTGGCAGCACAGACTCACTGACAAACAGGATGTAACATCTTTCTGTCTGTATCTGCTGTGATGTCACTTCCTGTACCGTGAACCAGCGTGGCGTGTGTCATTCCAGAGGAGTGTGTGGTGAAGTCAGACTGGCCTTTGAGAGATCCAACTGTAAGAAGTTTGCCGTAAAAATAATAAACAAGAAGAACTTTCAGTCTGAGGGGGTGAGTTTGCTCCTCTGCTCTGACTGGCTGAGCCAAGTTGCCTCCTTTCCTTCTTACCTTCCTTGATTCCTTTTTTCTATCTCTGAAGTAGCAAGAACCTCTTTGTTTTTGTCAAATCACAGACAGCGACAACAGAAACCTGTTTGATATCGTCCAATCACAGACAGCGACTGCAGAAACCTGTTTGATATCGTCCAATCACAGACAGCGACTGCAGAAACCTGTTTGTTTTTGTCCAATCACAGACAGCGACAGCAGAAACCTGTTTGTTTTTGTCCAATCACAGACAGCGACTGCAGAAACCTGTTTGTTTTTGTCCAATCACAGACAGCGACAGCAGAAACCTTTGTTATTGTCCAATCACAGACAGCGACAGCAGAAACCTGTTTGTTTTTGTCCAATCACAGACAGCGACAGCAGAAACCTGTTTGTTTTTGTCCAATCACAGACAGCGACTGCAGAAACCTGTTTGTTTTTGTCCAATCACAGACAGCGACAGCAGAAACCTGTTTGTTTTTGTCCAATCACAGACAGCGACAGCAGAAACCTGTTTGTTATTGTCCAATCACAGACAGCGACAGCAGAAACCTGTTTGTTATTGTCCAATCACAGACAGCGACAGCAGAAACCTGTTTGTTATTGTCCAATCACAGACAGCGACAACAGAAACCTGTTTGTTATTGTCCAATCACAGACAGCGACAGCAGAAACCTGTTTGTTTTTGTCCAATCACAGACAGCGACAGCAGAAACCTGTTTGTTTTTGTCCAATCACAGACGGCGACACGAAACGCGAAGACAGAGATTGAGATTCTCCAGAGGGTTGACCATGTGAGTCTGACACCAACGAAGAGACAGTAACTATAGAAACTGCTCTTTTATTATGAAATACAGACATAAACATGTCCTCTCTCTGTCTCCTGTCCTTGTCTCCTGTCTTTGTCTCCCTTCCTTGTCTCCTCTCTCTGCCTCCTCTCCTTATGTCCTGTCCTTGTCTCCTCTCCTCTCCGCCTCCTGTCCTTGTCTCCTCTCCTTGTCTCCTCTCTGCCTCCTCTCCTTGTCTCCTGTCCTTGTCTCCTCTCCTCGTCTCCTGTCTTTGTCTCCCTTCCTTGTCTCCTCTCTTTGCCTCCTCTCCTTATGTCCTGTCCTTGTCTCCTCTCCTCTCCTGTCCTTGTCTCCTCTCCTTGTCTCCTCTCTGCCTCCTCTCCTTGTCTCCTGTCCTTGTCTCCTCTCTGTCTCCTGTCCTTGTCTCCTCTCTGTCTCCTGTCCTTGTCTCCTCTCCTCGTCTCCTCTCTGTCTCCTTTCCTTGTCTCCTCTCTGTCTCCTGTCCTTGTCTCCTCTCTGTCTCCTGTCCTTGTCTCCTTTCCATGTCTCCTGTCCTTGTCTCCTCTTTGTCTCCTCTCCTTGCCTCCTGTCTGTCTCCTGTCCTTGTCTCCTGTCCTTGCCTCCTTTCCATGTCTCCTTTTCATGTCTCCTGTCCTTGTCTCCTCTCCTTGTCTCCTGTCCTTGTCTCCTCTCCCTGTGTCCTCTCCTTGCCTCCTCTCCTTTTCTCCTGTCCTTGTCTCCTCTTTGTCTCCTCTCCTTGTCTCCTCTCTGCCTCCTCTCCTTGTCTCCTGTCCTTGTCTCCTCTCTGTCTCCTGTCCTTGTCTCCTCTCCTCGTCTCCACTCTGTCTCCTTTCCTTGTCTCCTCTCTGTCTCCTGTCCTTGTCTCCTCTCTATCTCCTGTCCTTGTCTCCTGTCCATGTCTCCTGTCCTTGTCTCCTCTTTGTCTCCTCTCCTTGCCTCCTCTCTATCTCCTGTCCTTGCCTCCTTTCCATGTCTCCTTTTCATGTCTCCTGTCCTTGTCTCCTCTCCCTGTGTCCTCTCCTTGCCTCCTCTCCTTGTCTCCTGTCCTTGTCTCATCTCCTCTCCTTGTCTCCTGTCCTTGTCTCATCTCCTCTCCTTGCCTCCTGTCCTTGTCTCCTCTCCTCTGTGCCTCCTGTCCTTGTCTTCTTTCCATGTCTCCTGTCCTTGTCTCCTCTCTGTCTCCTGTCCTTGTCTCCTCTCTGTCTCCTGTCCTTGTCTCCTCTCCTTGTCTCCTCTCTCCTGTCCTTGTCTCCTCTCTGTCTCCTGTCCGTGTCTCCTCTCTGTCTCCTGTCCTTGTCTCCTGTCCTTGTCTCCTCTCTCTCCTGTCCTTGTCTCCTCTCTATCTCCTGTCCTTGTCTCCTCCCTATGTCTCCTGTCCTTGTCTCCTCTCTGTCTCCTCTCCTGCAGCCTTGTCTTATAAAGACAGAGGATTTCTACCAGACAGACGACAGTTACTACATCGTGTTGGAGCTGTGAGTCCTGTTTCAGGGTGGAGGGGGTTAATGTGTGTGTGTTTCAGGGTGGAGGGGGTTAATGTGTGTGTGTTTCAGGGTGGAGGGGGTTAATGTGTGTGTGTTTCAGGATGGAGGGGGGTGAACTGTTCCACAAAGTAAAGTCTCAGCAGCAGCTCAACGAGTCCATTGCCAAACTTTATTTCTACCAGATGCTCAGAGCAGTCCAGGTGAGGCACAGCTGCTGTTGTTATGGTAACCAGTACAGCTGTGACAGACCACATGTGATTCTGTGTCTCTGGTGTGTGTGTGTGTGTGTGTGTGTGCGTGTGTGCACAGTACCTCCACAGTAATGGCATTATCCACAGAGACCTGAAACCAGAGAACGTGCTGCTGTCCTCACAGGATGATGTCTGTCTGATCAAGGTAGACACCTTCATCATTCACTGTGCACAGACGTTTTTATCAGTTTATCATAAAAACATGTTTTAGTAGCAGAAAATTCAAATTCAGTACTATGAATAGAGTAGTACTACACTGTTCTGGCTTTTCTTACTCCTGCGTGTATCTGCATGTGATCTGTGTGTGACCTGCGTTTCCCTCAGGTGACAGACTTTAACCAGTCCAGGATCCTGGAGGAGGCCGTGTTGATGAGGACTCTGTGTGGGACCCCATCATATCTTGCTCCTGAGGTCTTCACACATGCCTCCACCACGGGTTACGGCCTCGCTGTGGACGCCTGGAGCCTTGGAGTCCTGCTCTTTGTCTGGTAGGCTCACCTGTCTCATCCTCACCTGTCTTCCAGTGTGGGTGTATGACCGTGCACTCAGTCATAGATCTTTTTGCTTGTTCACCCGGCTCTCTCTCCACCTGTCTGTCTCTCAGTCTGGGTGGTTATCCTCCATTTCATGAGAGTTTTGGTCGCCAGTCGATCACAGATCAGATAATTCGAGGAGAGTTCACCATGGTTCAGTCCAAATGGAAACATGTTTCTGACCAAGGTACTGTTGTAAAAACACTGCTGCAGTTTTACAAGAGCTGTTGTAGCAGAAGCTGAACAGGTGTTTGAGGTATTTTGTCCACCCCCCCATCAGCCTGTGTGTGTGTTCACAGCAAAGGATGTGGTGAGGAAGCTGCTGGTGGTTGATCCCAGTAAGAGGATGACTATTGATGAAGCCCTGCTGCACCCCTGGTTACAGGTAACTGCACCTCATACATAGCACCGCAGTAATACCACAACAGTTCTGCAGTATTTATATTTGTAAGGTCAGTCCCAGATCTGTGTCCTGGTCCTGGCCCGCCCTCTTCAGCACTGGCCCCCAGTAACAAAGTACATTTACTGAAGTTCTGTACATAATATCTGCACGTAATCCATCAGCCTGCTCAGACCCACCAAACTTTATTCACTCATTCTAATCTAAATCATCAAATCAATCAAATAATCGTTAATGTCAACACAGATAATCTGTGAAGGACATGAAGCGTCAGTGGCTGTTGGCCGTAGATCATAGTACAGATGGACGTCTCCTCCGCTGCTGCACATTCTGTTTGTTTTTCAGGATCACGTGATGATGGAGACGGCTCACAGACTCATGTACCCATCTGGAGATGTATCTGCTGCTGTGGTAACCACACACAAATAAATAAAGATGACCAGTTTATTTACATAATGTAATCAACATTTGGACCACACCTGAACACTAGTGTCAGCCTTGTACACATATCTCACCTGGTGTCAATCTGTGCCACCATCAGCAATCAGCTACCCAGCGGTATATATAGAGTACTTCAAATTAAAATGATCAACACAATAATCATCAATAATTAGAATCCAATAATATCAGATCCATTCATGTGAAATGGGCCATTCTGCACAATGAGTACTTTTACTTTGGATACTTCAAGTACATTTGGATGATGGTACTTTTGGACTTTTACTGCAGTAATATTTGGAATGCAGTATTTTACTCTGTGGTATTTCTACTGGTACTGCAGTAGTACTGCTCATTTATTCTAACACGTGTTCAGGTCCAAACATTTCCTGTATTTTGGTGCAGTTTAACCATTACATGGATTTTGGTTCCTCAGGAACTACACACTGCTAATAACCCCGCCCCTGACTCCTCCCCCAGCAGGTGAGGGGGTCAGACACCAGGAGAAAACGAGGGCGTGATGAGGGAGACGAGGAAGAAGAGGAGCATCCGGCCAAACGGAGCCAAGCTCTGCCTCGTGGCCTGCTGTAGACTACCAATCAGGTTCAGCCATTCCTCAGGTCATGTGACTGTGCTACCTGTTCACTACTGAAACACTCCACTGTAAATAAAATGTAGAATGTTTCTAATAAAGTGTTTTTATATTTTTACTGTGTGTGTTTTTATATTGAACAACTTTTTTCTCTGGTTTTAAAACATTTTAACCTGAAGCTCAAGGCCTCAACAATCAGTATTACCTGTGTTCATTAGGCCATCAGTACTGACCTGAGATCAGCTGGTACAGGCACTTTTACTTCATCCATTCAGTCAAAATGCAGAACGAGGCACGAGAAGCATCAGCCGAGCTCTTCCCAGTTAAAGACACTGCCGCTGACTCTCTGTGTCCCTGAGTCCAGAGACCAAGAGCACCAATGAATGTGTGTGAATCCAGAACCTGGTTCAGGTTATGGGTCTGAGCCGTAGACCTCCATTGTTGTCCAAAAACTATTAAAAACCCAGCAGTGAGCCACACCGCTGACCTGGCTCACATGGTTCTTCCTCACCAACAATGGGAGGCCCGTCTGTTTCCAAAAACCAGCTCCAGACTCTGAGAACCAGACTCTGTTTACAGGCTCTGGTTCCACTGCAGCTTCCTGCTGGTTGAGTGTTTACGTCAACAGTGCAAATGTTGTCACGACAATACAAGTTCATGAAAAAACTGAAACACCTGAATTTGAAAATAAAATATTACAACTTTATTCTTCATTACAAAGTGATTTTACTGCCAGTAATCACAAAACAGGAAAACAGACTATTCTCCTCATTCCTGCATTAAAATACAGTTTTTAGAATCAGATAAGTCTCAAACATATTTTCTACCTGGCAACTTATCCATTCACCTGTGCTGTGTTCAAGTGCTGTGGGAAATTTCTGTTGTAAGGCTGGCCACACAGCAGACGGTTTAGTTCAGCGCTGATTCTGAGCTGTAGAGTAAACAACATCTAAGACCACGAGCTCTGATCAGGTGACGTCAGAGCTCAGACAGATCACATGCTTGATCAGTAAATTAATGAAAACAGAGACTGGAACCTGATCCGCTGGTTTTCTCAGTCTCTGGACGACGTTTGGCGTCTCCTTTAGTCCCACCGTGCGATGACATCACAGCTTGGCTTTGCGGCGATCTCTGACGTCATACAGGACGGCGTGCGCTCGGTCAAAAGCGTCACCCACAGCCGCCTGAACTTTGCTCCTCCACCTCCGCAGCTGAGGACGAGCCTGCAGGACGTCTCTGCCTCCACCTAGCGGCTGGAGACAGGCGGACAAACCACAGATAAGCTATGGCAGCGGGGGGCGGGGCGATAGCAACGTTAACTCACCTGCATCAGCTCACACACGGCGAGCAGGTCGGCCACCGTGACGTCATCTCCGCAGAGGAAAGGCTGTCTGCGGAGAAACATGGTCTCCAGTTTGTCCAGAGTGTCATCGAGTTGAGACAGAGCCCGAATCAAACGCTCCTCATCCACCTGGGATCCGGACCGAGCCGGAAGCAGCACCTGAGACGGGCGGAGACAGAGCGCAGTTTGGAGCATCGGTAAACCTCACGTGAACAGCAGCAGGTCAGACTCCAGGCACTTGGTCCAGGATGTAGTCAGAGCCCAACAGACACAAACCAGAGGGAGATTTACTGTAGTCTGGACCCTTCGCTGTTCAGTGTCAGTGCTTCTAACACACCTGCAGTTTCAACACCTGGTCTACGTCACTCACCTCCAGCATAAAGACTTTAGCAGCGTGTGGTCGTGTGTTGCTGTGATGCCAGGCTGTGTACTCGTCCACTCGGGCTCGTCTCTCCGGCTGCCGCGGGTACCAGTGCTGCGGGACGTCGGCCCTGCTGGCCAGGTACTTCAGGATGGCGTCACTGCAACACACACAGACCAGGGAGGTGTTACCTGAAGTGAGAAAACTGCTGGTGGACACGGAACCAGCCGTGTCCAGAAGAGGATGATGCAGGGCTGCATGCGGCTGGTACCTCTCTGTCAGGATGAAGCCATGGTCCACCAGGACAGGAACCTTCTGCATGGGGTTCAGCTTGGCGAAGTCTGGAGTCCTGTTCTCTCCTGCACATAGGGGGTTAAGGACAAGCTCAAACCAGACTCCATTCAGAAAACACAGAGTTTAAGGAGACCAAATACAACACGACAAACTCCGGATCACGTCACACCAACAGTAGAAAACAACCTGAAAACCGGGACTTTACTAGAACACGGTGATAGTGCTAGTTTGTCCATAGTCCCAGTGTATCAGCGGCCGTGTGAGCCTGCGTCATGTCCCAGGTGTGTTTTGGGAAATATAAAAAGGAGCTCTGGTCTGGGTCAAAGTTCTCCGGGGCAGTAGCCTGCTTAGCTGCTCACCTCTCCTCAGGGCCACGTAGCGGACCTTGTGTGGGATCCTGGTGCAGTCGAGCAGGATGTGGACCGCCCGGCAGGGCTGCGACATGAGGTCCAAGTACACCTCCACCTGCCGCCCTGGTGCCATGGAGACTGGACCGGATTTTAACGGTGAGAAACGGTGAAGTGAACTGCTGGTAAACTAGCGACTGTGCTTCTTCCTCTGCGTGTGTGTGTGTGTGTGTGTGTGTGTGTGTGTGTGTGTGTGTGTGTGTGTGTGTGCGCGGCTCTAGCGCGCCCCCTGCAGGTCGCCCCCCTGAGGCGGACTGAAGAGTTTTATTCCAGATCTACTGGAAAATTGTTTGACATATAAAATTACTCGTGGATATATATTAACTATATTATACATATTTATTATAAATGTACAAGATTTAAATATTTTTCATATTTTTCGTGATGATGAGCCACTGACTGCAGGTTTTAGTCTTTGGATTCATTTAGATTTGAGTCATTAGAAACTAAATGGACGATAACAAGTTTATTACATTTTGTGAAGATGAATTAAGAATGAAACATTTATCAAAACTTTCCTCTTTACTTTTCAACCCTATGACCAGGGGAGTAGAGTAGCTACTTATCTGCTAAACACTTTGATTAATGCGAAATTACACAAGTTATTTAAAAAGGAGCAGAATTTGTATGAATGAAGCAGCTTTGATTTATGTACAACGGCTGCTCTGTCTCTAGCTGAGCTTCTGTATTTTAGCACAAACCTGCTGCTTTGAGCAAAATAGAACATGAGAAGATTTTTGGTGCAAGTGTTTTTAAAATGTGCTCTGCACATGCAGAAAAGCAGCCTGAGTGTGGCGCCCCGGACCTCACAGGAGAAAGGAAAGCACTCCGGACGATCAGAACCACCTGGGAGGGCACCATAAGACACCAAAATGGCAGGTTACTTGCCAAGTAATCTGTCAGTCACCGGCTAACACTAAGTAATTTTCAACAATGAGAGCAAAAGTCACATGAACATGTCGGTTTATGGTTTGTGTCGGGTTCTTAGGGTTAATATGTGTCATTTATACGTTGTTGTTGCTGCCATTGTTGTTTGAAACAGTCACTTCTTGCTGTCGTCACCCGAGGACGTCGGCACACCCCTAAAGTCACAGCTGGGAGAGGCATGTGTCCAATTTGGGGCTTGGAGTTGCATCTCTGCTTTTTGCAGATGATGTGGTCCTGCTCACTTCATCAGACCATGACCTTCAGCAGGTACTGGGGTGGTTTGCAGCTGAGTGTGAAGCACTTAGAGTCAGTACCTCCAAGTCTGAGGCCGAGGTTCTCTGCTGTAAAATCGTGGACTGCTCTCTGGAGCAGGTGATTGACAGATTGGTGTGTTGTTCAGGACCGTCCTGGTGAAGAAGCACAGAGGATGGAGCTCTGACATCTGAATGGAGCATGGAGTAGAACCACTGATCCTTCATGTCAAAAGAAGCCAGATGAGGTGGTTCGGGCACCCGATTAGGATGCCTCCTGGATGACTTCCATTGGAAGTTTCCTGGGCGCATCCAACTGGTAGGAGCCAAACCCAGAAGGCACAGTAGAGATTATATATCTCAACTGGCCTAGGAATGACTCAGGATCCCCTAGGAAGGTGGATGTCCGGACTACCTTACGGCCTTCTGAGTTGCCCACCGGTTATGACACATCAGTGAAACAGCATTGAATGTTACTAACCTTGTGCTCTCTCTCTCCCCTAGTTTGTGCTCTCTCCCTCCCTCTCTCTCTCTCTCTCTCTCTCTGTACCTTCTGCAGGTGTCCCTGGTCCTGGAGCTGTTTATCGCTGATGTGCAGTTACTGGCCCCACCAACCTGCAGTGTCTATTTGTTGTTTATTGTTGCTGTTCTTTTCTCTCTGCTCTATCCACTCACCCCAACCGGTCGAGGCAGATGGCCGCCCAAACTGAGCCCGGTTCTGCTGGAGGTTTTTTCTTCCGTTAAAGGGAGTTTTTCCTCTCCACTGTCGCCAAGTGCTGCTCATAAGGGAATTGTTGGGTTTTTAGTTTTAGTTTTTGTAAAGTGCCTTGAGATGATTTGTATTGTGATTTGGCGCTATACAAATAAAATTGAATTGAATTGAAACAGGTTAAGTTGAAATTAATTTTAACTTTCAGTTGATCTTTGTTTATTTTTGTTTTAGTTACGAGGCCAGTTCTTCAAACAGCTGGTTAGTTGTCTTACTTTTCTCTGATATCCTGTTCATACTTAACCTGGTTGGTTAGCTCCATGTAAACACTGAGACCATGTGGCGTGGCGTCACCCTGAGTTTTGTCTGCAGGCTCCAGGCTCAGCTGTGTGCCATCATGTCGCCCTGTGAGCTGCTCGTCTGCTGTGTCGCTGCTCTGTCGCTCACCTGTCTGCAAGGTAAGACTCACATTTCCTGTTCTGATCAGCTCTAATTCAGTTTCTGTGTGGTTTCAATTCCATGATGTGGTTATAATTTGTCAGAAATATAAAGAGATGTGTTGGTGTATATACAGTGTTGTCTTTCTTTTTAAAATCATTGCATGAGTGTGGTTTTTCAGTCATGTAGAAGCTGTTTAAAGATGTTCTCCAGAACTGGAGAGAGTACAGTTCGATCACTAGTTTGTACAGAGTCCAACTCTGATTTTGTCACTTTGTCGGGCTTTTTAAAATTTGTGACCTGCAGCTGTTCTCAGTCTAAATGTTAATTTGATTCAGTTTTAGCATGAACAACAGAGCGATGACCTCTGACCTTTACAGTTTCAAACTAAAGGTCTCTTCTGAAGAACCAGGTCACATGTCACATGGTCCAAACATGTTTAAAGGCAGTGATTTAGTAATTTCTGTGTGTGTTACTGAGTCCAGATCCCGACAGCACCAATGAATGTGGTGTCCTCAGCGTAATGTTGAATCCAGAACCTGGTTCAGCTTATCAGTCTGTGCCGTAGACCTCCATTGTTGTCCAAAAACTATTAAAAACACAGCAGGGAGCCACACCGCTGACCTGGCTCACATGGTTCTTCCTGTGTGTGTGTGTGTGTGTAGCAGCATATCTGCAGTGTTTTGGCTGTAATGTTAGAGGAGAGGGGCTTCGAGGCTACGTGGAGCTGGGCTGCAGAAAACCAGAAATCATCAACTGCAGTCAAACAGAGAAAGGGTTCAAACTGCGATCCTGCATCACAACATACAGCCGTCAGTATTTTCATCATCTTCCTCATCACCATCATCATCATGTACTGTAGTCTCTGGACCAGGTCTTGTCTCTGTGTACCTGTAGCGTCTCTGGACCAGGTCTTGTCTGAGTGTACCTGTAGAGTGTCCGGACCTGCTATCGTGTCTCTGTGTACCTGTAGAGTCTCCGGACCTGCTATCGTGTCTCTGTGTACCTGTAGAGTCTCCGGACCTGCTATCGTGTCTCTGTGTACCTGTAGAGTCTCCGGACCTGCTATCGTGTCTCTGTGTACCTGTAGAGTCTCCGGACCTGCTATCGTGTCTCCGTAGCATCTCTGGACCTGGTATCATGTCTCTGTGTACCTGTAGAGTCTCTGTGAACCTGTAGCATCTCTGGACCTGGTATCATGTCTCTGTGTACCTGTAGTCTCTGGACCTGGTATCTTGTCTCTGTGTACCTGTAGAGTCTCTGGACCTGGTTTTGTCTCGGGGTTGTGCAACATCTCGTCACTGTCAGCAGGCTGAACTTCCTGGAGTCTCAATCACCTGCTGTGATTGGTCACTGTGTAACGTTGGGAAGCGGTGGGCAGGGTCGCTGAGCGGAGTCATCATCAGCTTCTGGCTTCCTCTGCAGGGGCACTGAGGCCTGATCCTGGACCAGCACTGGAATTATGAAGTAGATGTTATTTGAGTAAATCCTCCCTGCAGTGTTTGTTGTTGTTGATCTGTGTACAGTTTCTTAGTGACGTTAGGTCTAATCTAACACCTGGACGTACCTGCACTATTTATGACATCACAGCTAGCTTGAACAGGAAGTAATCAGAGACCCAACCCAAAACAGATTCATGGAAACCCTATCTGATATTTAATTATACAGGCCTATGAAACACTCTGACATCACCTCATTCACTGGTCAGCTGTGAGCAGGTGAAAACAGGTGGGGTGACAATGCTGACATGAACATTTAGCAGGTTTAATGTTCAGCGTTTAAGACGGTCAGCAAGCTAAAGTTTGCAGTAAACAAAGTACAGTTAAAGCACATGCCATGAAGTCCTCTTGTTGGTTGTTGCAGTTTGTATAAAGTACACACACACACACACACAAATACCTGTTTTTAATACATGGTGGGGCCCCATGACTGGGACAGTCCTTGTGGGATCGACCCTTTCTGAATGGTTTAGAAATGTGATTTTAACTGCTAAATTCTTGTTTAATTTTTTCCATGATGAAAATGACTTAATAGAAAGCAGACAGGGTGTGCTCCCTGTCTTTAAAAAACATGTCTGCTCCCTGAAATGTATGTCTGGACCTGGAAATGAGAATCGACCACATTGCTGCTGCCGATGCAACGATCTGTCTCAATCTCACGCTCCGTCCTTCCCTCACTTGAGAACAAGATCCTGAGATACTGAAACTCCTCCACCTGAGGTAGGATCTCTCCCCGGACCTGGAGATGGCGAGCCATCCTTTGCCAGCCTTTGTCCAGTTGAGAACCATGGCCTTGGATTTGGCGTTGCTGATTCTCATCCCCACTGCTTCACACATATGACTGGTTAAATAAAATACATCTGGTCCAATAAAGTACGACTGGTATCTGAAAATTACATCTGGGCTCTGAAAAATATGACTGGTCCCTGAAATATACGACCATTCTAAGAAAAATACGTCTGGACTCTGAAAAATACGACTGTTCTGCTAAAATACGACTGGTCTGATAAAATACGACTGGTCTGATAAAATACGACTGGTCTGATAAAATACGATTGGTCCAATAAAACACGACTGGTCTCAGAAAAATACATCTGGTCCAATAAAATATGACTGGTATCTGAAAATTACATCTCAAAAATATGACTGGTCCCTGAAATATACGACTATTCTAAGAAATATACGACTGGACTCTGAAAAATATGACTGTTTCGCTAAAATACAACTGGTCCAATAAAATCAGAATGGTCCTATAAAATACGACCGGTCTCCAAAAAATACATCATCTTCTCCTTTCGGCTGGTCCCTTCAGGGGTCTCCACAGCCAATCATCTGCCTCCATTTAACCCTATCCTCTGTATCCTCCTCACCCACACCAACTATCCTCATGTCCTCCTTCACTACATCCAAGAACCTCCTCTTTGGTCTTCCTCTAGGCCTCCTTCCTGGCAGCTCTAACCTCAGCATCCTTTTACCAATGTATTCACTGTCCCTCCTCTGAACATGTCCAAACCATCTCAATCTGGCTTCCCTGGCTTTTTCTCCAAACCATCTAACATGAGCTGTCCCTCTGATGTCCTCATTCCTGATCCTATCCATCCTCGTCACTCCCAGAGAGAACCTCAACATCTTCAGCTCTGCTACCTCCAGCTCTGCCTCCTGTCTTTGTCTCAGTGCCACTGTCTCTAAACCAGACAACATTGCTGGTCTCACCACTGTCTTGTCCACCTTTCCTTTCATTCTTGCTGAATGTTTTATTTTTAAATACACTATAATTAGTATAAGCGTGTTTTGTCCTTCTTCACTCGCCGTATTGTTTTATACGCATGCGCAGTCACAGCTATGTGCACTTCACCACATTGTGGTTCTGTACTTAGCAGGAGCTAACTGGCTAATCTCCGTCTACTGCTGTAAAGGTCCGGTTGGGCAACCAATCTGTGCCTGCTGAGACCTTGTTCAGACCGGGTTCAGGTCGTTAACAAAGTACAACTCGAGCCCGGAACCAGCGCCGACTGCACAGGCTTCAGTTAACTCGCTGTTAGCATCGGGTGCTAGCGTTAGCTCCGCTCCAGAACCAAAACAAACAGAAGCTAACAGACTGGGACAACATGGCGACAGAGGAGAAGAAGCCAGAGACAGAAAACGCCAAACAGCCTTCATCCTCCTCTGGATCCGGCACTAAGGTGAGTCAGACAGACTGACGGAGGCCCAGACTTCGGTTATCCATCGTGGGTAAAATCGTCCTGTTGGTGTAAGCGAACCGTTTTTACTAACGTTACGGCCGTTAACGTGAATGCCGCATTCAATGACACATTTAACATTATTGTTACCCTGCATGTGTCTAATGAAACGGAAACACATAAATAACAAGCAGATAAAAGCTTTAGTTGCTCAACGATCTGTCTATCTGCTGGTTGTTACTGAGCTAATAACAATAACAACCTGTCATTTATATGTCACGTCATGTTTCCAGTCTAATCCAGCCAAACCGAACTACACAGTGAAGTTCACCCTGGCTGGACACACGAAGGCTGTTTCCTCTGTGAAGTTTAGCCCCAATGGAGAGTGGCTGGCCAGCTCCTGTAAGAAATCACTCTCTCTCTCACGCACACACACACACACGACAAGCAGCCAGCATCTGCTGAGGAAAACTGGAACGTGGCAAAAAGTCTGAGAAAGTTCCTAGAAGGAAAAAGCAGGACACATGTTGAAGGATCAGAAACTTCTCTTCTTGTTCTGTCAATGTGTTAAAATCAGTCTTCCTGGTGGTGCGTTCAGGGACACTCTGAAAACAAATTAGTTCTGCTCAAATCTGACTATTGTTTAAAGGTTTTGCATGTCAGATGAACTGTAAACTGAAGTCCACTGATGAATTCAGCGGTCCATGCTGTGATGATGCAGTAACCATAGTAACTTCTCTTTGCAGCTGCTGATAAGCTGATAAAGATTTGGGGAGCGTACGACGGAAAGTTTGAGAAATCCATTGTTGGGCACAAACTGGTGAGACACCACAGTACTGGTCCTGGTTGGGATCTAGTCCATGTTTATACTTGTTCTGGTTTTGATCCTGGTTCTGTGCATTTCTATGTGTCTAGGGGATTTCTGATGTATCCTGGTCTTCAGATTCCAACCTGCTGGTTTCTGCCTCTGATGACAAAACACTCAAGATCTGGGACAACAACTCTGTAAGGCACCGTCACTAAATCCACTGTTTGGAATTCATGGTCTCTCAGCAGTTTTGACCTCTGACTTTATTCACACTGCATCAAACTGAAGGTTTGACTGCACCGTGTGCCACATGAATTCTGTGGTCAAGCCAGACGGAGCTGAGCTGTGAGTCCAGGCTGTCAGATGTTGTGTCTTGTCTGTGTGGTTCAGACTCCAAACTCTTCACTACCACCTGACATGAAGAGCAGACATTAACACAGCACCACAACAACAACACAGCTCAGAGTGATTCTGCGCCCCAGAGCCAGGGTCAGTCACTGTCTTTGTCTGTTTTCAGGGGAAGTGTCTGAAGACTCTGAAGGGCCACAGTAACTACGTCTTCTGCTGCAACTTCAACCCTCAGTCCAACCTGGTGGTGTCAGGATCGGTATGCTGCTTCACCTCTGCAGTCTGATACACGTAGTCTGTGGAAATGTTCTGTTAAACCTGTCTCCCTGTCTGCAGTTTGACGAGAGCGTTCGTATCTGGGATGTGAAAACTGGAAAGTGTCTGAAGACTCTGCCAGCTCACTCTGACCCTGTGTCTGCAGTAAGTCCTGACCCCTGACCCTGCCACACAAGGAGCGATTCCCACATTCCACTGTATTCTGTTAACCTGGTATTGGTTCGTTATTGAGGGCAGTGAACACAACACAACAGGGCCCTGCTGACATAAGGAGTCCCGACCTATAACCTTTGACCCCATGTGTGTGTTACCAGGTTCACTTTAACAGAGACGGCTCGCTCATCGTCTCCAGCAGCTATGACGGACTGTGGTACGTCGCGAACACAAACACCTGAACACACACGCTGCAGACCGAAACCCCATGACAGTCTATAAATCGTCATTGTATCGTGTGAAAAGGTCTTAAAAGACCCTAGTATTAACAGTTCTGTTCTGCTCATGCCTGGTCTGTTGGTCTGTTTGCAGTCGTATCTGGGACACAGCGTCAGGACAGTGTCTGAAGACTCTGATTGGTGAGTAGAACCTCTGAATATTACAGAAGATCCCTTTAGAAGCTCAGATGTAAGAGAGGAAGAAGGGGAGGTGCAGTGGACAGACGTGTGATTCGAGTCTCTCTCCTCAGACGACGACAATCCTCCGGTGTCTTTTGTCAAGTTTTCCCCCAACGGGAAATACATCCTGGCTGCAACTCTGGACAAGTCAGTACCCCCATCTGATCCGTGACCTGGTACTCTGTGGAAACCAGGGCTAACTGGGTTTACTGTTCAAACTCTTAATATTAACCAGATTAATTCTTAGCTGCATGATAAAACCTGAGCCAGGATCAGTTTTACCCTCAAGAAAACTCAACTAGTATCATGTTAATTTCACCAGTTTAAAGGAAACCAACAGCTGCAACTGCAGATGTTTCACTTACTGTGTTCTGTGGTTTCCAGCACCCTGAAGCTCTGGGACTACAGCAAGGGAAAGGTATTGTCTGTCTGTCTGACTGACTGTGATCTGTCCGTCTGTCTGTCTGACTGACTGACTGTGATCTGTCCGTCTGTCTGACTGTGATCTGTCTGTCTGTCTGTCTGACTGACTGTCTGTCTGTCTGTCTGTCAGTAGTCTAATCTCCTGTGTCTCCTGGTTGTCAGTGTTTGAAGACGTACACTGGCCATAAAAACGAGAAATACTGCATCTTCGCCAACTTCTCGGTGACAGGAGGGAAGGTAAGAGAACCAGGACCGACAGTGAGGACACTTTAGAGACATTTTACTGAAACTGAAAAAAGCCCAGTGCAGATGATGCATATGGCGCCTTTATCCTCTAAACCATGTTTCAGTGGCTTGTACTGGTCTCTGAGGTCCTACTATTGGTGGACTAACCTGTGACCTGTTTGTTTCAGTGGATCGTGTCGGGCTCCGAGGACAGCATGGTTTACATCTGGAACCTTCAGACCAAAGAGGTTGTTCAGAAACTACAAGGACACACAGGTATGGCCCTTAACCTCCAAGCAAGACTCTGTTTGTCTGTAGATTAGTCTTGTCGATCCTGGCTGTCTCCCAGTCCCTGACTTTGTCTCCTCTTAAAGTAAACGAATGGTGAATCAGCTGAAGTTGCATTGGGGACTCAGAACAGATTTTGAGTCTGAAGTTTTGCTAACAGGAAGCAGAGGAAGTTGTAGTCCTCTCTAACCTCTGTCTCTCTGCAGACGTGGTGATCTCGACCGCCTGCCATCCGACAGAAAACATCATCGCTTCAGCCGCTCTGGAAAATGACAAGACCATCAAACTGTGGAAGAGTGACTGTTAGACGGAAGGAGCCCGTTCTGGTCTGAGTCGCATACAGAACACACAGATTATTACACAGACCAGGTCCCAGTGTGTCCCAGCTTCAGACTGACACCTCTTCATTGTGTTCACACTTTAAAAAACAAACTCAAGTTAAAAAACAGACAAATCATTCGTTTTTGTCGGATTTTGTTATAAAAAGTAAAAGAAAATGTTTAAGGCAGTGAGGATTTAAAGGACCAGTTCACTGTTTTTCAACCCAAATTTTATTTAATATGTTTTACCATCTTTTATTTTTGTGTTTCCTGCCAATGTAAAAATCTTTCACATTAAAAGACTTCCAGTAGTTCAGGGGCCATTTTTTCTTCTCTGAAAGACTTTTTTATGAAAGAGAAAACATTTCTGAGACTTAATTTATTGACGTGCTTTTTGTTAGTGGACATGTAAGGTACTTCCTGGTTCTGGATGGTGTTTTAATGCCTGGTGAGAAGGACCTGGCTCTGGAAAAGTTTTTAAGTGGCAGTTCACAGGAAAAACAGGAGCTCGCTGTGGTCGTGATGGTTACTGACTTCAAATCACAGACCTTTAGTCTATGTGGAAAATATGTGGAGTGGCCCTTTAAAAAAAAAACAATTGAATAGCATCTGGGTTGAAAAAAAACTGAACTTTAGGATCCAAGATTAGAAACTGCAGCAACTGCAAAAAAACTGAATTATCAGGTGATATGACGCCATGTGACTCACTGGGACGCGCTCACTCTCCTCCAGGTCATCGGGTTGCCATAGTAACTGTGTTTGTGTCTGTGCTGCATTCACTGACTGAAGACAATAACAAACAGCAGCTCTTCATCACATCTGTTCCAGATCAGCTGATCGATCAATGAAATCATGAATATTGTTGGAAGTTTTTTCAGTTTGTTATTTGTAAATAAAGATTTTTCACTATGAACTGTCTGACTCACGTTAGAATTCCATCACTTACTGAGGGTCCTCACAACTTTAGAAAGACCAACTTACCATTTCTGTCTGTATTCAAGTACTGCAGTCTATTGAGGTATTAGTACTTTACATCTGAGTATTTCCATGTAGTACTACTTCATCCATGTAGTACTACTTCATCCTTGGACTTCACTACATGTCAGAGTCAAACCTTTTTCCTGCTCTACATTTACCTGATAACTTCTAGTTCCTTTTCAGGATCAGATGGATCCAACTCTACATTAACAACCACAGAGAACAAACCACTGACCATCAGTACCAGGTGGTTCAGCAGGAACTTGGACTGCTCGGCTTGCGTAGGCTGCTGGGAAAACATATGTAACCATGGCAAGGTAGTCCAGAAACCCTGAAGGCTTATCCCGTGGTCGTTTGGCCGACATCTGCATCACATCCAGGATCAGCGCTGCACAGAGTCACTGAGCAAAGTCGTACAGTAAAATTACAAGATTTGCCTGTGGAATCGTACTGACGTAGTTATGCAGTAAATCCAGTTAGTCTGAGATAAACTTTATTAGTCCCAAAAAGAAATTCAACTAGTCCAGTTTGCAGCACAGATTAACGAACTGGTTCAGCTCACACAAAAATCTTGTTCATTCACTTAAAACAGACTCAGTTTCAACTTTTCCTCACAGTTCAGACAGAAGTGCTGATTTTTTGCAACACTCGTCTCCACTTTACAGCTTCACGTTCCTCAGACTTCATTATTTTATCTGCTGCTCACACACAAAAAAGGAATCGAACACATTCATCTTTTCTACTCACAACACCAGATCTTCCCAAATGTGTCACACTTGGTTTCCAGACTTTGTGACAGTACAACACCTGCAGAAACAACCTGTGACACCGAAAGAAGAACTTATAAAATAAAGCCTTAAACTCGAAATGATTTCAGCTCAAAGAGAAAGACTTTGGAGGCCCGATATGAAACGGGCAGAGAAAGCAGATGTTCCATGAGATGCACAACGTCGCGTCTCTGACGTCAACAGAAACCAAGGACCACGTACTGGCCTGATCCAGAGCTTTCAACCACATACGTCAGCAAAAGTCCAGTTGAAGTCGACACAGACTGAAGACATTTTGTTTGCAGCAGCTTTAAATAAAATTTTCCATGAATTTGCTTTTTGATGATTATTTGCTTTGTTCGATTTTTAGCTCAGTGCATCGAAGATAAATTTAGTCCATAAATGATTGAGAAATGTCAAATGTTACAAAAGAAACCATGAAATTAATTTCTGATTGAACTGCGTCCCACCTCATCCTGTAGTTTTTGATTCATCTTCTATTGTTTTCATTTGGACTGAGCTTTGTTGTGAAAAAGCAGCTGAAAATCCTTTATTCACTGAGAAGTGGCTCAAAAAACACCAGTAAGTGGACTTTTAGTTTGTCACAGGTGAAATATGGACTAAGTGGCTGAAAACCTGCCGGTCACTGACATAGTCTTGTTTCTGTTGCATCAGAAATAAAACCGGGTCAGAACGAAACCTGTTCTGCAAACTGTTCCAGCTGCTCAATGAGAATCAAACAACCTGCAACCAATGAAAGGAAGTCAGATCTGACACATTTCCTGGTACACTTCCTGTACCTGAGACAGCTACAGGCACGCACACACACTCACACACACACACACACACACACATCTACAAATAAAATCGCTCTGTCGCACTTAAGAGTCTTCAGGTGACCACATCAACCAAACCAGGCAGGTCCTGGGAGTGGCAGGACCAGTCCAAACTAGTCCCAAGTGGACTACAGCGATTTATAGCAGCCTTAAAGCATTCCATCTCAGTCCAGTGTCCATTGCAGGTCAAAGTCTTGCAGGATCCAGGATACAGCAGAATCATTCCAAACCAGCCCACATGGGACCAGACCAACAGGCAGACAAATCCAGACCGCATTGGAGCAAATGTAATTTGTCAAACATGACTACAATAATTTTAACCAGCTGATACTCATCCAAACCATTTTTCTAAATTGATGTCCAGTGTAACAGACCAATCCAGACTGGAGTAAAGCAGTCTGTTGCAGTCCCTCGCTGTTGATTCAGTCCAAATTGACCCAAACCAGGTCTAAACCAGTTCATAGTAGTTCAAATCAATGCAGCAGCAAATTTTAGCAGGTAGAAGAATCCAACAGGACCAATCAAACCAGTCCAAACTGGACTAGGACAGTGTGTAGTAGATTTACTCCAATCCGAACCAGTATGAACCAGTCCAGACGGGTCCTAAATTAGTAGAGTCCACCGCATAGTGCCGATGGAAATGAGGGTCTGGCAGGTGGCTGAGTCCAGCCAAACAGACTCCATTAGATTGAAGTGCAGGAAGCCGAGAGCGAATCCACAGCCCACATCCGACAGGTGATGTTTACCCAGCAGGACCCGGGACACGCCTACCAGGAACGCCCACAGGTACAGCAGGATCCTCAGGGGTACCTGGAAGAAAGCAGGACCTTATAACAAAGCTCGACTGTTTTCTCCAATGGAGGCTGCAGGGCCACATCTGTCACATTAATCTGAACCAGATTAATTTAACTCAGACTGCAATGACCCGCTGAGTCTGAGCCACACCCAAAAGTGATGTCACTGTCCTGGAGTACACCTGTACATCAGTGCAGCCAGGTGAGACGTGAATGTACCTGAGGTCAAAGAGCTGAGCAATTTCCAGTTGATAGTTTCGCAGTTTTATTGTGGAGATCTCTGATTTCTAGATTACAGGTGCAGGTCCTTTCTAGCTGCAGTACCATGAGTGACCACTGGCTAAGTGGTGGTGCTGTATCACATCTGACAATGCAATGCAATAAGAATTCGTTTATATCGCACAAACATCATAAAACATGGAACTTGAATGATCTTGTTCAAGTCACCAAATCCTGTTTTTTGTTTTCAGGTTTGGACTCAGTCTGACCACATTAACAACCACAGAGAACAAACCACTGACCGCCAGCACCAGGTGGTTCAGCAGGAACTTGGACACCATGACGGCTCGGCTGGCGTGGGCTGCTGGGAAAGAATATATATCCATGGCAATGTAGTCCAGAAACCCTGGAGGCAAATCCCATGGTCCTCTGCGTTTGACCAACTTCTGCATCCCTGCAACCGTCATCAGATCGAGGATCAGCGCTGCACAGACACAGAGTCAGGTCAGAGGAAACACTTTCCGTCCATTTTTCAAAATAAAGGACAAAAATGCCGTGTTGTCTCAGGAGACAAGCCCCAGAACCTTTGGTCTGACCCTGATCCAGGACTAAGACTGGCCTTCGTGTTTCTTACCGAGCAGCAGATTAACAAGAACTTCCTGTCCGGCCAGCGTGTTGCTCCTCCACAGACAAATCAGGGTCCCGCAGAGCCAGGGGAGGGCGTGGCCACTGAGGGCCAGCAGGGTCACCATGGAACGGAGTGGGGCCCCGGGACCGTGGGGCCTCACACACATGCCCAGGCGCTTTGACAGGCTGATGTCAATGGCCAGCAGAGAGTTAATGGCGATACCCCGAAACGAAGGGTTCAGCTGCATACAGTCCTGCTCAGGCCAGCGGGACGCCTCCTTCGCCCCCCCATCAGTGGCTGAGCTGCCTTCCGAGTCCCTGGACCCCCTGGAGACACAGAGACAGGAACAGTTCCAGCAGTGAGACCTCACCTGAGTTTCAACCACAGCTGTATATACATCTTGATGTTTTCAATTTGCTGCCAAATGTAAGTTGCCCCCTAAGTTGCACACACTGGTCTAAGTCTCACCAGTGACGCCAACAGTTTTTATTACACTTTACTATATGAGTAGGTGAAACGTTCCCAACCGTCCGATGCCTGTTTTCCTCCAAAGAAAACTTAAGCCCAGCGCAATCAGGCCCTGATCATTCAGATGGATCTGCTGAGTGTGTCTGTTCCTTCCCATCATGTGTGTCAGGGACATGGACCAGGTGTGAACCAGGTGTGAACCCCCTGAGCTCCTAAACTGCCACCATGCACAGACTGAACTGACATGTGAAGAACAACATCATCATTTGTCCAACGGTTGGATTGGGTTAGGTTAGGATTAGGTTGCAGCTGCGCTGAACCGACCCCCGATGACGAATAAGGACAATGCAGGTTGTTCCACCACCTGGATCGGCCACTTATTCATGTATTACACAGATATTCAATGGACGCCAGTGCAGTGTGTTAGTGCCACGTTAAGTACTTCACTGGAACTGCTTCTTTTTTTATCTCAATCATCGAATAAAGTGTGAAGATGAAAGTCTCAGGATCTGTGAAACATCAGTTTCTCAGGACTGTGTGAAAACTGTGGACTTACTCTTAAAGGAGCTAAAACTTACAAACATGCTAGTATGTGTCTGTAGACGCCCTGAAAACTAGTTCTACAGATCAACAGGACTCTGGGGTTTTTACAGGAAAACACCCATCAGTTTCAGGACAGGTCCAGGATCATAATGAATCTCAGTAAAAACTGACTGTGCAGCAGGTTTGTACAACCAGCAACTGCCTCTGACTCCCCGTTTTCCTGGAAAAGTTTTATCACATGAATTAATACTCTCAGTCCTAGTCCCAGTCCTGGACCATGTTGGTGCATGTATAAACTGTTTGGTTTGTATTTGACAGACTCAAACCTTCAATCCTGGAGACAGATTGCTCAACCTGTAAATACCAGTGGACAGATACTCCTACCTCCGTCCTGTGTCCTCCTGCTGACTCTGCTGTCTGAATGCAGCCCTCCTCGGACCACCACCTGCCCGCCCTTCCCCCGCCATTTGCTCCCTGCGGGGGGGCTGGTTCAGGGACAGAAACTCGGGCCGGTTCAGGACGTTGTTCCGGTCTCTGGTACGGCACCGGGCCTGACTGCCGGGCATGACAAAGACGTTGGAGGTGTCTCGGTGTGAGGGACTCTATGCAGGACTGTGACAGATCAGGTCTGAGACTCTGAGGGACTCTGCTATAAATAGATCTGCTGGCCTTCTTCTTCTGCCATCAGCTGTTCATAGAGCGCCTGGAAAAACACTGAACACACACACACACACACACACAGTGTGTGTTTAGGTTTCTGCACAGCTCTGCATCACTGGGCCTGAGAAATCATTGTTTTTAAAAAGTGAGAGTTCTCAAGCACAAACAAGGTCTTTGGGCCCAAATATCAAACTATTATTATTATTATTGGACATTTTTGAGGTAACATTACATTTAAGATTTCAACATTTACACATTTATATTTTAGGTTTAAAGTTTTGGAGCCACTTTATTCTTTCATTAGAGCTGACAGCAGAGAGAGGAGGGTCAAAGGTCAGACCAGAAACCAGGGACAACGAACCCAAACTCTGTACTGAACATCTACATATATTTAGTACATGGAGGGAGCACAGGCATGTGTTAATGTTTCCCCTTTGCCTGATCATAAACCGATCCAGGTCTGTCCCTGTGCTACAGACAAAACCTGGACAGAGACAAACCAACTGACCAGCTGCTGTTTGCAGTGAACCCATGGGTGCACAGACAACTTTCCCTGGATCCCTGTGATACTGAAGGAACCTTAGAAACAGCAAGATTCTCAATGAGGTTCTGCATGCAGCCTCTATTTCCTCTGAGTGGATTGATGGAGCTTTATTGTGGAGGGACATCAGCGACATCCATGAGTTAGGACATTTTTCACAATCCAAATGTATTATGGGAAATTTAATATCCAATTCAATTCAAATGTATTTGTATAGCACCAAATCACAATACAAATCACTCAGTGTTGCTGGATTCAAAGTGTGGATTTCTCTGCTGCTCAGATCTTTGCGTCTCTGACATCAATAACCTGATGATTGGGTCAACACGTTACATCACTGGGGTTTTAGTCTCTTCACTGAATCAGAGTGTGTTGTTCATATGGAATATCATCTGCTCACATTCTGCCTGCTAACCCAGACCAAACTGGACCCGATCCAGGCTAAATACAGACACACACACCAAGAGGGGGAGGGAGACCAGGATTTTTTTTAATCTTAAATACTAGTCCCTAAGTTGTGCACACAAACCCACCCTCTTCAGAAACATCTGAAGTGACACCGGTAATCCACACTTTTTTTTTTTTTACATGATTTCTTACATTATATTTATGAAACATTGTTACATCAAACCATCTAAGCCAAGCTCCTGACCAAAGGATGTGTCCCCCTACTCAGCTTTTTAACTAATACACACAGTGACTACAGCTCCCAGAAGTCTTTGACAAGACACATGAAAGTAGTTTATCAGATACTGAAAAAATCAGGTCAGAATCCGGTGCGTGCCTCTGCACAAACTAAAGCATAATGAAACCTCAGACTTACACTGAAACTGCAGTTAGTTATTATCTGTAAAGTTGGACTAGTTTCACTAAAACCAAACGGCGAAAAAACAAACAAAACCACGTCAGAGGAACCTTTGTTACTTTGCTGCTTGTTGCTACCCGGACTGGTTTTAAGAGACACCGTTGCTATGGGTTGCAGCTTCAGCGAGGGCTAACGATGCTAACGCGGCTAACTCGTCGGAGAAAAGACAAGAAACGCGGTGAAACGTGGCAGCTCGCTGACGCCTCTGCCGCGTGACCTCCCGGTATAGTGACGTCAGCAGCAGCGTTACCTGTTACTACCTGTTCATCAGAGGAGCTAACGGGACCGAGCGGCTAACAGCTGTTAGCTCCTCTGCCTTGTGTGAGCGGGCCTCCGGTAATTAACGGCACGACCAGAAAACCAGGGCAACTACGGGAGCCGAAGGGACACGAGGAACTCGGGCTAAAGAAAAGTGAGTCTGAGCTGACCCGGGACTACATGAGTCTCTGGGTTCATAATAAACAGGAGTGACTTTAAGACTCTGGCTTCCCCAACAGGCCTGATCAATATTTACTAAGGCTTTATAGGCTGTAACTGATAATCTATCAATGTTTAGAAATCCAGTTAGGAGTGAACATGTGCAGCTGCAGACCTGATGCTTTGTTGACTTATATTATTTCTAACTGCAGGTGATTCCTCTGACCCTGCCTCCCATGAGTCCTCGGGACTTTCCTCAGACGTGAGACTCATCGTGGAAAATCAAGAACGTGTGGGGAGCATGTTTCCAAAGCCATCAGGTGGTACGAAATTTAAATCTGGAAAATGTGACAAAACAAACACCACCAGGATTCTGTCACTGAGGGTTAATTTCCAGACTTCCTTCAGGTTCTGCTGAGGAGTCAGATCATCAGCTGGACTCGTCTGGTCTTTGAATATGATTGAGCTAGAACCAGACCTGAGCTTGTCCAGAACAGGTCACTTCATGGAGCGCTGACACCTCCAACATGTCGAACTGTGGTCCACCTGCCTTAGAAGAACCTCCTGGTCTCGGTCCTGGTCCCAGCCGTGTTCCCCTGGCACAGAAGGCTTTGTCAGAGTCGTACGCTCGGCTGCGGTACCGGGACACGTCCTTGCTGATCTGGCAGCAGCAGCAGCAGGAGCTGCAGGCAGCCCCCCCCTCCACCTACCTGAACCGCAGCCAATCGGCCTGGTACAGCAGCTACGGAAACCAGGCCGTACTGGTCCGTGACAATAGGGGCCTGGAGGACTCTGAGGGACGGTCCAGGATTTGCAGTGTCATGTAGCCGTTAAACTGGAATCTTGACCAGAACCAGGTCAGAGATTTTCCATTTTAACCTCAGATGTGTTGGTTCTGAATGAAACTGTCCAGTAAGAACAAAAATATCAGACAAAAGTGATAAACTTAATCTAATTCTTTGTTTTCTATCAAGCTATTTATCTCATGTCCATTTGAGATTTATTGTGACCCCTTGGAGCACCAGGAACCACCAGGAACCACTGATGAACCACCCATGTTCAGCTAACTCAAACACCAGAAAACAGCTGGAATAACTGTAACGAGACCGAGTCCCTAAAATCAGCACCAAATCTCAGCATTCACCAGCCACCAGTCGCTGCATCTCCTGTGTGAAGCACCTGAACTGTGACTGCTGGTTTTTATTTAGTAGTCTGGTGTTTCTTCTTCCTGTGGACTGAGTCACACCACATTGTTAGAAAACACCAGCTTGTGAAGTTCAGGTTTGTGTTCCATTCCTGCCAGAAGTTATTAATTAAATAGATATTTACACAGGAGAAATCCCCCAGAGAAGAAGAAACATTGCAAGCAGCTTCTACAGGAGGACTGCAGGGACCAGAATCCACTGCAGCACCCTCAGCACAGTTTAGGGTGTGAGGGGATCTGGATTAAAAATGTTTGTGGTGTAAATGCCAGTGTTTATTTTGGTTTTTATTCTGATTTAAACAGCAAATATTTTTTTTTTCTTGGGAAGTCCTGAATTAAGTCCAGGTTTCAAGACCCAATCCAAAATCCCAGACTAATAGGTCCCTGTTTAACAGGTCTGCAGTAAAGACCAGGCTCCATGACATACTGAAGTTTGTTCTGGGTCTGCTGGCCTGATGTAATGGACACATTTACCTGTGAGTGGCTGCTAACATACACTTATTTACAGTACAGGTGTAACAGACTGAGCCCAAGTCCAACTGGATCAGCTTAAAGCACAAATACCAGAGGAGCTCCTCCACCAAAACACTTAAGACACTCACCTGCTGCAGCCGCCGCCTCCTTCATTCTGATAAAAAAAAAACACAGACAGTGTAAAATCACAAAGCCATCCATGGACATCCACAGTAACACATTGGCCTCACAAGTCACAATATGGGAATAGAAACTGCTGAATGTCAGAGCTCAGGTCTAATTCAGGCATAAAAGTGGCTGAAACATGCAGGAAGGTTCCAGCTAAAATCTTTTACTCACGTTTTTACACTGGGAAATACAGATGTGATGCATTTGATAAGCCAAATGTACAAAAGACATTATGCAGAACGGTTCCCATCACTGAATCACTGCACCTGCTGGGTTTTTAATAGTCTTTGGACAACAATGCAGGTCTACGGCTCAGACCCATAACCTGAACCAGGTTTGGATTCACACACATTCATTGGTGCTGTCAGTCTCTGGATGGGATCTGGACTCAGTGACACACACAGAGTCAACAATGAAATGTGTTGAGGAAACGTTTAGTGTGTGAATGAGAGTCGAGTCTGTGCATCAGTTTATGTGTTTATTTATGAAAACAAAGGAACTCAGAAAATAAGGATCCCATATCAGTAATTACATCAAATAATTCACTTGTTGGTTGTCGGTTCGTCCTCTCTGCGTCTCTACTCTATCGAGCGGAGTTCACCCTACACCTCAGACAGCTACTATACAGCTACTATACAGTGCTCAAACATACGGAAGAAAACGTACGGCCGGAGTGCATGCAAATACATAAAATCACTTTCTGCCTTTTCTTATTAAAATACAAAAATTAACTATTAGCATCAAAGCTCGACCATCAACTAAAAACAGGGTTACCGTGGCAACGAGCTGTCCATCTGTCAGTCACACCAGGAGGAAACCTTGGGTTCTGATTACCTATCCATTGTTTTGGGTTGATCAGTTATTGATCTGCCTGGAAAATGTCCAAAATAAAGCTGAATGTCAGTCTGTATTCAGTCCAACAGCGGTGGCTGAGGAAGGCCATGAAATGTGGCTGAAAGCTTCAGGGACAAAACAGATTAACTATAAAATTCAGCCAAAGGCTGTCGGACTGGACAGTGAAATATTTAATGAGACCCAAACCCCAAATTACACCGGCACTCTGGCGTCGTACACAGCGAGTGGTCGAAGGAGACGTGATGTGACCGAGCTGTTGCTCACAGTCACAGACAAAACCCTTAACACACCCTCCACACCTCACTCCTATTGGCCTGCGTGAGCTGCAGCTCCACCCACACACACCTGCCCTCAGAGTGGCTACCTGATGCTGTACACTGAGGTCAAAGGTCAATCACGACAGCTGACCAGTGAGACCAGACTGGAAAAAACAAACAAACAAAAAAAAAAAGACACGGGGACGTTCTACAGGAGGAAACTGGACTTGAATGTTCCTCAAGGTCATTGTCTTTATCTGATCCTGGAACTGCGCTGATGAGAAATCGGCAGGAAGCCTCCCAGCAAACCAACAAAGCCCGATGTCATCAGCCAACACTGCACAGCTTCTTCAGACCAACGAGATAAAACTCACTTTAAGTAAGTGTGGAGCGTCTTCCTGCAGTTTCACTGCACACCTGCATTGCAACAGGCAGCACGGGTAAACAGTCACAGCTCACTCTGCTGCAGCCAATCACAACGAACTTTACTAAAACGGGTCAATGACTTAAAAACTAAAGTCAAAGTCACATTGAAAATTAAAAGCTTTCACAAGTTCAAGTTTTTTTTTCTTCATTTACAGAATAAAATCATTTTAGCTGCCTCCTGATGAGCCTTCATCTTTATTTTGGACATTTTAGCGACTGAACTTCAGGGAAAAGAACTGACAAATCCTGAGACATGTTACTGACGGGTTCTCTACTTGTAAAGTACGGAGAGTGCTAAAGGGTACTGCTCTACAGTACTTCAAACACTGACTCCAGAGTTCCACCTTTTTCAAATAGAATGGACACATTTGTTATTGATGTGAAATTTTCTTCTACCTGTGTATAAATATGAACTAAACCAGCTAAAATAAAAAAAACAGACAGTTTAGCCTCCGACCTTAAGCCGATGTCTGATCGGGACTCTTCCTCGCATCTGGGACAGCCTGTTTGTGACGTGGGGGCTGTTACACTATGAATGATTTGTTAGGGGGCGGTGGGGGGCAGGACAGCGGTACAAAGACAATTTATATAGAGAACCTTGTAAGACACAAATAAGTTCAGCACACAACCTGAAAAATCAAAAGGAAACAGAAAATAAAGGAAATGTAGTGTTAAAAAAGAAAAAAAGTTGACTTGCTCTCTGCTGACGGAGCCGGCATTGGATGGGGGGCAGGGGATGTCAGGGTCTGGTAAATCCCCAGTGTTGACCCCAAGGCAGACAGTAGGTTGTGGATTTGGGTTTGGGACCAGCACAGAGTGGTTTGGTCTCAGAGGGTTTCCAGTTGTGACTAAAGAAAAAATGTGTTTGGGTTCAGGATCCCTGTTCAAATCACCGCTCCTTTCTTAAACTGATCTCCTTCCTTTACACTAAAATCAGTTCCTTTTCATTTGCAGCTGCAGTGACGTGAAACTTGCTGCAGAGATAAACCATCAGTCGCCTTTCACTGTTCAAATGACTCGTGCTTCTTTTTAAAAGCTGAAGGACGTTTGTCATCGATATTTCTCCAACATAAACCAGATCCATCAGCGAGGCTCTCCCTTGTTCTCCACACTTCACTGACTGACACTAAAGGTTGAGAAATGTGAGAAAGGTTGGACTGTGCAGTTTAATTTCCCAACTCAAACTGCTGGAGTTCAAGACAAAAACCAGCTCCAGTGGCTGAGGGCAACCGCCACATTTTACAGTCTCTGAAGAAAGAAGGAGTCGACTGGTCTCTGTTTCCACTGCTCCTCCAGCTTCTCTCCTCTCACAGCAGCATCTGGAGCTGGTTTTTGGAAACAGACGGGCCTCCCATTGTTGGTGAGGAAGAACCAGCGGTGTGGCTCCCTGCTGGGTTTTTAATAGTTTTTGGACAACAATGGAGGTCTACGGCACAGACCGATAATCTGAACCAGGTTCTGGATTCAACACATTCATTGGTGCTGCCAGTCTCTGGATGGGTCCTGGACTCAGCAGCTGCTGCCTTCAAACTGCTCCCAGGTGCACCAGTAAATGTCTGCAGCAAGTTTCAAGTCTCCACCTGTTGACTGCTGAGTTTTGGTTCTTATCTGGACACGTCTTAAGCAGAACTGGGTCCGCTGATGGTAAACACTGCAGATCATGACAACTACACACTGTGGAGGGACCTTGTTAGTGTCCAGGTTTTCTATTATTTACTGCTGACAGCTCCACTTCCAGTCAATCAATGTGTGAAACACTGGTCAGTGGAAACCCCAATGAGATCACCTCCTCCTCCTCTCCATGATGCCATAAAGATGCTTCTGGAATGTTTTCAGAGGTCAGGGGTCACGGCCGGCTGTCCAAGAAGAAAAAGAAAGCCCTGAGCCACAGCAGTGAGGCTCCAGTGTTCAGAGATCAGTACGACTTCCAGCCAGCTCCCTCCTACTTCACCTTTCATTGAGAAGTCGCTGCTTTCTTCTTCTCCACTTCTGTCTGCAATCCTCCAGGAAAAAAACAAAAACAAAAACAAAAAAAAAACAAAACAAAAAAAAAAAAAAACACTAGGAGCTAAAAAACAGGTCAGCCTATTTACATACAGTCTCCAAGTCTGTGCGTGTGTGTGGTTTATGTGTATGTGTGTGTGTGTGTGTGTTGTCACAAGTTCAGAGTGTGTATCTCTGTCTTTTGTTTGTGTGTTTGTTCAGGATGGATGTTTGTGTGTGTGTCTGCATGTGAGTGTAAAGCTGATAAACCTCTGTGTGTGTGTGTGTGTGTGTGTGTGTGTGTGTGTTCAGTAAAGTATGTTTTGCAAGTGGTGTGTGTTCAGTCTGTGTCGGAGGAAGAGGAGGTTCCTGTTGAGGAGCTGTCATCAGAGGAGGAAGAGGAGCTGCCACTCAGACGACTAGCCCCGCCTCCTGAAGCCCCGCCTCCTGCGGCCTTCTCTGAAAGGGGAGGGGGGAGAGAGTCGTTAAAACCAGATCCTCACAGGTGGAGGTTGCACAAATCAAATCCCAAAGGTGATTTCTTTCATTTTAGATCGATATTATCACACTTTGTGTCGACGTGTTCTTCTGACTGTTGTGAACCAGGAGAAAACTGACGCTTGAGTCTAATGCAGTGCAGAGGCTGTGGGCCTACACTGTTACAGCAGGTTGTGTCGGACCGAGATTCAGTCAGTTGCGTGTTTCGGCAACTGAAGGCAACGTCTGATGTTTGTAGTTGAAATCCTGCAGAACTGATATTGTTATTAATTAACTATAATTAATCACCAGTAGATTAACCAATGATGACAATATTTTTCTTGTAATTCTTATAGTGGAAATACTGCATTAAGTATGTGTCAATACTCCGTTATGAGAAGTACTACCATGACATCCTCAGAGTTAGCCATTTGCCTCGCTAAAGACGATAAAAATGGAAAACAAATGGTCGCTGTTTTTAAAAATGGCAGGTGACGGACGAGGTCGGACGTTGCGCTCGTGACTCTTCCAGTGACATCACTCCCTGTCCAATCGGTGGCCCGCAGTGTGTTGACATCACATTTTGGTATTGGCTCGACTTGCTTGGAACCTTGGCTGAGCAGGTACTAAAAAAGTATCTGCTACCAGGTACTAACCCCTAATGGAGAACCAAAAACCGAGTCGAGTAGAGCTGAGTAGCACTAGTGGAAAAGCCCCATAAAATCCACCAGCCATTATTTATTTATTGCTGCTATCCAGCTGGAGCCAGTCCCAGCTTGCAGTGAGTGAGAGGTGGGTTCCCCCTGGAGAGATCAGCAGCCAATCACAGGGCTGATACACAGAGACAGACACACACTCACATTTACACCTACGGGCAATTTAGAGTCACCAACCAACCGAACCTGCATGTGTTTGGACTGTGGGAGGAGAAAATCCACACAGACACAGGGACAACATGCAGACTCCACACAGAAAGGCCCCGGGTCCACCTGGGTTCAGACCCACAACCTGCTGCTGGAAGGAGACCAATGCTCCTTAGGTGTAGCAAAGTGTGCAGTAACGTCCTCACACACAGCAGTGGTACATTAGCATTCAGTACTCACGCAGTAGCTTTCTCTGCTTCTTCTGAAGGCAAGATTTGACGTAACGTTCCAGCTCTCTGAGTGTGGAGGGTTTGAGGGTTTCGAAGTCAATCTCAATCTCGTCTGGGTTGGAGTCCCTCAGGGACGGCTCTCGGGACTGGATGATGTGGACAACACGTCCAAGCTTCTCCCCCGGCAGCCGGTTAATATCCAGGCTCAGCTGGCGCTTCTCGTCATACGACATGGGCAGAGATGACTCCTCGCCGTCGTCTCCATTGGCCGAGCCACCGCCCGATGTCTTGCTGCCTTTCTTCGGTTGCCTGGAAACAGAAAGTCACTCTAATTGGTCAGGTGTTTCACTCCAGCCCTAACTGGTTGTGTGTGAATCTTCCGATCCACTGAGTGAACTGCACCTGCTGGCGGTCACTGTGCTGTTGGCTTTCCTGGCTGGTGCTTTCTTCTGATTGGCTGGTTTAGGCTGCTGTGCAGCGGCCTTCGGCTTCTTCTCTTCCTCCATCTTGGTCTTGTTCCCTTTATCTTTCTCCTTCTCTTTCTTCTTCTCCTTGTCTTTCTTCTCTTTCTTCTTCTTTGGCTTGCTGACCGGAGCCTGGGACAGGACGGCCAGCTGCTCGTGCACTGCCTTCAACTGGTGGAATAACTAACAATCAATACCTATGACCTCTAACCAATACATAGGAACGCCTTCAGAGCTGGGGAATTATTCTAGTAATGACATTTATCACAACATTATCAATATGTACTTTGTTCTATCAAAAATGACTAATAGAAAATCAAATCAACAATGATATTAATAAGAAGGAAACCATAATGTTCTTGACCTGTGATTGGTCGGCAGCACCAACCTGCTCCTGTAGCTCAGCCAATCTTGTGGCTCGCTCCTCCTCAGAGTCTGACGATTCGTCGGAGGAGGAGTTGTTGCTGCTGTCGGAGGAGGCAGTGCTTTTACTGACCAATGGTGTTGTAGACGGGACTGACGCCTCCAGGCCCTCATCTGGGATCTTTGCAAAACGCATCTCAAACACATCCTGAGAGACAGGTGAACATTAACTGTAGGAGTCAGTCAAGAAAAGGTTCAGGAAGGTTCTGAAGGATTTATGTACCTGCAGCTTGCGGGCCATGGCCACCACCTCATGGTCTGGAGGGTTATACTTGTAGCAGTTGGAGAACATTAACCTAACGTCTGTTGCAAAACTCTGAGGGTCACCGTACTCTCCTTTATCCATCTTTTTCTGTTGGAGTGAAAACAGATGTCAATAAAGTTCAGCCCATGTCGTCTACGTGCTCAGGTCCAAAAGTCAACAAAAAAGAACAGACCACAGAACCAGAAACCTGCAAATCCCACAGCTGCCACTCTTATGAATGTGCAATTGCATCTGAGTTGACCATTTTATTTAACGCGCGACTGCACCATCCATCACACACAAACACAAAGGACAAGCTGAGGAGAATGTCCTGAGGTTTTCAGGTATTTGATTATAAACTAAAGTTTTCAACAAATAGAACTTCTGATTTGATTCATTCTGGTGAGCCAGGTCAGCAGTGTGGCTCCCTGCTGTGTTTTTAATAGTTTTTGGACAACAATGGAGGTCTACGGCACAGACCCATAAGCTGAACCAGGTTCTGGATTCACACACATTAGGTAGAGGACATTATGCTGACAACACCACATACAATGCTGTGGTGTCGCATGTTTAGTGTCAAATATGCCATGCATTACCCGGACGGTGCTGAGATCCATGGGGTGTTTGATGATGTCATGGTAGTCGTGGAGCTCCAGAGCCTCAGCATCCACCGGTTTGTAGAAGGGCCAGGCGTAGGCGGCGTGTTTCTTGGAGAGCATCTCCTTCAGGATGGCGTCGCAGTGCTTCATCTGCTCGCCCAGCTTACCGGCCTTCCTCCCCCCAGCTCCTCCTCCCACATCACCCCCTGCCACCTCCTCACTCATCTCCCTGCGTGACTTAGTAGGGCGGGCAGCAGCCTCGCGGCGGGATGAGCCAAGCTTTGCCGGTTTGGTGTCCTGAGCGGACGGAGAATCGGCACGACCAGCGGAGATGGCGGACGTGGTGGGTGTGGTGGTGTCGGCTTTCCGCTTCACACCTTTCTTCTGTTGAACAGGTGGAGGGAGAGACACAGTGGAGAGAAAGAGAAGTCAGAATATCTGTTTTTGTCTTGGATCATGTGATGTTGCCCTACTCCACACTACTGTTACCTTGACAACGGGCTGTGCAGACGGCATCATCGTTGCTGGGGGTTGTGGGGCAGAAATGGGGGGCGTGGCCTGGACAGATGTGGGTGTGGTGGAGATGACAGGGGTCTGGGAGGGAGAGGGGGAGGGATAGGAAGGGGGAGGGGAGGCTGAAGACTCCGCCTGCTGGCTCACTGAAAGAGAGAGAGAGAGAGAGAGAGAGAGAGAGAGTCCCTTAATACTGCAGTAGTATATCTTTAATACTACAGCATTACTCTTTTAGCACACCAGTATTATTGTCACTATTATTAAAAGTACTCTAACACTAACACAGAGTACTATTAACCATGGAACTGGATTTACTGTATAGTTTCCATGGCTACAGAAGTTTATATCTTTGTTACATAGTGTTATTGTGGTTACAGCTGTCTCCATCTTTGTTGTGTACAGTTTCCATGGTTACCCTAACCCTGGTAACAGTACTACAGTCTTTTTCTTAATACTGTGACTTTATGGACATCAGTTTCCTGCTCTGAAACAGTAGAAAGTACCTGCAGCAGTACTGTAGCAGTATTTATCTGTAGTACCTGCAGCAGTACTGTAGTAGCATTTATCTGTAGTAGCAGCAGCAGTACTGTAGCAGTATTTACCTGTAGTACCTGCAGCAGTACTGTAGTAGCAGCAGTACTGTAGCAGCATTTACCTGTAATACCTGCAGTAGTACTGTAGCAGCATTTATCTGTAGTACCTGCAGCAGTACTGTAGCAGTATTTATCTGTAGTAGTAGCAACAGTACTGTAGCAGCATTTATCTGTAGTACCTGCAGCAGTACTGTAGTAGCATTTATCTGTAGTAGCAGCAGCAGTACTGTAGCAGTATTTACCTGTAGTACCTGCAGCAGTACTGTAGCAGCAGTTACCTATAGTACCTGCAGCAGTACTGTAGCAGCAGTTACCTGTAGTACCTACAGCAGTACTGTAGCAGCAGTTACCTATAGTACCTGCAGCAGTACTGTAGCAGCAGTTACCTGTAGTACCTGCAGCAGTACTGTAGTAGCATTTATCTGTAGTAGTAGCAGCAGTACTGTAGCAGCATTTATCTGTAGTACCTGCAGCAGCAGTACTGTAGCAGCATTTACCTGTTGTAGCAGCAGTTATCTGTAATACCTGCAGCAGTACTGTAGTAGCATTTATCTGTAGTAGTAGCAGCAGTACTGTAGCAGCATTTATCTGTAGTACCTGCAGCAGCAGTACTGTAGCAGCATTTACCTGTTGTAGCAGCAGTTATCTGTAATACCTGCAGCAGTACTGTAGTAGCATTTATCTGTAGTAGTAGCAGCAGTACTGTAGCAGCATTTATCTGTAGTACCTGCAGCAGCAGTACTGTAGCAGCATTTACCTGTAGTAGCAGCAGCAGTACTGTAGTAGCAGCACTACTGTAGCAGCATTTACCTGTAGTAGCAGCAGCAGTACTGTAGTAGTAGCAGTACTGTAGCAGCATTTACCTGTAGTAGCAGCAGCAGGCTGTTTGCTCTTGTTCTTTCCTTTGGGGGCAGGCGGCAGCAGGGCAACTTCTTCTTGAGGCATCTGAGCGACCTTCTGCAGGAAGATTTTCTCCAAAGCCTGAGCCATTAGGACGATGTCATCCGATGGCTGAAGAAATCACACCACTGTCAGACTACTGCTGTGTGATATTAGTGAGCTCAGAAAAATGTAACTGCAGCAATAACTTGTGGTAGCCATGGCGCTCTGCCATTTACCTCAACAACCCTCCAACTCTGAGTTTTCACCTCACTGACCACACAGCCACGGAACCATTACAGAACCATAAAGTCATTACTGACTGCATCTGGACTATTGTGTGTACCTTGTTGTAGATGTAACAGTTTGTGAACATGGTGTTGAAGTCCTGCATGGCCTCACTGGCACTCCAGTAATAGTTGTTCTCCAAACGTTTCTTGATTGTTCCCATGTCCATTGGGTTCTTGATCACCTTGTGGTAGTCCTGGAGACATGGACATGGTTAGCAACTTAGCATGGATACACAAAAAAATAAGCTACCGTGTGTAATGAAGCTGTAGTTTCAAAGGAAAGTATAGTGTAGACAATTTTTCCACTTATCTAGTGACTGGAATTATTTTATCACCTACAGTCTGTGCATTGACTGTGTGCAGTTACTGTTTATGCATGGACTACAGTTTATGCAGCTACTGGAACTATTACGTTACTGACTACAGTCGGTGCAGTGACTGACCGACAGGCAGAGTTTGATGGCGTCCACAGGCTGGTAGAATGGCCAGGCGAACTGATGTTTCCACAGAGTCTTCACCACTACGTTCTGCATGTACTGCAGCTGGTTGGTTTTTCTGAAGGGCACAAATGCACAACATCACAGCAGTGCTAAAGGGCTCAAGGTGGCACTAGTGCTCTCCTTTCACTTTCAGTGTTCACTGCACATGAACTGTATCCAATCTAAATTTCATTTTGGGATCATTTCTGTAGTTCAGAGGAACATCTTGTGTCTGGTGTTTTGGCTCAGTAGGGGTGTGACTGGTTACCTACCTGCCAGGTTTGGTGGGATTGGTGACTTCAGGGGGGGGTGGGTTAGTGAGAGGAGGGGGGCTGGGAGGTGCAGCCTCAGGGGCGTCCGACATGGTGGACGATGTTGACGCAGCAATGCACTGTGGGACAGCAGTGTGTGACCTGAAGGAGAAAAAGCAACTCCCTCTGCAGTCTGAGGGTGTGTATGTCTGTAAGGGCACACGGGTATGTGTTAGTGTGTGTTCAGTCCAAGTGTTGTCGCAGTTGATGCTTCAGCTCGATGATTTCCTCAAGGAGACAAAATCCCATCGCACAACCTGACAGAGAGACAGAGATGCACTTTAGTTTCCAAACCAGCAAAACTGTTGAGGGTCAGTCACGTTGCAAGGTGCCACAGTGAAATGTATCTGTGATTTACCAAGTAATATTTCAGCTCTAAAGTTAATTGTGCAGGCAGAAATATGCCTTAGATGTACATTTTAAAGAACAGGATAAACTCACATACTGACGCAGTAAAAAAATAAATAAAACAAAATAATTTATTGATTTGTTGATTAATGTGAAATGAGTTAGCAACTATTTTATTTATAGTCAGTCTAGGGACAAAAACAAATGTTTCTGGTTCCAGGTCCTGGGGTGTGATTATTTTCTGGTTTCCTTTAGTCTTTTCTAACTGTAAACTAAACCTTGGGATTTTGAGATGCTGTTTGAAGGGAAAAATAAAACCCATAACATTTGAAGGAAAGTGATTTTGTTTTCACAAAGTAAACAAATTAATCAAGAAAACTGGGAGACTTGTAATAAATGACTGAAATAATCATTAGTTGCAGCTCCACAACAAATTTTATGAGTTTCCTTTCACATCTACTGGAGAAAACCGCCGTTCTCCGGGAATATTTCACAGGAATTTCTGCATCATTGTGGTCAAGTTTCTTGTCCTGTCGTCACCAAACATCGCAGTCTGACCAGTTTCTGTTTTCTCTTTCTTCCAAACTGACTGTGGGTCACCTGGTCCTGCCGATCATCTGCATGTAAAACACCTTCTACGGCTGAAGCGAGATGTCCAATATCATTCACACAGAAGAAGCCAAAAAGGGTTCTGGTCTGTTGGAACCTCAGCACTTTTAGTTTAGATCAGTTTTGAGTTTCTTGTGAGCACAGACTCAGAACCAGACAACACACACAAACTCAACGACACTTTTCAGGTAGATGCAGATAAGACATTGAAAAATGTGAAGAAATATTGACCAGTGTGATTTTTCTGTGACCAAGAAACTTTCTGATAAGGATGCTGCACAATGTCAAAATTCTCCTCACCATTCTCTCCTGAACTAACATTAGAAGATGGGTGACACTGTTTGTAAACATCTTTGCTATTTTTGTCCATTATTATTTACACATTATGACATGGAATAGGATCAAATACATTGTAGATATAAACTTTTCCATGGTTATTTACTTTTGTTTCAAGTACTGAAGGTTTATTCAACAATGATTCATCATCTCCTGAATTTAAGTAAGAGCTGAAACAATTATTTGACTGAATTCATATGCAAAATATTCTGATTGTTTCAGTCATTTATTAACCCAAACCTCCAAATTTTCTCTGCTTCCAGTTTTTCAAACGTGCAGATATTCAGTTTTTTTCTAACTGTAAACTGAATATCTGCTCTGAAGAGGTGGACTTACATTTGAAACTGGGATTAACTTTTTACAGACTAAACAACTGAATTAGCAACAAACCAAATGAACAGATAATGAAAATAAGTGTCAGCTACACGTCCACAACCAACATTGTAAGCTGAACGATGGTTGTCCACAAAAAGTCACATTTACTGAATCATATACACTGAGTGACCACTTTATTAGGTACACCTGTACAGTTCAGTGTAATCCAACACAACAGTCTTACCATGACATCCGTCATGAAGCTCAAATTGCAGACATGGATGATCACATGACTTACATGTTTATTAGTGAGGTTATGATTAAAGGCTGTGCCCTGGGTTAAGTAACGTCAGCTACACATGTCCTTCTGCAGCACTTTAATACCGGTATCACAAACACTGACGGGTCAGCCTAGTGTTTACTTCCAGCACAGCTACGATAACAGATGAACCAGCCTCCTACCTGCCCACAAATAAACCTCAAAGCTTCTCTAAACAGTCCGGGTCTCTGTGAAGTCCTACCGGGATCAACAGATGTTGGAGTCCGGCGGCTGCTCGCTGTGCCTGCATGCGGCTAACGAGTGAGCTAACTGCTAACAGACACGATTAACAAACTCCACAAATCCCATCAAAAGCAGCAGTGCACACAGTCAGACACACCGAGCCGGTGATTTACCGACCATTTCCAGACAAAAACCCGCCGCAGCTGTTTCGGGGCGGCTGTCCGCAGGCTCCGAGACGTTTATCTGGCTTTAAAAAGATGGCGGGCACGCCGAGCAAAATAGGAGCTAGCTAGCTAGCTAGCCGTGCTAGGCTATCTACCGAAAACACAAGATGTCATTCCCGTAATATTTAGCCGCCGCGGAGATACGTGGGCGCGTGTTGAAGGTGATATCTCGACATTTGTTCGCTTATTAAAAGCCCGGGGGCGGATTCGTTGGTTTAAAGACCGGGTCTTTGCAGATGTTGGCGCTCGGTGTTTGGCTAGCTAATAAAACGTTAGCCTGTTAGCTCAGCTTTGTCTGAAGGCGCCGAGCAGAACAGCTCGACACACCGACACTTTCTGCTCGCTCAGGGATCAGCTGCGTTTCGTCCCCCCACTAGTCCCCCACTACGGATCAGAGAGACGGCTTTACTTTGTGTCCGAGTCCTCCGGTGCGTCCAGCGGTGGCTCCGGGCTGGTTTCTGGAAGACTTTTATTTAGCCAAGTAGCATAATAGATGAGTTATCAGCTGTCTGCCGTGTGCGCAGGCGCAATGACGAGCAGCGTCATGCTATCGCTGGGATCGGATTGGGTGGTTTGGAGGGCGGGTGAATGTCATTGGCTGCGCCGTGTTTGTGAGACTATGATTTGCTGCGCTGGGATGAGACGCGCTGTGATTCGTCAGTTAGGTGTTGGCGCGCAACGATTGGCTGAAATGAGGACTGGGCTCCCCTGATTGGCTGGTGAGGTTTACGGCGTTCAGAATGGCGCCGGGGCTGGAACTAAGTTTCCCAGGATGCAGAGCGGCAGCAATGGCCTGCTCTGCTCTGCAGATTTTTAATCTATTTACTGATCAATATTGATGATACTTAAACTCATAGATCAGACAGTTTAAATTCTTAAACTCAGATTTGTTGCATATTGGAGAATTAGCATGTCATGAGATGGGACGGATGAAACAAAATATAAAAATTACCACAGAATATAACTTACTGCAGTCGAAACTTTTAACCAATAAATAAACAGGGTTATTAATCATTTCAAATCTTCCTGCTGGAGTTTCTAATGAGTGCATGTATGTATTTATTTGTTTTGAATATTTAAGTAAGCAGTGATTATAATGAAATAATTTGCATACATTTCTTTTTTCAATCATTTCTGCAGCTTCTTAAAGAATTATTTGCCTATCTTTATTAATAATAATAAAAAATGTTAGATAATGGAATTTTTAAAATTTCAAATAGGTTGTAAAACAAAACACAAAATGATCAAAGCCCAATACAAGGAATGCCCAATATAAAGTATGAACATATGTCTTCCTTGCAAAATCAATAATAATATTGCAATAAGTGGTTTAAATACAGGCAATAAATGATATTTTAATCCTTCCATCAGACATTACCTCACCTGTCCTGACTGTACCAAGCACAACTTCCCTGAGTGAACTTACTTGTCTTAGTGTCCCCTAGAGGCTGCAGGGTTCACTACAGCCACAGTCCAAACAAACAGCAGCTTCAACTGTCAGCTGCCACTAATGTGAAGTTTGTCCTGAGGATGGCACTGCAGGAAACGTCATTGACAATCTGTGGATTTCATATCAGACATCAGATCAAAGACAAACAGGAAGAGCAGAGATCTGATTATCAAGAAGCTTTATTGTTATTATTAGAGTGTATATCTTCATCATCATAATCATCATCATCATCATCAGTCCTGTTGCTATGAGCCTGTGTGCTGGACTGCAGGAGGCTCGTAACATGCAGCAGAGCCGAGCAGACAGACAGGTAGACAGGAAGACAGGTACAGGAGCTGACAGAGAGAGGGCAGAGAGGTAGACAGGTGGACATGTAGTGAGGTGGGGAAACAGACAGGTAGAGACGAACAGGTGGGAACACACAAGTTGAAATAGACAGGTAGAGAAGGACAGGTGTGAACAGAAGTAGAAATGGACAGGTGGGAACAGATAAACTGGTAGAAATGGACAGGTGTGGACGGAAGTAGAATGGACAGGTGGAACAGAGAGGTAGAAATGGACAAGTGAAAACAAACAGGCAGTTAGAAATTGACTGTTTAGCAGACAGACAGGTAGAAATGAACAGGTTGGTACAGAGAGGTAGAAATGGACAGGTGGTACCAGAGGTAGAAATGGACAGGTGGGAACAGAGAGGTAGAAATGGACAGGTGGTACCAGAGGTAGAAATGGACAGGTGGGAACAGAGAGGTAGAAATGGACAGGTGGTACCAGAGGTAGAAATGGACAGGTGGGAACAGAGAGGTAGAAATGGACAGGTGGTATCAGAGGTAGAAATGGACAGGTGTGAACATAGAGGTAGAAATGCACAGGTGTGAAGAAACAGGCAGGAAGAAATGGACAGGTGTGAACAGATAGACAGGTAGAAATGGACAGGTTGGAACAGAGAGAAAGGGACAGGTGGGAGCAGAGAGGTAGAAATGGACAGGTAGTACCAGAGGTAGAAATGGACAGGTGTGAACAGATAGACTGGTAGAAATGCACAGGTGTGAAGAAACAGGCAGGTAGAAATTAACAGGTGTGAACAGATAGACTGGTAGAAATGAACAGGTGTGAACAGAGAGGTAGAAATGTACAGGTGTGAACATAGAGGTAGAAATGCACAGGTGTGGAGAAACAGGCAGGAAGAAATGGACAGGTGTGAACAGATAGACAGGTAGAAATGGACAGGTTGGAACAGAGAGAAAGGGACAGGTGGGAGCAGAGAGGTAGAAATGGACAGGTAGTACCAGAGGTAGAAATGGACAGGTGTGAACAGATAGACTGGTAGAAATGGACAAGTGTGAACAAACAGGCAGGTAGAAATTAACAGGTGTGAACAGATAGACTGGTAGAAATGAACAGGTGTGAACACAGAGAGGTAGAAATGTACAGGTGTGAACAGATAGACTGGTAGAAATGAACAGGTGTGAATAAACAAGCAGGTAGAAATGGACAGGTGTGAACAGATAGACTGGTAGAAATGTACAGGTGTGAATAAACAGGCAGGTAGAAGTGGACAGGTGTGAACAGAGAGGTAGAAATTGACAGGTTGGAACAGACTGGCAGGTAGAAATGGACAGCTGTGAACAGATAGACAGGTAGAAATGGACATGTTGGAACAGAGAGGTAGAAATGGACAGGTTGTACCAGAGGTAGAAATGGACAGGTGGGAACAAACAGGCAGGTAGAAGTGGACAGGTGTGAACAGTGAGGTAGAAGTGGACAGGTGGGAACAGATAGACTGGTAGAAATGAACAGGTGGGAACAGACAGGCAGGTAGAAATGGACAGGTGTGAACAGATAGACAGGTAGAAATGGACAGGTTGGAACAGAGGTAAAAATGGGTAGAGGTGTGAACAGAGAGGTAGAAATGAACAGGTGGGAACAGAGAGGCTGAAATGAATGGGTGGGAACAGACAGGCAGGTAGAGATGAACAGGTGAGAAAAGACAGACAGGTGGGGAACAGGTAGCTATTGTGTTATTTACATACAGGTAGGCAGATGCAAAAAGCTTATTGGCTGTCTTCCAGAGGCTCCACTCCCCTGTCTTCAGTGTCAGCCAATCCCCTGTGAGGAGGGGCAGGCTCTGCAGGCTGGGGGGAGGGGTGTGAAGAAGAGGAAGAGGAGGAAGAGGAGGAGGAGGACAAAGAGAGGGGGAGGTCTGGGGGTTGTTCAGTCTGTAGCCTCCCTCCCCCATCTGCCTCACCTCCCATCAGCCCCTCCTCTGCCTGCCCTCCACCTCCACCTCCTCCCCCGCGAGACCCAGCGAACTGCAGGTGAGGCAGAAGGGCAGCCTGCGCCTCCTTCTCTCTCTCGCCCCCTGCCTCCCTCTCTCGCCTCTCAGTGTAGGGTGGAGCCTCCAGGCTAAGGTAGGAGGCGCTGAGCTGCCGCAGGTCCAGCTCGAAGGGGCTGCCACTGGGCTGCGTCACTGCCTCTCCTCCCTGACCGCCGCCTGTTCCTCCAGTTCCCCCTCCCCTTTTAGCCTTTCGGGGGTGGGAGGAGGAGGAGGCAGGGAGGCCATCAGGGAGGAGCGACTGGATCTTTGGGAGCCAACGTTTCCGGACTCTGCGAGCGTTGGTGCACATGTCGGCTGCAATGACGTTCATCTCACTCTCTTTAAAGTTAGGAGCAAAGTTCTGACAGTAGACTGAGGAGGAGAAGAGAGGAGGAGGAAGAACAGGTGAGGACAGGTGAGGTTTAGGTCAAGTTACAGTAAGGGGCTGGGGGCTGATATATCAGTGAGGGTCTTCACAGATGTATAAAGACCAACAACATGTTTGTGGATGTATATATGTGTGTGTGCGTGTCTTACGTTTGACGGTGTTCAACACTCGGTTGTCCAGGGGCTTTCGGCTCGGATCGTTGGTGGAGGAGCGAATCCCTGTCCCACAGCTATTGGCCAGAGTGTTTCTATGGATACCATAACAATCCAATCAGCACCTATACTGAGCTGTAGATCAGCTCCCTCTGCCTCCCCCGTCTGACGCCATGTGACAGAGCAGTTATGTAAAGCAGCAGCTGGATCCTGAAGGAGGGTGCAGCTGCTGCTACAGCGCTCAGTAACATTCAGCAGGGCCTGATGTCACAATGTGACAGTATCTGATGAAGTCACAACACGCCTGATGACGTCAGAGCGTCTGGGTGTGACGTGGTCGATGACGTCGGCTTGTACAGTTTTCAAACATATCAACAGGGAAAACTTATCATTGTCATCATTGGTTAATCTGCTGGTGATTGTCTTGAGTATGAAATATCACAAACCAGTAAAAAGCAGGGATGCACTGATATCACTTTTTACATCTGAGCCCCCTCCCTACAGAGCACGGACACAGGTAATTAATAATAACAATATCAGTTCTGCAGGATTTCAACTACAAACATCGGACGTTGCCTTCAGTTGCCGAAACACGCAACTGACTGAATCTCGGTCCGACACAACCTGCTGTAACAGTGTAGGCCCACAGCCTCTGCACTGCATTAGACTCAAGCGTCAGTTTTCTCCTGGTTCACAACAGTCAGAAGAACACGTCGACACAAAGTGTGATAATATCGATCTAAAATGAAAGAAATCACCTTTGGGAAAAATGTGTTTGATTTTGCCTTTGTATATGAATTTTTAGTTTGGCTCATGTCCCTAACATGGAAGGGGCGGGGTTTATGACTTCTGTCATGTCAGCCGTCTTTGTTTAAAGTCTGGTTTCAATGAAATATGACCTCATCTCTATGACACACACCTTGCACTGTCATCATAAATTCCTCCTTCCCCGAACAACCTGCTCCACAGTGTTAAGCTGTTCCAATCCCCAAACAACAATCCAAACATACCTTTACTATAATGGAAATCCAAGAACATTAGTGAATTCCCTCATGGGAGAAGAAGGAACCATGACGTATTTGACAATTTCACGTTAATAACAACTTAAATAATTAGTTGATTATCAAGGGAGTTGTAAAATCAGAGCTCTTTAAGGTGGAGTCACAATCCACACTACACAGACGCTAAGCTCAGCTGGCGTCCTCCTGTAGACTCAGAGAGGAAGACAAGTCTATCAGCTCACCTGTCGAAGAAGGTAGCCAGCAGTCTCCTGAGCAGCACCTTGTGTTTGACTCCAGCACACAGGTGACAGTTCATCAGCTGCCCTCGTGTCATGAACACACCTGAGCCTGGACACAAATGTCAGAATACAGGAGGTTGGTTTGTGTATCTCATCTCTTTCTCAGGTCTTGGTGTTTTACGACTGTTCTAACAATCCTGTTACCATGACAACGTGTTAAAAACCTGAACAGAAAGAGCACTGGATTCATGTTACACGTTTTTATTCGAGTGTAAATTTATGTCCCAGCTGGACAGATAATATGTGTCCTACCTGCCACCAGCTCCACCTTCTCCCCTGGGTCTCCCTCAGTGTAGAGCGAAGGGTGGCAGCGATACCCGATCTGACTGATCAGACTAGCAGGTAAGGCCATGTTGTCTCGACCAACCAGCACGCAGGGCCGACGCTCATTAGCCAGTGGGAGGGGCAGCATCTCCATCTTCTCTTGGACTGGACCAATTAGAGACAGTAAGGGGGGGAGAGGGGCAGGGTCAGTAAAGCCAAGAAGCACAATGACTAAACTACAAACTCTAAGTGAACCATTTGAGGCAAAAACACAAAAGTCTTAAGTGCCAATTGCCCTAATGTCCACTAGAGGACTTTATCCTTCTTAAACACTTGATTACCAGAAGCCCACCTGGGTGTAGGGCTTTCTGAGAACCCAGAAACTATTTCAGGACCTAAGGGTGTAAACTTAAGCTGTGGTCCCCAAAACGTCTCTGCCAGAGGAGTCATTGTTTCTGAAGAACCTTGCATCAACATAAGGAGGAAGGCCAGATATCTCTGGATTGAGACATTACAAACAAAGTTAAGTGGGCGACTTCCTGACAAGTCTGACATCATTTTTTATGTGAAATTTGTCTTTCATTGTAAATCTTCATGGGTCTTCAGACACAACGCAAACACAAGCATTAATGAATTTGAGGGACCTTTAGCTCCCAGTTTATCTGGATGTTTCATGTTTTGGACTGAGTTGATTCATTATGTGACTTACTGTAGTGGTTTCCAGGATGCCCATAGAGGTGTTGGTAGAGTCCAGGGTGAACAGTGTTGCTGTAGTAATCCTCCTCCAGCTCCTCCTCAGTGGGTGGGTGAGAGGGTGGCGAGTCCGTGGGAAGACTGGATCCTCCTGGACTGGAACGCCCACCTCCTGCCAGCAGGTAGGACTGCAGCCCAGAAACCAAACCTCCACCTGTACCCAGGTAGCACAGAGTACTGCTCCTGGAGGTCTGGAGGTCACCGGCAATGTCCACTCTGAGAACAGGACAAGGACGAGATAGACAACATTCAGAGTCAGAGACTGAAGTCAGAGATGTGAAGTCATTTTGTTTTGCAGAAAGGGTTCATAAAACCAGAAGCTGTCTGGTAATCATTTTGGTTGCTCTAAGGAGGTGGGCATTGGACATGGACCAAAAACCGCTCCAAGCTACAATGGGAGGATATTGCTTCAGAGATTATAGAATTCAATGCTCAACCTGGTCTGAGACAGATCCATAAATTCAAAGGTTTATCAGATGCTAAAATTCTGTGCAGGTGTTAAATGACACCCTGACAGGATTTTACAACCCTGAAAAACGATCACAGCTGCAATAACTTTATCTTTTGTCACATGGCCATGAGGTAAACTGGGAAAATTACTTGTTCAAGTTACAAACGATTCCAGCAGGAATGTGCGCTTGTACGTATTTGAGCAGCAGTGCCTTGCTGACTGATGCTGGGTTGCAGACCCTCAGTGGTTTCCTGTGTTGGCCTCACTTGCTCAAATAAATAAGGGAGCTCTGACATTTATTCATGCAAGGCTTAACATGTGCCTGATCCTGCTGGAACACCTATTAGTGCCAATACGGTACCTCTCTGGTATAAAAACTAAAATTACTTTAAACAAAGAATACCTCAATTTACACACCGATATCAAAGGAACGTACCTCCTTTATTAATTTAGACTCACTGGGTAATGAGACCTGTGGCCAAACCGAACAAACACACAGTAAAACATCTAACGGGGGGAGGCAAATGGGACCTGGCTGCGATGTGGGGGGTTTGGGACATCTAGATAAGAGAAGCAGACATTAATATTTTAGAAAGCTATGAGTGTGATTCTTTACTGGGAACTATTAAGTACTACTGCGTATATGTTAGGAGTGTGAACTTGACTCATGAGATGTGATGATCCACTATATCTTAACGCTTTTCTTAAGAAATCTTCACCGATGGAATATATACCTGGAAAAACAGCTGAAAGCAAAACAATGCAGGTGCTTTTTGGAAAGTTGAACTAATCATCCTGTATTGAATGTTACAGTCAGTTCTACTTTCTGAGTATGAATCATCATATGCAGTAAAACACAAAACATCAGTGTGTTCTGTGCTAATTCAGGGTCTCTACAGGTATAGACAAGTTTAATTTAAGACTTTCAAACTCCTTTTTAATCCCACTTTAAAGTGGGAAAGTTTGAAATCCAGGCTACCAAATATTCAAATATTCTTTCTTAATAAAGACATCTGTTCAAAAGGTTTATAAATATGGTCCAAAAGTGTTTACTGTGACAGGAAAACAAAAATATTATTTCTGTCCTAACTGATAATATTACAATAATAGTGGAGAGACCAGGACGCTTCACATTGGTTGGACATTTATGGAGAAGCTTCTGATGGAGCCAAACTGGAAGGAACATTTCCCTAATGGTAACCCTAGTTTTTCCACAGGTCTGTTTTAAAGCGGATCTCTGTTGTTTGATTGAGGTACCCACAGTGGGCAAGAACAGATATGTTTTCACAAATCAGACAGCTACAACCTCTGATATGGGTGAATAGCGGACGTTGCTTTTTTGCTTTTTTTAAGGAGCCACAAGACCAGAGGTTGGGAACTGCTGCTTGAGACAACTAGGAAGTGAACATAGATCTGAGCTCCTGTTTGTCCTCACCTGGCGTCCTCTCCACCTGGTGCTGCTCCTCCTCCTCCATTCTCCTCAGTAGGAGGAGTGTCGGCTCGCTCCTGTTTGATTCTGCTAACAGCAAGCAGCAGCTCCTCAGGGCTCAGGGTGGGCTGGTTGGGACTGGCCTCCTGCATCTGGGGGGTGCTGTGCTGCTGCTGTTGGACCATCTGAGCGTCGAAGCCCCCAAGCTCATCAGCTGAGGTCGTCTGTAATTGATTAAACATATCAAGTCAATGCTAATGCTAATGCTAATGCTAATACCCTGAAATGCTTCTTCAGAGTTTAGTGCATTAGTTGATTATGAACTGTTGTAATTGTGAATCAAAGTTGGAGCGTTTAGAAATAAACAGTCTGCTGGTTAAAGCTTCTACTTTACTTTCAGAAGGTGAAGGAAAAAATACCTGGAACCTCATTAGTTGGGTTTGGTCAGAGGAAGCTTTGACCAATCAGCAATGTCAGATGCTCTAATGTTAAGGTACAATTCTTTCCTACACATAAATTCAGGGCCGCCATTTTTGTGACCTACAGATTGTGGTCTGCCTGGAACAATTCAGCCCATGCAGCTTAGTGAGCATGGTCAAACCCACCTGTGAGTCACAGCAGAGAGGCGAAGATGAGGAGGAGGCTTTCATCATCATCAGTTCCATGCCTCGTTCCACAATGTTCTGGATCTGCAGGTACCCGGCAGTGTACATGAGGACCAGCTGCTCGCTGGCGGCCATGCTGAGGCGTCCAGTGTAGCAGAATGACAGAATCTGCTGGAAACACGCTGGTGTCACTGAGGATGGCAATTCGAACACTGCCTGGGAGGCGGAGGAGGAAGATGATGAGGAGGA